>NC_052518.1:41018804-41073474 GCF_014356525.2 Nilaparvata lugens | reverse complement strand
ATTCGAAAAAGCCTCTGATCGGGAAGCTTTAATGTTGAACTAGCAATGTGGGCTGGGGTGATATGATCATGGCGTTGGAGAGAGTAGACGAAACGTAGACAATAATTTTGGCAACGCTGTAGTTATCATTCAGAGTGACTTGCATATCGTTAAAAACAGAATTACAATACATTAAATGTGGGAAGATGAGAGATTGAACCAATAATAATTTAATGTTTCTAGGGAGAATATCGTGCATTTTCTTCAATGCATGCATGGCTGAGAATACCTTTTTACAAGTTTTGTTCACTTGTTCTGACCAGTCAAGAGTATTATTCATAATAATGCCTAAATTTTTAACTGAGCTACAGTAAGGAATGTCATTACCGTCTACACTAATTTTGTGAATCGATTCAAGGTCAATATTGTTTATAAGACGAGAATATCCAATTATAATGGGTTGTGTTTTGATGGGATTAAGCTTAAGGCCATTTTTCTTTGTCCATTCCACTATCGAATTGATATCCTGATTCATTATTCCAACTGTTTCATTAATTTTTGTTATGGGACAGCTTAAATAGATTTGAAGGTCGTCTGCATAAGTATGGAAACTGGAGAATTTGATAATGGAAGAAAGGTCATTAGCATACAAAGTGAAGAGGAGAGGGCCTAAAATTGAACCTTGTGGTACTCCATGCATAACGTTTTTCCAAGTTGACTTTTTGTCACCGACAGATACACATTGTTTCCTACCTAATAGATAGGATTTAAACCAAACTAACGAGTTGTGACTGAAACCAAGAATAGCCAACTTATTCAGAAGGACTGTATGATCAACAGTATCGAATGCTTTAGAAAAATCAAATAGGGTGAGGATGGTGAATTTTCTTTGGTCCATAGCAAACCTTATATCATCAGTGACACGAAGCAGAGCTGTCTCAGTTGAATGGAATTTTCTAAAGCCTGATTGAAAGTTATGAAGCTTACTATTGTTGTCTAGAAATTTTACAACTTGAGCATGAATGAGTCTTTCTAGCACTTTGGACAATGCAGGTAAAATACTGATTGGTCTAAAATCCTCAACTTTATTGGGTGATGGAACTTTATTTAGAGGGCGAACCAGAGCAAACTTCCAGTTTTCAGGGAAAATGCCCTCTTCAAGTGACTTGTTGAAAATGTATGTAATGGTTGGTAAAACAGCAAATAACATCTTCTTGATAAATTTAATAGGAATTTTGTCTACACCCATAGCATTACTATGGATACGTTGAATTGCTCTGAAAGTGTCTTCTTCTGAGATTGGATGGAAATGAAATTGATCAGTGATTGGTAAATCTAAGTTTGTAACCTGCTCTTCAAGATCATCAATGTGATTAGCAATGACAACTTCGTCGCGTTGGTTAGAGTGTGAAAGGAAATGGTCATTTACATTATTCAATGGTAAGTCAATTATTTGTGGATTCGATTTCTCTTTGCCAAGCCCGAATTCTTTTATTCCCTGCCAAAGTGATTTAGAGTCTTGTCTATTGTTTGTCATAAACGAATTCAAGTACCTAATCTTTGAGTTCCGTGATTCCTGTTTAACCCTATTTCTAAGGCTCCTATACTCTATCAAACTGTCCAAGTCAAATGTCTTTTTAAATTTTCTATGTGCTTTGTCTCTACGTCCCATCATCTTAAGTATGTCTTCAGTCATCCACGGTACTCGTCGTTTTCTATTAATCCTCCTTGTCACATAAGGTGCATGTTTGTCATACAAAGTCAAAGTCCAATTCTCGAAAGTCTTGACCATGTCATCAACTGAGGGTAATGCTTCAATTTGATGCCATGGAGTCTGAGCCACATCAGTCAGGAAGGCGGCTTCATCAAAGTTTTTGAAGTCTCTATAAGTGATAATTTTCTGTTCTGGCTTGGGTATATTATGGGAAAGTACACAGTAGATCAAATCATGTCTAGAAATAGCTGGGACTGAGATTTGGCCTGCTTGAACAACCTCATTGGGATCACTAACAATGAGAAGGTCAATGAGTGTGTCTGATTCATTAGTATGATGAGTTGGATCGAGAGGTAAAATAGTCATGTTTAGGCATTGGAAAATTGTAGTCAGTTGAAAGTAGTCGAAGTTACGATTTGTCATGTTCAAGTCGGTGTTCATATCCCCCATAACTAGTATACGGTTATAACAAGGCATAAGAGAAAGCAAGGCACTTTCGAAATCTGTGAAATGACCTATTTTTGGTGGGCGATAACAGATACCAACGAGTAATTTATCAGTACTAGATAAGGATAATTCAAGTAGCATAAACTCTGGTCTGGAACAATACTCTTGTTTAGATGTGATTAAAACTTTTGTTTTGATACCTTCTTTCACATAAATTGCTACACCCCCACAAGCTTTATTTAATCTATCATTCCGGAAAAGATTATATCCAGGCAATGCAACAAAATTTGATGAAATACTAGGCTTCAAAAATGATTCGGAAATTCCGATTATATTGAAGTCCTGAAAACGGAAGATTGCTCTGAGTTCATCAATGTGGCAACTGAGGGATTGTACGTTAAGGTGAGCAGCCTTGAAAAGTTTTTTGAAAGAGTGGAGCTTATTTGCTAGAAACATACCTGCGTCATTATTACTATTATTGAAATAATCATACCTACTTGAGGGCGAGCGAGCTGACGTGTCAGTGAGAGGCATCATGGAAGCAGCAGACCAATCGTGAACCGACCTCAGAACAACACATGACGGGGAAATGGGGATGAAACTGATAAAACTTAACCTAAATGAAAAAGTCTCTTGATTCGAGTGCATTCAGCATGCCTTGACAGTTCGGCTCCCTTCAATATTTAAAGCACTAGTTCAAAACAAAATTCACTAAACACAATAAGATGTAGATGTGTGGAGTTCCGGTGATGAATAATCCTAATGGTGAATAAGACGAAGATTGAGGAAGAACTGGTAGTGGGAGATAGAGCGAGTAGGTATCCAGTAGTGGAAGAATCGGGTCCAAGTGGAGGTAAGCGAGAAGGAATCCAGTAGTGGAAGATCGAGTCCAAGTGGAGACAGAGAGAGATGGAATCCAGTGGTGGAAAATCGAGTCCAAGTGGAGATAGAGAGAGATGGAATCCAGTAGTGGAAGATCGTGTTCATGGTGGAGATAGAGCGAAATGGGATCCAGTAAAAACTGAAAAAGAGAAGAAAAAGCCAGCAGAAAAACGAAAAATCTTTGAAGAAAGTTATCAATTGAGAAAAGATACATAATACAACTGATAATGAATAATATCCCCATAAAATTGAAGAGGAATAGTATGATTCAATGTGGGAAAGAATCGAATATTATATGGATAAATATATGGATATTATAATATAATATATGGATACTAGTAGGAGGTAATCAGATAGAAAGAGAAAAGGTAGGAAGATAAATAGATATAGAAAGAGAAATAAACATTTGAACATGCTGGATAGCTAGTGAAAAAATCACAGGAAAAATAATGATAACAAAGGGGAAGAAAAGAAGAGAAAGAAGGAATGTGCACAAATTGAGAAGAACTTATGAAACTGAACTATAGAATAAGAAATAGAACATCGTATTGTGATCTTGAATTAATCAAGGAGAGAAGAAGAAGAAGAAAAGAAGAAGAAAAGAAAAAGAAAGAGAAGAAGAAGAAGAAGAAGAAGAAGACGAAGAAGAAGAAGAAGAATAGAAAAGAATAATAATCATCATCGCAAACAACAATATTCAAGTAATCATTATAAATATAAGATCAAGAAGAGAAATTAGAAAGAAAAATAAGAAGTAGAGGAGACGATGGAGAAAGTGCTAGATTATTTTAGATGAGTTTTAAATAGGATTGAACGGTGAAGTGTGAAAAATATTATATAGTATTAGAAGTATAATTAACTATTGGGAGTTGCAATAACAATAAAAGTAGTAAATTGAGAACTGTAATATTTTAGTGATGAATGTCTAAGATAACATTAAATGAAACACAGCCCCTATATAAGCATATGAACAGACTACCCACCCCTCCGTTCTATCAATAATTCTTCACACATTTGCTTCTATTGCTCGAGCTGTGGCAACAGTAGGAGATATCATTATGTACACCTAATATAGAAGAGATTACTATCTTTACCTATAGATGAGGGAGAAGAGGAAGAGGAAGATGAAGAGGAAGAAGAAGAAGAAGGTGAAAGACATGGTTCAGTTCATATGAAACAAGAGAGATTTGATCAGGATGAGGGAGAGGAAACGAATAATGAGGGAGAAGATAGTAGAATAGTGTACAATGAGACTATCTTTACTCATAAATATACACCATTAAGCATCATGTTAGATAAGTATATTAGTGAGTTTCATGATTTGAAACGTAAATCAGTAATGTATGGAATACAATTTGATAAGAATACAAGTTCTTACTATATGGGTAGAAAGATACCATTAATATTCAATAATGATTATTTAGTTATAGGAGAATCAGTACAGCTTAAAATTAAATTGAGTCAAGGTTTGCTAGAATTACTATTTAAAAGTAAACCAGATATTAACCTTATTGAAACTAATGATTTCAAGAAATATAAAAGGCTATTATTGTTTACAGACGCACATCTTACCTCTAACAGGAATTTAAAAAGTGTAAATGGTATGAAATCAAAATTAATTCAAAGACTACTGTTTCCTATGCAATGACAAAGTTCACGATTGAAGAAAGGTAAAGGTCTAACTTTTATTAAGAACATGAATCCAAACCGTACTTATATTTATTAGGATGATGTAAATGAGCTTATTTCAAGGTTAGACTTGTTGATGAGATCACAACAGACAGGTCATGCCAGTCATCAAGTCGAGATCGCTAGTATTGTTGAAGAACTACGCGAGTTCAGATATATAATATAAGCGAGATTATAATAATGAGTATTGATAAGTTTGGACGAATGCTTATTAACAGGAATTCTGTTAATCAGTATAGAACTAAGTAATTCTAAAGTAGATCTGCTAGAAAAGGAAATTAAAAATATTCAGTTAAACTTTAAAGCAGCTGTAAGAGATTTGTTTGATAATGAGAAATCAAATTTCATATCAAGAAAAGAGTTTAATATTGAAAAAGCAGCATTGATAAGCTTAGAAAATTCAAATACTACAGTAGTAACAATCAAAAGTATTTTTCCAGAATTGGTATATGAAAACAGAGATTTTCAGAAGAAATTGAATTCAAAATTTATCAGTAATAATGAGAAATCGAATTTTATATCTGGAAAAGAGTTTTATATTGAGAGAGCACAACTTGTTAGTATTGGAGATCTAAATATGATGCTACAAGTTGTGAAAGATAGCATGGGTGATATTATTTTCGATAATAATATTTTCATAGAAAAACTCAATACAGAAATAATTAAATTTACTTATTATTTAATTAGTAAGTCTCTTACTGCATGAAAAACATTCGATTGGAAGAGTCTACAAGAGAGGGGGCTACCAGATTATCACATAATAAATGAGTTTTTTTAAATTATTAACATTTCGGAACCCGAGGTGAAATATGATGAGACACTTTTAAATAGACCACTCCAAACTAGACTCTTGAAAATATATGATGACTACAATAAACATATGACTCTGAACAATAAAAAGACTAAAGTGTGAGATAAATTTCTTTTAACACAGCTCTTTCTCAAAGACGGAGAGGTCCGATGCTCTATCCTCCACTAATCTCTCCCACTACCTAGCAGCATTCTCCTTCTTTTGTGTCTGTGTGAGAGAGCTTTGTAACGCTCCCCTCCACTGGCAATGTTCCAAAGTGATATGTTTGTGTATGTTACGGAGATGTGTTCATCACAAGAACCTGAAGCGAAATGACACGGCGCATCCAATTGTGCGCAGGATGTCCTTCTGTGACTATGCTACAAACTGTGGAGGGAGAAATGGGTTTCTCCTCTTCATGTTAAAAGTAATTTATCTCGCACATTAGATCTTGATGCGGGCAAGAAACTGAGAACCTGTTTGAGTTAGCAGCCGAGAAAAGAAGAAGAAAAAAGGTAGATGAGAGAAGAAGAAGAAAGAGTAGGGTAGGTCAGTACAGATGTAAACAAGCTTTCATTCATCTTCTCTGTCTCAGCAGTCAAAACAACATTCCAGAGTAGGTCAGCGTAGATGTAAACAGAGTTCCATTCATTATTAAAACAACATTCCATACATGCTCCTACTATAGATAAGAAGTAATACTACATACTTTTTGCTATACACTTTTTCTAATGCAAGAAATAAAACCATCAATCAACCATAAATCAATCTACTTACATAACATAACTGGTATTCTGCTTGCTAAAAGTAACAGGGCGGTGGGGGGTGGCAGCATAGGGGATTGCAGGGGGGCTTGTTTGGAAGGAGGATCTTGCAAGTGAAATGTCTACATATTTTTTTAAAATAAGTACTTGAACAAAAATGGAGGTCTTCATTCTAGTGGGAGGTTTAGGCGAGGGGATTATGAGTCTTCTCACACGTAGCATGGGGGATTGATTAGAGGGGGATTCTACAATTGGTACACCCATAAATTTGTTTTTTTTTTCAAATAAATACTTGAACTAAAATGGCGGTTTTCATATCGGTGGGAGAACTGGTCCAGGCGCATGGTTATAAAATGGAGTTTTCCTGCACGAAGCGCAGGGGGATTTGGGCAGGGTTTGGAGCCCCCTTGAGGGCTTAGGCTCCGCCCCCTAATCTAAATACTGCTCTGTGATTGGAGCATTGAATCTGCAAGAATACACTACATATCCAGAATATCACATTTGAATGCCTCATTCATCCACCTTATTCTCCAGACCTCGCCCCTAGTGACTTTCATGTGTTCGGAAATCTTAAAGATGCAATGGAAAGCATTTCCAAAGTGATGAAGAAGTGAACACCGCGGTGCACAAGTGACTACAGGCACATCCAAAAGAATTCTTCAATTCTTCAAACATGGTATCCATGCACTTCCAAAGCTGTGGAACACTTCATAACACCTCAAGGAGACTATCTCAGAGAATTATAAATATAAGTTTCACTTAGTTATCAAAATAAATGATATATAACCGTTTTAAGGTTTTCATTTGATTCACCCTTGTATAAATTGATTACAATTCCTAATTTTAAGAAATTCACTGTAGTATTAGAGAGCTGTTGAAACGTTGATGAATAAAAAACCTAAGTTTGTTGAAAAACTATTTAAAGTAAGTTCAACTTACAGAATGGTTAGCCTCTTTGTTATTAGAAGTAATCCACTTGTATAAATCGTGCGGCTGAAACTCTGGTTCTGTCAAATTTCTCCTTGATTGGATAGTTGTACTTGATCCTTTGCTCCATGTTTGCTGCAGTATAAACTGAAATCTGTGAAAAAAATGACAGAACTGACTAAGTAATGAAATTTATTTTTCTCAATTACAATAAAGTGTAATTACAACAAATATAGGTGAATTGGAACTTTCTAATTGAATGAAAAATCATTAAAATAAACAATTACATGTCTAAATAGTAAGGTTACTGCGAACAGAAGGCAAGCGTTAGGTCCAAACTTTAAAAACAGAATTTCTTCCACTTGTTTACAGGAAGCATGCATCTTGCTGAGGCACGTCTATTCCACTCGACAGTGCTTCCCATAAAATACAAGGCATCTTGTAAATTAACAGAAAATTCCTTGCTTCTGTACAGCTCTTTTACTTTGTGCTGAAAAGTATAATTCCTAATCAACAACTATAGATGCGCGTCTTGCTAGAGCCGTCGCTAAGAAATTGTACCTTCGGTATATACTCTTACAATAAGATTATGAGTATATATTACTATTAGTAAGATTAGAATAATATAGGTATTGATGTAATTTTACATAACATTATGTGGACCTTGGCTATTTATTTTTAAAAGTCTTCCCTTTCATGTATTAGTACTGGTATACCAAAATATTCTTAGTACAAAATAGTCTTAGTATGCTACGTCATTTTGACTTTGACGTCACTGCGCATGCACAGAAGGCCGAAATAAAAATAGTAGTCATGCGCACTGGTCGAAATAGTCTTAGTATAATGACGTCATCAATGACGTCATTGTGCATGCACTGTATAGTTCTACACTATTACAGCAACAAGTTAATGTTCACCCATGCGAGTCCACGTGATCAGTGTTACCAACAATAGAAACTATAAACTATAATTTCCCTATGGATTCCTACAGCAAGATTTCTTTCCTAGCAAAAGCTTGGTGCAACATCAGATCATTACTGTAGTAACTCAAAAAAACTGTTTTGTAGGAAAACAGCTTTCATGTTTTTACTCTAGGGGAATTATCTATTAGAAGTGAATTATAATCAATCGCAATATATATATGCAATATATATATGCTATATATATGCAATAGATTAAAATATCAATATTCCGATATATTTGTCTTTTCAAGTTTTCTACAATTTTTGAATAAGAGAGTAAGACTTTTAAAGATACAGAGAAATTTTAAGACTTTCAAGATACAGAGTACTAAATACAGACTCTTGAATACCGATTTCCATTCAAGATGATTCACTGGAGTTTATACTTTTGACCAAGCTTGTACTTGAAATCGTTTTGGATAGGGCCTATGAGATACTCAAGTTTCACTTCAATTGAAATTTTGTGGGGTTACTAACCCCCCTCCCCCGTCTATGCATTTTTGAAATCCTTGGGTTCTCTCTAAATCAATAAAATTCTTGTGTGGGGGTCCCAAAAAAGCTAGTGATGTAGTATGACTGACGAAAATTTGAATAGATGGGGGGGAGTGTGTGTAGAAGCTCTGTAGACTCCAGATAATTCATTATAGCTCTCTAGAATCAACATCTACGAGAATAACATTCACAATTTAAAACTACCATAAACTAGAACTTCACTTTGCTCTTTGAGTGGGAAATAGAATTAGTGTTAAGAAGCCAATCTAATAAATGAATTCTATATAATAAGAAGCCAATTAATTGTTATAGTGTGAAATTGAGTAGGTATTATTGCAGTTTTTTTTTGTGTATCAGGTCTAAACCTGAGGTTTAATTCTTAAAGTATTTTTACTTTCCTTGCCCTATTACCATAGGTAACGAAAGTATTGCTTTCCAAAAAAAATTAAGGTACCCGAATTTCTAAATTTCTATACGTTTCAAGGTCCCCTGAGTCCAAAAAAGTGTTTTTTGGGTATTGGTCTGTATGTGTGTGTGTGTGTGTGTGTGTGTATGTGTATGAGTGTATGTGCGTCTGTGTACACGATATCTCATCACCCAATTAACGGAATGACTTGAAATTTGGAACTTAAAATCCTTCCCCTATAAGGATCTGACACAAACAGTTTCAAACAAATCCAATTTAAGATGGCGGCTAAAATGGCGAAAATGTTATTATTGAATCCTGTTATTCTGAATATTTTCATGAAACTATTGTCATAACTCATCAGGAACTGTAGAACTATTGATTCAACATCCAGAACAGTCAATTTTCGATGTACTTATGGAAAATGCTCTTCCAAATTTACACTGGCCTTGATGATTAATAGTAAAATCAAGTGCTGGCTTATCTTCAACCCATATTATTCGTAGTATTGCATGCATAAATTCTCAATAATTCGTCTATTCTATATTTAATTCATACATCATGGGAGAGAAAGATACATATTAATTAAAGTGTTGACTAATGGCTAATTGAGTTGATTGAATATTTTTGGAATCGGCTTATAATTCTGAACTTTTTTCATCAGCCATTTTAACAATATGTCACTATTTTTTTTCATTTTTTTAAAACCTTTGGTTTTATTATGGAAATCGATTTGGAGCTTTTATTTGCATAAATCAATATACTTCATAGGTAGCGATTAGCAAGATGGACCCTGTTGTTATTATATTTTCAAATGGCTGCAAGGGATCATTCTGTTATGCACTACCATTCTGGGTACAAGAGGATCTTCGAGCAATAAACGTTCCCTTTTAGGTTATCTTACTGTTCGCTATGGATACTCGGCATTCTGTGTGACGTCATAGTTCCTATGAATATTCTGGTGTTGTCATAGTGACTAAGAATATCACTGCATGTGTATGCGCGTGCGTACGTTGCCCTGTGACGTAACACTAAGACTATTTCGTTCTAAGAATATTTCGGTACACCAGAATATTCTTAGGGACTATGACGTTGCACAGAATGCCGAGTATCCATAGCCAACAGTAAGATAACCTAAAAGGGAACGTTTATTGCTCGAAGATCCTCTTTTACCCAGAATGGTAGTGCATAACAGAATGATCCCTTGCAGCCATTTGAAAATATAATAACAATAATTTAAATTAAATATAAATATAATAACTGCGCCGCAGTGCAGGATGGTTTCTCACAGCTTGGCGTTGTTATCATTTGAGATGGGTGTCTGGCTTGGAAGTGTTTCGACAGCATTGCAGGATGACTATTAACGGTTGCCGGTGTACCGAGGTATTCTTAGTACAAAATAGTCTTAGCATGTTATGTCACAGGGCAACGTACGCACGCGCATACACATGCAGTGATATTCTTAGTCACTATGACATCACCAGAATATTCTTAGGAACTATGAAGTCACACAGAATGCAGAGTATCCATAACCAACAGTAAGATAACCTAAAAGGGAACGTTTATTGCTCGAAGATCCTCTTTTACCCAGAATGGTAGTGCATAATGGAATGGTCCCTTGCAGCCATTTGAAAATATAATGACAACAGGGTCCATCTTGCTATTCACTACCTATAAAGTATATTGATTTATGCAAATAAAAGCTCCAAATCAATTTTCCTAATAAAACCAAAGGTATTGCTCAATACATATCAAGTGATTATTATGTTTTAACAGTGTTATGTCATTATATATTATTGAGAGTTTTAACATACTTATAACTTAATTATCAATCTAATTGAAGAAAAGCTTCAAAATCAGATGAATTTGAAAAGCTAGGTCTTGTTGCACAGAAGCCAATTGAATTTTAACCGTTATTAACTTTACGAGAACCAATCAGAGAAGGCCTTTTATAAAAGAAGGCTTCTCTGATAGGCTCTCATAAAATTAATTACGTTTAAAATGAAAAAATGAAATGAAATTTATTGATCCCTTTTCACAAAAACATAGCAAATTACAGTTTAAAAATAGGAACTAAGTTGATCACTCTAAACCAGTATTCGTGTTCAACTTACAGAAAAAATAAAATAATCATCATTACTAAAAAAATTACATAAATGGTTATAACTTGATTTGAATTTATACAAAATAAAATCCATTGATTTTTGAGTCCAGCATTAATTAAAAATCTCTTGCACTCCGTGACGTCTGCAAACCAATGTGAACAAAAATATACAACAATACAATTTATCCGGAATATTAAAAAAATGTAGGCTATCATTATTATTTTTTATATGAATGTATTAAAAATCATTACTACTCAACTATTTATCTCTACATGTGTTATTCACGATTCTAATTATCGAAAAGAGAAAAAATGTATATGTATAATGCAGAATCTGTATATTATTATGTACCTGCTTCTTTATAAACATATTCATACTTCAGTGTTGCATCAAGAAAAACTAATTCTTGGAAAGAATCCAAGAATCCAAGCTCTTAAAAGTTTTTAAAAATCTGGTGTGGCGCACTCACACAACTTCCCTTGCTGTTATGAAAATTGATCACCTGATGCTAGTGTTCACACGCATCTCAAGTCTACTATTCCAAGATCTGAGCCAGATGGTGACAGGACAATAACACTGGAGACACACGAAGTCTGCTATCTCTTTATAGTGAATGTTTTAATAGAATCAACAGTTTGCAATTGAATAATAACATTTTCTCGAATTCCGAGCTTATTTTCAATTTTAGGTGAAAATGTTACTGAACATTAATTGTAAAGTTCTTCATGCTCAATCTTTGCTAGAAATTTTCTGTTTAAATTGTATCTGAAGCCTGATAATTGGGAATCTAAAATCGAACTTTGCATAGATGGGGCGGAGCTCCTGAAATTTTTACAGATATGGGACTTATGGCAGTTGATAGAGCTTATCAATGAATATATTAGGTAATAATTTAATCAAAATCGTTGGATCCCTTTTTTTTGAAAATCGCGAAAAACCCGGTTTTTGACAACATTTTCGCCATTTTAGCCGCCATCTTGTATTGCATTTGATCAAAATTGTTCGTGTCGGATCATTATAGTGTAAGGACCTCAAGTTCCAAGTTATTCCGTTAATTGGGAGATGAGATATCGTGTACACAGACGCACATACACTCATATATACACACACACATACAGACCAATACCCAAAAACCACTTTTTTGGACTCAGGGGACCTTGAAACATATAGAAATTTAGAAATTCGGGTACCTTAATTTTTTTCGGATAGCAATACTTTCCTTACCTAAAGAGACTATATTTTAGAAAGTAGAAAGACTATACTTTACTTTTTTGAAAGTAAAAAGACTATATTTCCAGATGATTTAATTTCGTATGGTAGTTGATTGAAGTATTTTGGAGCTACATATTGGATCGATTGCTTGAAAATTGATTCATTGACTTATGGTAAATGAAACATTCTTTGTGTGATTCTTCTTGTATTGTATTATAAATTCTCTGTACCAGTATTGCCAGCTCCGACATAGAATAGCTTTAAGGCTTTATATACAAAAAGATGTAGAGAATTTTTAATTACTCTTTCCATGATTAATTCAGTTTTAAAAACTTGGAACATACAATCTTCGGGGATGAAATTTCACATTACACTCATGTGACAGATATTGTTCTAACTCTTCTGCAGACTTGGCAGAGGGAAAATCAGGCCGGCACATTAATCATGTTAGATTAGTCTTAACTATGTGTTCACGTATGAAAAGAATCTATTTTCCAGTTTCTTTTTAGGGGTTGTTTTTGCATTTTGCCTTTGAAGACTAATACTAGGCCGCCGTCTCATCGACAATAGTGTTGGTCCTTGACTTTGACATTCCTTGTATACACATGGCAAAACTAAGCATATACCTATGATTCAATGAACACGCACACTCACCCACTCACATATATGCACCACATTTGACAAAAGGAGATATTCTTTAGGAGGAAACAACTATCTAATACTTGTATTTCCTGGGATGAGCTCATAGATTGCACGTCTTTATTGAAAATTAACTTAGTTGATCCGCAAATCTTACATGATGTGGTCAATTGATTGATGCATTCAAATGCATTTGTCATCAGCTTTCATTATCTGGAGGAAGAGGAGGAGGAGGGGTAGGAGGAGGAGGAGGAGGAGGAGGAGGAGGAGGAGGAGGAGGAGGAGGAAGAGGAGTAGGAGGAGGATGATACTTATTATGGATGGTTATAAATAAATCATTCAAATCGCAGAATAATAAATATATTCAATGATCAATCACAGATATTGTAAAAAAAATCGAATACAATATGAAAATAGTTATAAAATGCAAATTTGAAATTGAAAAAACTATTTTCATATTTTTAAAATGGCAGATGAAAAATTTCAGAATTATAAGCTGATAAATATTCAATCAACTCAATTAGTTAGCCATTAGCCCACACTGTAATCATTATCTTTCTCTTCCTTGATTCTTGATGTATGAATTAAATATAGAATATACGAATTATTGAGAGTTTATGCATGCAAAACTACTAATAATAGAGCTCCAAGATAAGCCAGCGCTTGACTTTACTATTAATTATCAACGCCAGTGTAAAGTTGGAAGAACATTATCCAGAACTACATCGAAAATTGACTTTTCTGGATGTAGAATCAATAATTCTACAGTTCCTTATGAGTTATGACAATAGTTCCATGTAAATATTTGGAACAACAGGATTCAAAAAAATTATGCCCTTCAAGTTCTACAAAATAAATGTATTTTGGTCAGATGAGCACAAAAATATGCTTATAGATCATCGATTATGAAAGTTCTATGAAGAGGAGGTCATCGTAGATTCAGAACCAGTAAGTTATAATGAAAAAATCTAATACAGAATTATTTATGGCTAGTTTAAACTCGTAAATCAAGAAAATTCACGTTTCCACCAAAAGAATACTGAATTTGAAAATTTGAGAGGTGAGAACCACAGTTCTAGGCAGGGGGAATCACCCTGATTACATAACTGTTGAGTTCCAATCGATAAATTCCACAAAAAAAATTTCATGGCCATTTTTGAAACTCGGAAATCGATATAATTCACGTTTTTTATCATAGATTCGACAGGAAAGGTCTATTTCAACTTTGCGAATGAATATGATTATGAGAGAAAGTAATATGATTGTAATTCTCTTCTCCATCCTTATTATTAGCAAATCATATATGGACAATATTGTATTATCATCTTGAAATATTCACTCATCTTCTTTGAAGAGGAAAGAAGTTCTTTGTATCCATGTTTGTATTGCTTTTTGGCTTTGAAAGCTGCATTCTTCTTCGAATTACATAAATGAATTGAAAGTGACCTGCTAAGAGGGAAATGAGTCGCCAAAAACATAGGGTGATGTTATCGGAGGTTCAAACGTATTCCATAACAAAACCTTTTCTAGCTGATGGAACATGGTGATTTTCTCACAAGAGGGCTTATTGTCTGTCCAGTCTACAATCTGGAAGTTTTCGAAGGAAAGTGTCGAATATTCATAACAATAAGAATATCTACAACAACAGCTGACCCTCACAGTATAGTTTCTTCGAATTCTGGGAGTACAGATGGGACTATTGTTTCCCTAGCCAGTTTGCAAACATTTTCTTCAAGTGTTCCATTGAGAGGGAAGTATTTTTTTTTGTAAGAAGAGGCAACATCAAAGTCGCAGTGATATCAATACATTGAATACTAGAAAGGTCTTCTATAATGAACCGGTGGAGGTGTTTTATGAACCAATTTTCCTCACACCGGATATCAATCTGTAACCGGTGGAGGTGTTCTATAAACCTCTTCACCTTGGACCGGATATCAAATTATGTCGCCGAGAATTTCTTTATACCATGACTTAGTTAATCTTCATGGCACAACGTGGACTATTAATTACAAAGAACTAAAATAAAGTTTAGGTCTTCAAGAACTAAGAACTAATTAAAGTTCTCACTTCTTTCTTATCTTACTTCTTAGACATGAGGTTCGAAAGACACTCTTGCAGTCTATCCCACCGTTGTGCACCAATGTAAACGGCAGAGAGTTTCTCCTCTCCTGTAGAATTTACTGACATTATACTACTATTTAAAATCTATTTGAATCTATTATTAGTTGGGAGCTTACAAGGGATTCGTTCATCCAAATGCACAGATTCTCAGCAATATTGAATCGTCACCTATTTTAGCAACTAATAACTATGAGCCAGGAACTTCAATGAAAAATACTTTAAGAATTTAACCTCAGGTTTAGACCTGATACACAAAAAACAACTGCAATAATACCCACTCAATTTCACACTATCACAATTGATTGGCTTCCTATTATATAAAATTCATTTATTAGATTGGCTTCTTAACACTAATTCTATTTCCTATTCAAATTGCGAAGAGAAGTTCTAGTTTATGGTAGTTTTAAATAATTGTGAATGTTATTCTCGGGGATGTCGATTCTAGAGGGCTATAGTGTATTATCTTGAGTCTTCGACCATGCATAGATGGCCCAATACATCCTATACATTGTCGAAATTTAAATCACCACACTTATGATTGCCGTCTGTCATGGATCAGTAGCCTCTCCACCATAATTTTGTGTATTGCTAAGTATATTAAAGTATTATCAAGTGTAGGCTATTAAAGTTTTATAACGTGTTCTAAATGATAAGATACTGAAATATTGAAGTAATGATTTTCACAACACATCAAGATCATTATCAAACTTGCTTTACTCGGTTGACCCCTTACCCTCCACCCCATTGATTCAGAAAAAAAATTAGCTTCTACACACACTCCCCCCCATCTATACAAATTATCGTCTGTCATACTACATCACTAGCTTTTTTGGGACCCCCACACAAGAATTTTATTGATTTAGAGAGAACCCAAGAATTTCGAGAACGCATAGACGGGGGAAGGGGATTAGTACCACACAGAATTTCAATTGGAATGTGTTCTGAACAAAGCTCAGGCTAGAGCTACTAGAGGACTGTAATTTACTATTTAAATAATCAAATACAAACAAGAGGCAAAATTTAATCTTCAATTTGAGCCAGGTTATTTGTTCAGTTAAACTCTGCATTAATGAACAATAAAAAAGAGCAAAAACTCACCAAATTTATTCCAATCTTGACTACTTGCCCTTCGAAGCCTTTATTAGGTGTATTGGTCAGGTTCAGGGTGGGATGAAATCTGGGAAAAGACAGGTTTTTGCTTCCGGGCTGCCTTTTTGCGTTCAACTTGCAGGCTATGCACTGTGTTTTGAACAAAGCTCAAACTGGATTCTTTATAAATTCAAATCCGATTCAAATTAATTCAATTCAATACTATTTATGCTGTTATATTCATAATTCACACACACTACACTCAAACAATTTACAAGAAATTTCCGATCGAAATTACATGACAAACACAAATTTGTTCTTGCAACAGAACGGGCTGACGAGAAAAGACAGACTCACAAAAACATCGACAAGGCCAAAGCAGCAGGACGGTCTGTGCTGGCACAAACACAAGCCTGCTATTGGCAGAACTGCAGTCTGGCATTCTGGCGCTACAATTCGAATTCTCTGGCCAGAACAGAATGAAACCTAATTATCTCATAGGCCCTATCCAAAATGATTTCAAGTACAAGCTTAGTCAAAAGTATAAACTTCAGTGAATCATCTTGAATGGAAATCGGTATTCAAAAGTCTGTATTCAATACTCTGTATCTTGAAAGTCTTAGAATTACTCTGTATCTTTAAAAGTCTTACTTTCTCATTTAAAAATTTAAGAAAACTTGAAAAGACAAAGATATCGAAATATTGATATTTTAATCTATTGCAGCAGTCATCATAATATGATTATGAATATGAATCATAATATTATGTGTAAGCTCTAATTATTAATGTTAATATTCAAAATCTCTCATATAATCATATTTTAATTAATAATTAACTGAAGAGTTATAGGAGAGTTTGGAATAACAAAAGAAATGCAATTGGAAATATTTAATTGCAAAATCATCATGGAACTTCATGGAGCATAACCTTGGATTATTGTCATAATAATAGATTACAACATGTGTTTCATTTTATATCATTGAAAGTCTTCTTCCACTTGATTTTGAGTAAACATTCCAAATCAATAGAATATCATTTAAGAGGACATTGAAAATACTGATGATGATGTAATCTAAGTCGAAATTATGTTCTATCATGTTAGTCTATAATATCTATAGTATCTATTGATATAGTATCTATCAATCGATCACAACTCAATGTGAAGCATTAAATCAATTGAAAGGAACAAATTAGAAGATTGAAATTATTGTTATGATAACAAGGGTGAACACACCCTTCCCCCCCACTGAATTAAGAAACTCTCCCCCCCCCATGTAATATGCATCCCCTGGGCACCCTTGAAAATAATAATAAAAATAATTGATTCTAAAGGTTAGTGTGAGGGATTAAAAAATAAGTTGGTTGAGACCCTCAACTTGACCCTTAATTTTAAATGAAATATAAAGCTAATAATTGCTTATATGATCAATAAACTAATTAATCAATCTCCAAATAGAAATGTTATATTGTTTAAATTTCACCAGATGATATCATCAAGTGGAAAAATTGAACTCAACTCCCTATGCATTACTGTATCAACTCGAAATAAGTTGATATTTTCCTTAAAAAAAAATTATTTACCCTTTAAAATCTATTTGATGAATGGTAAGGTCTGAAGAAATGCCATAGTAATTTATTAATTCCTCAAATAAATATTGATTGTTTATAGTTCACTTCTAATAGATAATTCCCCTAGAGTAGAAACATAAGAGCTGTTTTCCCACAAAACAGCTTTTTTGAGTTACTACAGTAATGATCTGATGTTGCACCAAGCTATTGCTAGGAAAGAAATCTTGCTGTAGGAATCCAAAGGGAAATTATAGTTTAGAGTTTCTATTGTTGGTAACACTGATCACATGGACTCGTGTGCGTGAGCATTAACTTGTTACTGTGATAGTGTAGAACTATACAGTGCATGCACAATGACGTCATTGATGACGTCATTATACTAAGACTATTTCGACCAGTGCGCATGACTACTATTTCTATTTCGGCCTTCTGCGCATGCCCGGTGACGAATATTTCGACCATTGCGCATGACTACTATTTCTATTTCGGCCTTCTGCGCATGCCCGGTGACGTCAAAATGATGTAACATACTAAGACTATTTCGTACTAAGAATATTTCGGTTCACCGTCACTCCATTGTTCTATTGTCTCGGCTGCTTGGCTGAGCATGGCTGGAGGGATCAAATAACCGACTGGATTGATCTTTCGTCAGTCCACCAGGCGGAACTAAGCCGATCATTGCTTGGTGGAAGACGTTACTGTGGCCGCTGGCATTCCCACCAATGCTGCTATTATCTGCTGTCTCAGGGCCTAGTCCGATTCAGCCAAGCATCCAGCCTGCACTGCGGAGCTAGGTTAAAAGGGAACATTTATTGCTTGAAGATTCACTTGTAACCAGAATTGTAGTGCATAACGGAATGGTCCCTTGCAGCCATTTGAAAATATAATGACAACAGGGTCCATCTTGCTATTCGCTACCTATGAAGTATATTGATTTATGCAAATAAAAGCTCAAAATCGATTTTCGTAATAATACCAAGGGAATTGTTCAATACATATCAGCTGATTATTATGTTTTAACAGTGTTATGAGAGTTATGACTTTATTTTCAGAGTTATAACACAGTTATAACTTTATTATCTATCTAATTGAAGAGAAGCTTCAAAATCAGATGAATTTGGAAAGTTAGGCCCGGTTGCACAGAAGCCAATTAAACTTTGACCATGATTAACTTCACAAGAACCAATCAGAGAAGGCCTATTAGAAAAGAAGGCTTCTCTGATTGATTCTCGTAAAATTAATCACGTTTAAAATTTAACCGGCTTTTGTGCAAGTGACACTTAGTGCCGTTTGGACAGTCACAGTTCAAACTGAGTTTCATTTTCAAGTGGATTAAATCCGTATCAAATCGTATTTGTTATAATGTGTTTCATTTTGAGTTTAAGCCACCAGCTGATTTAATTTCCTTTAAGGAAATCTTCAGCTTCAGCAGGAAATCTTTTAGTCACAGTCAAAGGACTATGCCAACTATTAGAATAGTTTCTTCAGTTTTTCAAACCTCTTGTTCTTCTTCATTTGCTTACCGTAGTTGTTTTTCACCTTTTTTGTAATTTCTTGTTTGTATTTTCCTCAGGCTCACGATCAGACGAAAGTCTTGTGTGCCATTTGATTCTTTTTATATTTTTATCATGTATACAATTTTTTTGTGTTTTTTCAATTGTTGTGAAAGTGAAGAAGAATCAATAAACTATTGTTATTAGTATTATTATTTAAACTTTGACCATGATTAACTTCACGAGAACCAATCAGAGAAGGCCTATTAGAAAAGAAGGCTTCTCTGATTGATTCTCATAAAATTAATCACGTTTAAAATTTAACCGGCTTTTGTGCAACTGACACTTAGTGCCAATCAATTAATTAATATCATGATAATTCTAACTGTTAAGTGAATTCTGTAAGTAAATTTGACAGTGTAATAAACTGATAAGTGAATTTAACTGTTGAGTAAAAATAAAGTTCACTGATATTTATGTATAATTATATTTGAATTCACATGTTTTGTATAATAGTACCTTGTCGAGCAGCCTCTTTGAGGTTCGCTTAAGGTAGCTTATTTATTCAATAAACGTTTTTCCTATTCTAACATTTTTCTATTCTATTCTATCAGACAATTTTTATTTAATGCCAGGAGAATAGTCTGATGGAAAAGATGAGTGCAAATTATGTTTATTATTGAAGAAGTTGTCAAATTGATAAATATTTTTCTAATACATATTTTGACTTGTAAACGTCTATGGGTTTGGGGGTGAGAAGGTACTCAGTCATTCCAATTTCCATGATGTATGAATTAAATATAGAATATACGAATTA
Source organism: Nilaparvata lugens (assembly GCF_014356525.2). NCBI lineage: Eukaryota > Metazoa > Arthropoda > Insecta > Hemiptera > Delphacidae > Nilaparvata > Nilaparvata lugens. Next base: position 41,053,377 of record NC_052518.1, on the reverse strand, counting down.
TTGACAGTTTATGCATGCAGAACTACGAATAATAGAGGTCAAAGATAAGCCAGGGCTTGATTTTACTATTAATCATCAAGGCCAGTTTAAAGTTGGAGGAGCATTTTCCAGAAGTACATCGAAAATTGACTGTTCTGGATGTAGAATCAATAGTTCTACAGTTCCTGATGAGTTCCATAACAAGAGTTGATATTGTTCCATGAGTTGACATTAGTTCCATGAAAATATTCAGAATAACAGGATTCAAAAGAATAATTCTCTTCCAAGCTTCACAAGATAAATGTATTTTGGTCAGATGAGCACAAAAATATGCTTATAGATCATCGATTATGAAAGTTCCATGAAGATGAGGTCATCGTAGATTCAGAACCAGTAAGTTCTAATGAAAAAATTGAATAAGGAAGTATTTATGGCTTGTTTAAGCTCGTCAATCGAGATAATTCACGTTTTCACCAAAAGAATACTGAATTTGAATATTTGAGAGGTGAGAACCCCAGTTCTAGGCAGGGGGAATCACCCTGATTACATAACTCTTGAGTTCCAATCGATAGATTCCACAAAAAGTTATTCATGGCCATTTTTGAAACTCGGAAATCGAGATAATTCACATTTTTATCATAGATTTAACAGGAAATATCTATTTCAACTTTACCAATGGATATTATTATAAGAGAAAGTAATATGATTGTAATTCTCTCCTCCATCCTTATTATTAGCAAATCATATATGAACAATATTGTATTATCATCTTGAAATATTCACTCAACTTCTTTGAAAAGTAAAGAAGTTCCTTGTATCCATGTGTGTATTGCTGTTTGGCTTTGAAAGCTGCATTCTTGTTCGATTTACATAAATGAGTCGAAAGTGACCTGCTAAGAGGGAAATGATATTGATATTTGAATCTTTAGCAGCAGTCATCATAATATGATTATGAATATGAATTTTAATATTATGTGTAAGCTCTAATTATTAATGTTAACATTCAAAATCCTTCATATAATTATATTCTAATTAATAATTAACTAAAGAGTTATTGGAGAATTTGGAATAACAAAAGAAATGCAATTGCAAATATTTAATTGCAAAATCATCATGGAGCTTCGTGGAGCATAACCTTGGATTATTGTCATAATATAGATTGCAACATGTGTTTCATTTTATATCATTGAAAGTCTTCTTCCTTTTGATTTTGAGTAAACATTCCAAATCAATAGAATATCATTCAAACGGACATTGAAAATACTGATGATGATGTAATCTAAGTCGAAATTATGTCCTATCATGTTAGTCTATAATATCTTTAGTATCTATTCGCATACCACATATTGGTTGGTATTTACAATAGGCAAACAACTCAATGTGAAGCATTGAAGCTATTGAAAGGAACAAATTAAAAGATTGAAATTATTGTTATGATAACACGGGTGAACGCAGCCTCCCCCCCACTGAATTAAGAAACTCTCCCCCCCCCCATGTAATATGCATCCCTTGGGCACCCTTGAAAATAATAATCATCCGTTGTAAAAGAATGGTGTGAATTTAAATACAGTCACTTCACATTCATTTGAAATGTTAGTGTGAGGAATTAAAAAATAAGTCGGTTGAGACCCTCAACTTGACCCTTAATATGAAATGAAATATAAAACTAATAATTGCTAATATGATCAATAAACTAATTAATCAATCTCCAAATTAAAATTTTTATATTGTTTAAATTTCACCAGATGATATCAAGTCAAAAAATTGAACTCAACTTCCTATGCATTACTGTATCAAACTACTGTATCGAACTAAGTTGATATTTTCCTTAAAAAAAAAAAATATTTAGCCTTAAAAATTGATTTGATGAATGGTAAGGTGGGAAGTAATCTATTAATTCATCAAATGAATATTGATTGGTTATAGTTCACTTCTAATAGATAATTCCCCTAGAGTAAAAACATAAAAGCTGTTTTCCTACAAAACAGCTTTTTTGGGTTACTACAGTAATGATCTGATGTTGCGCCAAGCTTTTGCTAGGAAAGAAATCTTGCTGTAGGAATCCATAGGGAAATTATAGTTTATAGTTTCCATTGTTGGTAACACTGATCACGCGGACTCGCGTGCGTGAGCATTAACTTGTTGCTGTGATAGTGTAGAACCATTGATATAGAGAATAAGATTAAGAAGAGCGAAGTCCGCTATGATGCCACTGCGCTAGTGTTGCTACCAGAAATTTCGGGCAAGAAGTCGGGTATTTGTATTCGCTGTGTAGAAAAAGAGCCTTTTTCAAATGATAATATTTCTTTATTGGAGCAATAAAAAATATTCAAAGTATGGTAGTTTCATGCAGTGCTTATGGATGTACGAATCTGCATGCACCAGATAAAAATATTTCTTTTCATACATAAGTATTTTTATATTTTCATCGGTCATGTTTCATGCAGGCTAAGCCTAGTGCCAAATGATCGTTTCAAGGAATATTGTGCTTAGGTTGATTCATTATCATTATTTGCCAAGTAATAAAATATAAGTTTCAGTAATATTATAATAAATATTTTATTTCCACAGATCCAATATAGGTATCCATATTCCATTCCATTAATTTGTCTTATATTGTAATATTTTGTGAGCTATGAAAATATTGTATGCTAAATTTGTATTATAAAAAATATTATTTGCTAGAATTGTCTATAAATTCTTCATCATTGCTATTGTTTTATTTTTCCCGTTCTTATAATATGTAGTTATTTATTATCTTATATTAAATATAGGAGTATAGAGTATAGTTAGGTACCTATACTTAAGTTGCAAAACGAATGAGAAACAGTTCACGGAATATTGTGATAATGGTTAATTTATTATCATTTGTCATCTAATAGAATATATGGTAATATTAACGATCTATAATTTTTGTTTTATTTTCTCCGTTCTTATAATATGTAGTTATGTATTATCTTATATTAAATATAGGAGTATAGAGTATAGTTAGCTAACATATAGCTGAATCACAGTAGCTTCGTCAAAAGCAGTGGCTGCTGCAAGAACTACATTCTTCTTTGGCATCTGGTTGGGATAACTAAGCAGTGAATAGAGGTTTATTCCAAACCATATGTAGCTCTGCTACATGAAATTTGCATAGATCTTCTTATAGCAGAGCTATATGTAGCTCAAATTTCATATAGCTCCCCAGCTACATATAGTGTACACTACTATAATGTAATGTATAATGTACCATAGTGTACAACTACATACAGTGTAAACATAGCTTTAGGCTATTTGCTTTCATACCAATGAGTCTTGTAATACAGGACTGCTGACTCAGGTAATGATTTAGATCGCACAGGTAAAACAGACTTTTGAAAATAAATTGGAGAGAATCTTACCTGTACATTCTCTTGTAGAGGATCAGCAATAATATTACTGTCCGGTATCTTGATTTCTAAAAAACTATTCAACTCATCTTCAGGAAGATTCATGAGTTTGTCTAAATCTTCATTATCCAAGATTTTGTACATTATAACGAAAAACAATCATCCACAATAGTTCAATGAACAATAACTCCACGAACGCGTTTGAATTTGAAAACTGAGAGAAACACAATAACATAACCTCAAAGTCTCCTCACATGTGACTCCTCTAACGGCCCAATGTTGTTCTAAAACAACAGACATAAAATTTTGAATATAAATGATATTTTTGTTCAAGTTTCTATTCCTATGACTGATATTTCATCATGAAATAATAAACAATCATATGGATATTTTTTATTCTCATTTTCAGTTCTTTAGAATTTTATAAAAAATTATAAAAACCGAAGAAAATTGTCACATTGAAGTGTTAGTACAATTGGATATGACAGCTGCTTTTTCAGAAATTAGACTGCATTTGAGTGCTCTCTAGTGGTATAATACTAAACTAGACTAATGTAGCTTTCAAACAAGGCCAGTAGATGGCAGATTCATTAAATCACTGATCCAATAGACATCATAGGAATTCATGTTGTTCAGGAACAACAGTGGGATAGGAAGGGTTAAGTTGCAAAACGAATGAGAAACAGTTTCACGAAATATTGTGATAATGGTTAACTTATTATTTGCCATCTAATAAAATATACGGTAATATTAGCGATCTATAATTTTTGTTTTATTTTCTCCGTTCTTATAATATGTAGTTATGTATTATCTTATATTAAATATAGGAGTATAGAGTATAGTTAGGTACCTATACTTAAGTTGCAAAACGAATGGAAACAGTTTCACGAAATATTGTGATAACAGTTAATTTATTATTATTTGCCATCTAATAAAATATACGGTAATATTAGCGTTCTATAATAAATGTTTTATTTTCCATATCCTAAATACATGGTAATAGGAAAATATTGTAAAAATGAGATTCATTTGCTAATAGAATGGATCAAAATCTGTAGTGAGGTAGGTTCACTAAATTAGATGTTTGGTCGAGTTGAAAATAATGTTCAATGAACAAATCATTGTATCATATGGTAATGGAAATGACGAAAAGTTGAAAAAAAATTATATTGAAATCCATCAAGTATGTCGAAAGATATAACGCAATGAAAGTCGATGTTTTCCCATATAAGTCTGTCTGGGCGCCTGACTTCTTGCCCGATATTCAATGGCGACGAGAAATGAAGGAGGCATCATGCTTCCAAACGCTTGAAGGTATAGCTTAGTCATCTAACTATATATATCAATGTGTAGAACTATACAGTGCATGCACAATGTCATTATACTAGGATTATTTCGACCAGTGCGCATGACTACTATTTTTATTCCGGCCTTCTGCGCGTGTGCGGTGACGTCAAGTTGATATTTTCCTTTAAAAAAAATATTTAGCCTTTAAAATTGATTTGATGAATTGTAAGGTGGGAAGAAATGCCATAGTAATCTATTAATTACATAGTAATCTATTAATTACGTACCAATACTATTTCGTACTAAGAATATTTCGGATCTCAACAGCCACCATGAAAACCTCTCCAGAAAGCTCATCAATGCCTCCAAACACCCACTGACCCTCAACAGCTCGCCCCCGATTATATTTTCTCTTTCCAAATTCACTCTCATCAATTTGAACTTTTCTTCCAGGTCCTCCAATTTTTGCTTTCTCAATACTGCAAAATCAAAAGTCATCTCCCGACAGAATGAACTCCAGTCAACAACTGTCCGATTTGAAATGCCCAACTCATCAATGATCACTTTTGCAGCTTCATTTTTTGTCCACAAATTAATATATGAAACCTATAATCTTCCACAACGGAAGTTTTGACTTTTCAAAAAAACTTCCTCATCTAAGATTTACAGAATAACAACATCTTTTCATTTTCTTCTTGTTCTCAGATCTGTAATTATTGCAATACCATTTATAGCCAGCCGTCTGTTTCAGAATTACACTTCTGTAATGTAATTTTACATTCATCTCGACCACAAGCTGAACAAACTATAACACGCTTCAAAATCCCCAATTCCATACACTTATCAATCAACAATTTCCCCTAATCACTCCACTTTTTTATATTCACCAGATTCACTTTTTCACCAGCCATTTTTATCTATAAAAATGATAACTTATCAAACTTCCATTCCACAATCCACACACGAGAAATTGAATTTATCCTCTGAAAGCTGATGCAGTTATTCCATGTTGAAATAAGTTGAAAATAATCATGTTCAACAATAAAAAAAAAATTATTGATTTATTATTCTTATAGAATATAATAAATAAAGATAAAGATTACAAATAAAAGTTTGAGAATTTTCTATATTTTAAATTGTTTTCATATAAAATTATTGTAAAGCAATAGGAAACTAATATCAAAATCCAAAGTCAATACTTGAAATCGATGTAGGAGCTTTGTAGAGAAAATTATCGATATCAATAAATTGATAAACATTGATTTATCCTGCACCAATGAAATACGTCACAGGCTATCACAGTTCATACTATCGTAATCGTTTAAAGTACCATAATATAAATTATTACTTATATTACAAAATAATAACATTCTGAGACAAAGTTTATTTAAATTGATATTAGAAATGAGCAAAAAATAAAAGATACAAGTATTTCATTTAGGAGTTAGGCAGAGACGTCTGCCGTGACAGGTTGTACCGTAGCTATAACGCTCTGTGAAACTTTTGAAGTTTTGTGTGGTTTTTGTGGTGTCTTTATACTTTTGAGTGTTGTGTTCGAAGGAGTTAAAACTTCTCTTCAACGTGAACTAATTATAAGTTTTTAGCACACAGGTTTGAATAATACTGATTTTAAATACTTTTTAATTGAAACTCAGTGAACTTTCTGCACGATTTTAAAGCTTGGTTTGATTCGCCTATCTTTGTCTGTAGATAACAGTGATTTATCAACTCTTCTTTCTCTTTGCTGTGATATTTATCGTCTTTCTTATTCTTTTTACCCTGACAACTGTCACTGCTACGGCTCTCCTCCCAATCTTACTCCTTCCTTTATCCTCTTTTCATATCAGGAGCCTCCAATTTCCTCGCCTTGCTAGCTCTCTCGGCAACTGTTCTTCCAATCATCTTCCCCATAAAATTCTAGCCGCTAGTAAACCGTCGCTTCTTATTTACCTGATCATTTCTAGTCATTGTTGTTTTAAGTTGTGTTCGACTTGAGTTTTCACTCTTTGTGTATTCTGTGACCTTTTAAATCTTTGACGAAGTTTCTGCATCGCAAAAGAATGGAAACAGATTATCTTTGTTTATAGGATACGAACAAGAGAGAGGATTTTGCTAATGGTAATAATAATAATAGTAATAATAAAATATTTATATGGCGCCAAGTAAAGAAAAATGTAGTAAGTGTAATAAAGTAATATATGGCCGACAAGAGATCCTACAATGTGAGACTTGTACAACAAGACAACATGTAGTTTGTTTAGAAATAAGTGAAGAAGAATTAAACTTTTTTAAAGACTCAGGCTTTAATTGTCATGCATGCATGAATAAAGAGTCGTTGATAGTAAATGACAACACACCAATACGGCCGCTAGTTGCTGGTCAATTATTGACCAGTCGGAATCTCAACTCCGACTCAAATTCAAATGACGATGTCCCAATGGACAATTTAAAACAGATTGAAATTGTAAGTATGCTTAGGAATTTGGAAACTTCTTTTGCTCAAAGGTTCCGTAGCTTAGAGGAGACAAATGCTTCTCTCATTTGTAACCTTTCATCAGAGGTAGCAGCATTGAGATTGGAAATTTCTTCATTGACTGAGGAAAACTTGAAATTAAGAGATGCTTTAAACAACGATGTTAATGTGATTTCGAAAATATACAATGTGTCTCCCAGTTCAGAAATTAGTAAGTCCATAGAAAGATCCAAATCATCGCTGGTGAATAATGATGTGCCTGCTCCCTCTTCTATCGTCATAGACGAGTCAGCTCAGCAGGACAAACAGAACGAATTACCTTCCATGCTATCTGAACCTTGGTCTGTTGTGGCTAAAAAACCAAGACAAGGGAAAAGAGATCCGCAGAGAAATGTTAGTAAGCAAAACACTGACGCTTCAAAGTATCTTATCAAACTCCACTCTGCCGAAAAAAAGAGCAAGAGGCCGGTTCAAATTGGATCAAGAAAGGATACAAATATAATCACTAGATTGAGAAATAAGGCATTGTTTGCTAGTCGTTTTTCCCCTGATACATCAGAAAATGATATTGAAAATCTTGTCAGGAGCACTATATCAAAAGGTTTTGTTTCATGTACTAAACTTCAATCACGCTTTCCAGACTCTTACAGCTCTTTTCATGTACTTGTCTCTGAAAATGTATTCCTTGAAGTTTGTAAGCCTGATGCCTGGCCTGAAGGAGCTATAATCTCTCCATTCTATGGGAAACTGTCTCATTCCAACTGTAAGCCTGTTGGCGGAAATGCTAGTGTGAATTCAATGGGACGCTTGCAATGAAGGACTTGAATATATTTTATCAAAATGTCAGAGGTTTAAGAACAAAGTCAATGGAATCTCTTACTTCAGTTGTTAGTAATGATTTCGATATTGTAGCTGTAACTGAAGCTATAGCTGAATCCTGGTTAGGCGATCAACATAATAGCTCAAGCTTCTTTCCACCCGATTACAATGTGTTCAGAGCTGATAGGCAATATATGACAGGACAGACTAGAGGTGGAGGCTCACTGCTTGCTGTTAAAAGATCCCTACCTGCAACGAGGCGAATGGACCTTGAACTCTTACCTGAAGTCGTCTGGATTGAAATCAAACTTCCTGGGCATCATCTTCTGATTGCTTGTCACTATGTCTCTCCCACTTCTGATTTTTCATCCTTGAGCAGATATTTTGAAAAACTGAGTAGAAAATTGGTTGGTGACTCACTGGACCTGATTATATTGGGTGACTTCAATGCTGATGCTGTTCATTGGATGGATTACTCTCTTGTTCCCAATGCTCATTACCAAGCACTACGAAGAGCCGAAGTAGTATTACAGTTTCTGGGAGAGAACTGCTTGGATCAATTCAATAGGGGCTCAAATGATGACGGTGTACTTGATTTGGTGGTCAGTAACCTGAAGAACATTGCTGTATCTCACTCAGTTCCACCATTTGTTACCCCGGATGTTTATCATCCACCTTTTGCTGTAAATGTTCAGAACATTGCTGCGAACACACCAACTACTCCAAAAGCAGTATACTGCTTCAGGGAAGGAGATTATCACAAACTGTATGAGGAGGTGAGAGATACTGATTGGCACAACATTTTGGACTATAATGAACCCAACGGAGCTGCAGCAACACTTACTGATGTCTTAAAGAAAGCCATGAATAACTGCATTCCAAAAAGGACATCTAAACGGTCAGCTTATCCCAGTTGGTTCTCAGGCAAGTTGATCAGGATGATAAAAGCCAAGAAAAAAGCACACAAGATATACAAAAAGAGTTTGCTTGACAGAGATTACTCAAAGTATTCTACTCTCCGCTCTCAGGTGAAAGGTCAATTACTTCAAGACAAATCTATTATGACTCAAAAGACAGAGACATATCTGCAAACCCAGCCGAAATGGGACAACAGGACAGAGGCTAATAATTGTCCATCCACTATATCAGTTGATGAGGTGACAGTGACTGAACCACACAAAATTTGTGAGCACTTTGGCAATTACTTTTCCTCCTTAAATCAGAAAAAGATCTCAACATCTGCTTATTGCACTCCAGTCAATGATAATCCCAGCTCATCATCTTTTGGATTACCTGATGTGAATAAGGAGGAGGTTCTTAAGGAAATTTATGCCCTAAAAAACTCTTCTCCAGGATCTGATGGAATTCCAATATTTATTATAAAAGGTTAGAGTTATCTAATCTCTCCAGTACTGACATCGATTGTCAAAAGCAGTTTCCTAATGGGAATATTTCCAAGTGTCTGGAAACACTCTGTTGTTGTACCTATCCCTAAAAAGACCAGATCCAACAGTATCGAAGATTTCAGACCAATCTCTATTCTGAACCCTTTTTCAAAAATAATTGAGAGAGTTGTCTACAGGCATATTTTCAGCAATGTAAAGACTACCATCACCGACTCTCAACATGGGTTCATGCCACAAAAATCTACCACCACTAATTTGGCAAATTTCTTATCATATGTTGGACCATATGTGGAGAATCAAGAGCAAGTAGATGTGGTATACTTGGATCTGGAGAAGGCCTTCGACAAGATGCCCCATTCTGTACTGATCAGAAAGCTTTATGATATCGGGTTCAATCAGGATCTTATTTGCTGGATCACGTCATATCTTGAATATAGAACATTTTGTGTACGATTCAGAGGAGCCACTTCCAGAAGCTTCACAACATCGTCTGGGGTTCCTCAGGGCTCCAATCTTGGTCCACTGCTCTTCAGTATTTTTATGAATGACATTGTAGGAGTTCTGGACTGTGAGGTTCTGATGTATGCTGATGACCTTAAAATCTTCAAGAAAATCAAGTCAAGAGAGGACTCCTTATCCTTGCAAGACAACATTGACCGGGCTTTGGATTGGTCTAGGAGGAATTTTATGCCTATCAATGTGGGAAAGACATTCATCATGACCTTCTCCAGGAAGACTAACACTCTTGGGTTTTGTTACAAAATTGCAAACACAAATATTCAGCGCATCAAAAGTAAGAAGGATCTTGGTGTTACCTTTGATAGTAAACTTCTATTCACTGTGCATGTTGATAATATTGTGGCAAGGGCAAGAAGACAACTTGGAGTTATGAGATGGATTGGAAGAGATTTCAGGGATCCCTGCACAATGAAGACCCTCTATTGTTCACTTGTCCGATGTCATCTGGAGTATGCTTCTATTATTTGGAACAGAGACAGACTATGTTCATCTAATAAAATTGAATCTGTTCAGAGAAGATTTGTGCATCTTGTATTAAAACGACTCATGCCAGATATGGAGGAACTCTCTTACAGACAATTCTGCGAGACCGTGAAATTTGAATCTCTGGAATGGAGAAGAACCAAATTTGATGCGATGTTCTTATATAAATGTGTTCATGGGCAAGTGAATATTGGTGATCGAGGAGTTGGAGTTGTTGTTCCTCCACGAAATTTGAGACACTATCATCAATTTCACGCTTTCCTAAAAAGCTGTACCTCCCCACTAACTCTCTACCAAAACGTTAATTTCATTATTTAAACTAAGGATTTATTTATTAATGGAAATATTGAAAAAGTTTTAATCAATATGAATATTTAAGAGAAAAAAAAACAGAAAATTGATAAAGTAAAATAATTATATAGGTAGATAAGATCAAATAATTGATTAATAAAATGAAGTAGGCTGAAAGTAGATCAGGGTAATCAACTTTCAGTGATATACAGCAGTATACTGTGGATAATTGGAATAACATGAGTTTATATTATATATATATATAATATATATATATATATATATATATTATATATATATATATATATGTATATATATATATATATACAATTCGTTCTATAACAGGTTTAAAGGTTTGTATTTGTGGGATGGGTGGGGGATGGTTGTCATGTGATTGTTCTAGGGCCGGACAGTTTCAGTCATTTGTTCCAAAAGATGTTTTTTTAAAGTCAGGATGAAGCTCGCTCGGCTCTCGATGGACCTGATAGAAAAAGGAAGTGCATCCCATGCACGACAGGTACTGACTAAGAAGGATTTTGTGAAGATAGTAGTTCGATGATTGGGTATCCTTAAAGTACTTTCTACGGTTCTAGTATGTGAAGCATCTATCCTCCTAACTTCAGAGACAAATTTGAAATCATCTTTAAAATAGTTCGGATAACTGTGTTTCAAGATATCTCTAACAAGCTTGACTATTCGAAAAAGCCTTTGATTGGGAAGCTTTAATGTTGAACTAGCAATGTGGGCTGGGGTGATATGATCATGGCGTTGGAGAGAGTAGACGAAACGTAGACAATAATTTTGGCAACGCTGTAGTTTATCATTCAGAGTGACTTGCATATCGTTAAGAACAGAATTACAATACATTAAATATGGGAAGGGGAAGATGAGAGATTGAACCAATAATAATTTAATGTTTCTAGGGAGAATATCGTGTATTTTCTTCAATGCATGCATGGCTGAGAATACCTTTTTACAAATTTACAATACCTTTACAAGTTGGAGAAAGTAGACTATTCGAAAAAGCCTTTGATTGGGAAGCTTTAATGTTGAACTAGCAATGTGGGCTGGGGTGATATGATCATGGCGTTGGAGAGAATAGACGAAACGTAGACAATAATTTTGGCAACACTGTAGTTTATCATTCAGAGTGACTTGCATATCGTTAAGGACATAATTACAATACATTAAATGTGGGAAGATGAGAGATTGAACCAATAATAATTTAATGTTTCTAGGGAGAATATCGTGCGTTTTCTTCAATGCATGCATGGCTGAGAATACCTTTTTACAAGTTTTGTTCACTTGTTCTGACCAGTCAAGAGTATTATTCATAATAATGCCTAAATTTTTAAGTGAGCTACAGTAAGGAATGTCATTACCATCTACACTAATTTTGTGAATCGATTCAAGGTCAATATTGTTTATAGGACGAAAATATCCAATTATAATGGGCTGTGTTTTGATGGGATTAAGCTTAAGGCCATTTTTCTTTGTCCATTCCACTATCGAATTGATATCCTGATTCATTATTCCAACTGTTTCATTAATTTTTGTTATGGGACAGCTTAAATAGATTTGAAGGTCGTCTGTATAAGTATGGAAACTGGAGAATTTGATAATGGAAGAAAGGTCATTAGCATACAAAGTGAAGAGGAGAGGGCCTAAAATTGAACCTTGTGGTACTCCATGCATAACGTTTTTCCAAGTAGACTTTTTGTCACCGACAGATACACATTGTTTCCTACCTAATAGATAGGATTTAAACCAAACTCACGAGTTGTGACTGAAACCAAGAATAGCCAACTTATTCAGAAGGACTGTATGATCAACAGTATCGAATGCTTTAGAAAAATCAAATAGGGTGAGGATGGTGCATTTTCTTTGGTCCATAGCAAACCTTATATCATCAGTGACACGAAGCAGAGCTGTCTCAGTTGAATGGAATTTTCTAAAGCCTGATTGAAAGTTATGAAGCTTACTATTGTTGTCTAGAAATTTTACAACTTGAGCATGAATGAGTCTTTCTAGCACTTTGGACAATGCAGGTAAAATACTGATTGGTCTAAAATCCTCAACTTTATTGGGTGATGGAACTTTATTTAGAGGGCAAACCAGAGAAAACTTCCAGTTTTCAGGGAAAATGCCTTCTTCAAGTGACTTGTTGAAAATGTATGTAATGGTTGGTAAAACAGCAAATAACATTTTCTTGATAAATTTAATAGGAATTTTGTCAACACCCATAGCATTACTATGAATACGTTGAATTGCTCTGAAAGTGTCTTCTTCTGAGATTGGATGGGAATGAAATTGATCAGTAATTGGTAAATCTAAGTTTGTAACCTGCTCTTCAAGATCATCGATATGATTAGCAATGACAACTTCATCGCATTGGTTAGAGTGTGAAACGAAATGGTCATTTATATTGTTCAATGGTAAGTCAATTTGTGGATTTGATTTCTGTTTGTCAAGCTCTGTAAGTCAATTCTTTTATTCCCTGCCAAAGTGATTTAGAGTCTTGTCTGTTGTTTGTCATAAACGAATTCAAGTACCTAATCTTTGAGTTCTGTAATTCCTGTTTAACTCTATTTCTAAGGCTCCTATACTCTATCAAACTGTCCAAGTCAAATGTCTTTTTAAATTTTCTATGTGCTTTGTCTCTATGTCCCATCATCTTAAGTATGTCTTCAGTCATCCACGGTACTCGTCGTTTTCTATTAATCCTCCTTGTCACATAAGGTGCATGTCATCAACTGAGGGTAATGCTTCAATTTGATGCCATGGAGTCTGAGCCACATCGGTCAGGAAGGCGGCTTCATCAAAGTTTTTGAATTCTCTATAAGTGATAATTTTCTGTTCTGGCTTGGGTACCTTATGGGAAAGTACACAGTAGATCAAATCATGTCTAGAAATAGCTGGGACTGAGATTTGGCCTGCTTGAACAACCTCATTGGGATCACTAACAATGAGTGTGTCTGATTCATTAGTATGATGAGTTGGATCGAGAGGTAAAATAGTCATGTTTAGGCATTGGAAAATTGTAGTCAGTTGAAAGTAGTCAAAGTTCCGATTTGTCATGTTCAAGTCGGTGTTCATATCCCCCATAACTAGTAAACGGTTATAACAAGGCATAAGAGAAAGCAAGGCACTTTCGAAATCTGTGAAATGACCTATTTTTGGTGGGCGATAACAGATACCAACGAGTAATTTATCAGTACTAGATAAGGATAATTCAAGAAGCATTAACTCTGGTCTGGAACAATACTCTTGTTTAGATGTGATTAAAACTTTTGTTTTGATACCATCTTTCACATAAATGGCTACACCCCCACAAGCTTTATTTAATCTATCATTCCGGAAAAAATTATAACCAGGCAAAGCAACAAAATTTGATGGAATACTAGGCTTCAAAAATGATTCGGAAATTCCGATTATATTGAAGTCCTGAAAACGGAAGATTGCTCTGAGTTCATCAATGTGGCAGCTGAGGGATTGTACATTAAGGTGAGCAGCCTTGAAAAGTTTTTTGAAAGAGTGGAGCTTATTTGCTAGAAACATACCTGCGTCATTATTACTATTATTAAAATAATCATACCTACTTGAGGGCGAGTGAGCTGACGTGTCAGTGAGAGGCATCATGGAAGCAGCAGACCAATCGTGAACCGACCTCAGAACGACACATGACGGGGAAATGGGGATGAAACTGATAAAACTTAACCTAAATGAAAAAGTCTCTTGATTCGAGTGCATTCAGTATGCCTTGGCAGTTCGGCTCCCTTCACTATTTATAGCACTAGTTCAAAAAATTCACTAAACACAATAATATGTAGATGTGTGGAGTTCCGGTGATGAATAATCCTAATGGTGAATAAGATGAAGATTGAGGAAGAACTTGTAGTGGGAGATCTAGTCCAAGTGGATATAGAGCGAGTAGGTATCCGGTAGTGGAAGAATCGGGTCCAAGTGGAGGTAGAGCGAGATTCAGATTCAGATTTAGATTCAGATTCCTTTATTCATGTCAGAGTCCAGCAGATAATCCAATGTGGTGGGCAGTTTGCAGTGGTAGATGCTGATGGCAGCGAGCAGGTGGGGGAGCGAGAGAGAGCCAGGGCGGCGGCAAGAGAGAGCGCGTGCAAGAAGTCACAGGAACCAGGTCTGAAAACAGAAAGAAAACTCCAGCAGAAACACAGCAGAAAAAAGTACAGAAAGTATATGAAAATCATTAAGAGGATAGACAATTAAAAGAGAGTTTACAGAGAGATGGAAAATAAGAACGAGAAATATGAATCAGTAGATTGATTTCAATTTGCAGTTGTTAGAGAGAAGAATGTGAAGAGAGGACTAAGCTGTGTGAGAATACACTTAGATTATGTAAGATTATTGTCTAAAAAGGTGGATGAAGAGAGAGATATTAGAAGAAAGTAGTAAATATCCGGTGCATAAAATGAGGAAGATAATAAGAAAATGAAATTGGAGGGATGAGAAAAACCGAAGGAGAGAGAGAGGGAGTGAGTAAGAGAGAGCAAAGGGATTGATACAGATAGCATAGAGTACAGTGTTAATGATCTGGTATAGAAATGAAGTAAGCATGTCTATATTATTAAAAATATACAGTATAACTAGTTTTGAGCATGAATTGAGCTAATTTGGAGGGAGGTCAGAATGAGAAGAGGTAGGAAGAGAAGAAATAATAGAAGTTACAGACAGGTAATACTGCATATAAGAAAACAGAATAACGAATATATAAATAGAATACGCGAATAGAAGGTTGGAATGTGACTATGGTGAAAATCACAATAGAAGTGCCAATCATAAGTTTACCGTCATCATTACAATGACTGTTATTTCTGTTATTGTTGTCAATTCCACGAAAAGTCAACTTGAATCCTGCTGTAAGTTTACTATACACACTAGTAATATACATGTGGAGACTGGATTCAGGCTTTGTTGATAAACAGGAATGGATTTAATAGATTATGGATTGACAATGAACTGAGATGAGGAAGAAGCGTTATAAACTCAGCAATTCGAAATAGGTTATGAATGTATTATTGAAGTGAACTTAGGTTTCAGAGCAATTTTCATAATTTTATCAGCAGTGGAAAAGGTACTATTTTCGTACTATGCTATTGTTAGATAAAAAGTGACACATTGGATTAGCTGGAAACATCATTCGGTTATGTCTAATGGAATACTAGTTTCCTGATTGAATGAATTGGGTGATTCAATCAGTAAAAACGTTTCAGTATACTAGATGAATAATTGCTATAACTAAGTTGATATAGCTTTATTCCAGTTATATTTTTTCCATGAAAACAGTATTATATATGTTCAAAAAAGCAAAAATTAATTTTAAGATTCGTAAACATAGAATCCAGTTATATTTTTTCCATGAAAACAGTATTATATATGTTCAAATAGCAAAAATTAATTTGGTAAAAATGGTATCTATAGGGCAATTGTCCAACAAAAAATAAAAGACTGAAAAAATGAAAAGAGAGAAGAGTGATGATTACATGAAGAGGCACAATTGAAATAATGATAGCTCACCTTTAGTAGGAAGATATGACGTGCCAACACCGTGGAGTGTTTACTGGAGGTCGGCAAGACGCTCGGCGGTGTAGATGCATCGTCCAGGTCCCTCTCCGACGGCGTACTTGATGCGGCCATCGACTGTCCACGTGTTTCTTATCCCGTACTTGTTTGCTGCTGCGTTCAAGAGTGCCAGTCGGTGTTTCGTCAAGTCCTCCCTCATGGTGATGCCAGTGTTCTTGAGCATCCGCTTGGCTGCAAACACCCTCTGCCTTGTCCGGTAGCCGTCGAACCTCACAATGATGGGACGATGACGCTCCTTGCCGGCTGCTCTGCCCATGTCCTGACCTGGCTGCTGGATTGGTCCCACTCGATGCGAACAATGAATGTTGTCAATCTTCAACTCCACGTTCAGCTTCTTCTTGCAGACTCGCTGAACAATCTGGTCGGTGGACTCCCCCTTGGTCTCTGGAATTCCAAAGAATCGCAGGCAGGTACGGCGACCATATTGTTCAAGATCGTCGATTTTTAATTCTGTCTCCTTCTCAATTGCTGCCATCCTCTGCCGGAGTTCATTATTCTCACCCTGCAATCGATCCAATTCGGATTGGAAGAAGGAGAAAGCCTCTGCAACAGCTTTGTTTACTTCCTTGTTTATCCTCTGTAGAATTTCGTCGGCCAGTTGCATTGTGTCTTGACAGTGAGGGGTCGTTGACACATGTACCGTTGCACGCCTACCTGCCTTTTGTGTGGGAGTTTCCTGCTTCTTACCATTGCTCTTCACCATTTTGCAATAGATAAATCAAACTGTGGTCAAACTAATTGGAGGTTATGTAATACTATTTATTGTAATTACTGTGTAATTACAATGAAAATCAGACTTTTAAAAATATTTTATCAATCGATTTTAACAAGATAACCCTACAAAATAACGCTTTTCAACGGAGCCGAACTGCACACGTGTTCACTCACTGACCATCAGAGGCGAACTCCTGTGATGTGGAGGCCAACTATTATTATTATTATTATTATTATTATTATTATTATTATTATTATTATTATTATTATTATTATTATTTCAACAGTGAATAAAGAGTAAAAATACTGACTAAGTACTGAGAATAAGGTTAGTTCATGTGAGATTTTTAAAGTGCCTTTATTATTATTTAGAATTATTTTTTTGAGTTGAAATTAGTCTAGTGACGCCTATTTTTTCTTCCTCTTTCATTAAAAGAAAAAATTGAGTTGATATCTTCAAAAATAGTGAGGTCACAAATGTGCCATAATTAGTAACGTGAGCCGAATCTAGTTACTATTTTGGACTTTCTGAAGTAGCCTAAACATGTTTTTTGAAGAAAAAGAGAAATGAACAAAAATAAGTTTTTCTTGTTGAATTTTTCTTTTGGTGAGATCAGCTGAATGATCCCACACATGCATACGTTCATTCACTTCAATTACCATATCGAACAGATGACAAAATTTCCAGCTGTTTTTATCCTTTTAATGACCTTCAGTGAGTTATCCCAGGTGTTTGGACGTTATATCAATGTTGCTTTGTTGTCTGGCGTTGTGTGGTGGAGGGGGCAATTGAAGGGTGATGCGCATAGCATAATATTGTGGCCAGTTGCCATTTGCGAGCCAATCGAACAGCTCACTTCTCATAATGTCAATTTTTGCAAAGTGATCTATTGATTTATCGTGATATATTACAAGTGTCGTCTCGTCTCGTATCGTGATCTGGACCCGGGATCCAAGAAGCAAGGAGGATTTGGACATGGAGGTAGGCCTATGTTATTGTGCACTTAGCCATTTAAATTGTTCAACTTGCCACCCGACGCCAGACAACCCCAAAAAGTTCTCGATGTAATTGATACAGTCCACTAACCAGAGTGCTGTTTGAGCCAGCCTCTGTAGAATAAACACCAGGGTTGAGACCTAGTTCAATCGAATCAGAAACCTACTTTGTTCCAAATTTTGTGAGAATCGTTAGAGCTGTTTTTGAGATCCGGTCACATACAGATATACATATATAAACATAAAAACATCTAAACATATAAACATTTAAACATATAAACAGAAATTGCTCGTTTAATAGTATAGGATAGTACAATTATTGTAGTGTTCAAGGCAATCTAAGAGCGGGACTGTGAAATAGAATTTCAAGGTGGGAAACACTATTAGTGGGTAGTTAATATTATTGAAAAAAATATATAAATTGAGATGCACAAACAATTGGTGCAAGATTTAATAAAAATCTATAGACTGAAAATTGATCATCAGTCATAGAATAAATTTCAAGCAAATGAATAAATTCATTGAAAGTGCTGACAGGAATATCCTATGTCAGATTTAAAAGATCATAATTAGATAAGTAACTTGAAGTGAGTAAATAGTCTACTACACAAAAAAGAGTCAATCTTTATAAGTAAATTAGGCTAACTGGAATAGAAACTTCAGTCAGTTAATGTAGGTCACAATCGGTGGTCAAATTAGCATGGATTTGCCAATTAAAATATGTTCTTCAAACAAATTGAAAGTAGTAATTACTAGTAAGATAAATCAGTTGTAATGCAATTGAATAAAGTACAAATAAAAAATGCAATTTGAAACAATGAGTTACCTATATCAAGACGTGATCCACAAACTCAAGATGGTAGGTATTACTGAGCCAGTAATAAGATAATACGACTCCAGAGAGGTGGCAGCAACTAGTGGTAAGGTTAGGTTGTCCATGAGAGTTTCAACATCAATTTGAATAATAGTGAGTTCAACGATTGGTTGTTGTCCAATGGTGGTTGAGTCCAATGTAACAAAAGTCAAAGTCAGGATTTTGCACAAAATATCTTCAAAATATTCGAGACATGAATGTAGTGGTGTCTCAGATTGAAACAAGTTGAAAAATGAACTATGTAAACGTTCACAAAAGAGTCCAAAATGAATGTGTAAGTAATTGAAAAATCACACTCGAAAATGTCCACAATAAGTACAGTGAAAATAGATAACCTCAAATAGTTGGTTGGTTGTAGTAATGCAAAAGTTCAAGTAGCCTTGAAAGTTCAAAGATATGGATAATGAAAAGGCTAATCAATACTGTAGCAATGAATGTTCTCCTAGAGAAATAATTGTAGCACGTTCACACTGGTAGATATTCACAATGAAACACTGGTTAAGCCAAACCTTGGCTATTGAAATTGAGATTTGAAAAGTAGGTTCCGTAATTGATAATTTAGGAGATATGTGTTCTCACAATAATCATTGGATATTGAAGCACAAATACTTGCCTTTACACAATACAAAAATTGTTAAAGTCACAAGATGGTAGAATGCACTGGGCATAAATTATCATTGAAAATGATATGGTACATCATTGCACTGGGCAAATAAAACGTAAATGCACTGGGCGGAGAGAAATAAAGTGAAAAATAATGATCACTTTGGAGAAGATGAAGTAGTAGTCAAGCTAAAACAATGTAGAAAACTAAATTTTTGTGAAAGAAGTACATGGTACGTTGAAAGCAATCTGTACTGTAGAAGTTCCAGGAGAGCAATGACGCCAAGCGAAGCCAAACATAGACCAGCGTCTTCCAGCTTGTGTAGTTTTAGGCAATAGATCAATCACAGGGCTAGAATAGCAAGGAGGAAGACCGCGAAGAATGTAATAAACAAATGGGTGAAAAGTTAATCACCAAAACCTAATGTAAGGTGAAGAATAATTTATAATTACTGCAAGAACAGATAATTTTAATTAACTTCGAACTCAGTAATTCGAAATGAAGACTTGAAAATGAAGTGTTGACGACGAGTGTTGCCGAAGGTGCCCGAGGAAAGCCGAGGGAAAAAAGGGAAACAATACAGCATTTGGTAGACCTGCAGGAGGCGGACTATTTGAATGCAGTTCGAAAGGCAACAATTATATACAGAGTGCAGCAGTCAGTCCCGCATTTTTGAAATAGGTGTAAAAAATAAATGGACATAGATATCAAAATTATATTCATAAAATATTTTTCTTCATTAAAAAGCATTTAAGAAACATTGAAAATAATCACTGTTTGAAAATAACATCAGCAAGATGGCGGCCTTCCCGAGTATGGCATTTGAGCAGGCGATTTGCAAAGCTGTTCATAACATCATGAAGCAAAGGCTGAGGAATTCTCTCAATTTCTAGCCAGATTCTTGCCTTCAGTTCACTAACAGTATGAGGTCTTTCTTCGTATACTTTACTTTTTAGGTAACCCCACAAGAAAAAATCACACACAGTGAGGTCTGGTGAACAGGGCGGCCACAGAACCGGGCCATTGCAGGAAATCACTCGGTTTGGAAAAACTCTGTTAAGAACATTCATGCTCATGCAGGCTGTGTGACTTGTTGCTCCATCTTGTTGAAACAATGTTTCTTCATTCACTTCATGTTGCCGAAGTTGAGAAATGGAGAATGTCCTTAACATTGTCGAATAGCACTCAGCATTCACAGTAACAGATCACTCTCTTTCTTTTTCAAAAAAATTAGGGCCTATGATACCCAACGAGGACATTGTGCACCAAACTGTTACCTTAGATGAATGGAGAGATTTTTGATGTAATTGTTGCGGGTTCTGGTCACTCCCATACCTAAAGTTCTGTTTGTTCACATATCCCAATCAATGAAAATGCGCCTTGTCACTCATCCAGAGGTTGTGAACAAGCTCACCATTTTCTCCAATCATTTCCAAAAAATGGTTACAGAAACGCAGTTGAGCATCAAAGTCATTCTCATTCAAAGCATTAACCACTTGAATTTTGTAAGGATGGTGATGTAAATCTAACCTCAAAATTCTTCTGATGGTTCTGTCAGAAATTCCAAGTGCCGTACTCTGTCGATGCACTGATCTCCGAGGGCTTCTTCCCACAGCAATTTGAACGCATTCAATATTCTCTGGTGTTCGCACTGAACTCGCACTGCCACCTCTTTTCCTTGTCGTTTCACCAATATTTTTAAAGTTTTCGACCCACAACTTGATTGAGTTTACCGAAGGCACTGGTCTATTGCGATTAATTTGAAAATGCACTCGGAAACGACGCTGAGCGGCTACATAGCTACCACTTTGATAAAAAGCTTTCACGGCAAACGAACGTTGTTGCTTAGTCCACAGCTCCATGTCTACTGAAATGCTATGAGTATGAATAGGAGAACACAATGGTGACCTTGGCTGCTCGGCCCCCACCACTCCTACGCTCCTTTGTGCTATTTATAAATGCAGGATTGACTGCCACACCCGGTAGTATTTATATAGCATTATTCAGTTATATATCCATCACGGAATCTCTCAGCAGCGACTGTATAAATGCTTAAGATAGGTTTTTAGGGAACGATAGTTATTATAAGAATATGTGATGAATAATCTATCCTGTTCTAGGTGAGCAATATTTCTGTATCACAGCCCAGGTAGCACAGAACTCATACTCAGTACTTATCGATCAATCTCCATTTGTCATCTGTAAATACTGCCTCTTTCTCACCCAATTACAAATGCAGTGATAGCACCCATATATATATATTATATCATATCATATTTTGTGCAAAACAAACAGACATTTCGCCCATTACCAACAGTTAATTCCTCTTGCTCGTTCAAAACATTGTGATCAGACTTTAAATAAAAAAGAAGAGAGGTAATAATTACCTATGAATCTATGAATGAAATGAGAGAATGAATGCACCAAACCCTACCAAGCTGGTGACCTTATGCTGATGTATCATTTATTAATGATGACAGAAGCCTCGATTTAAACAAAAAGAGAGAGAGAGAGGTGAGATTGATTGAGTACTTCATTTAGGTATATTACAATATATACTGGCTTTTACACTTATATACAATAGCTTACAATACAGCAAAATTATAGATGAATTTACATAATATAGACTAAGAAAATGATTATTGAACTGCATATGATATGAAAAAAGCAATTGGTAATAGCTATAGATAATACTAGCAAGAACCCGTGCTTCGCAAGGATCTATTTTAAAACTTGACAAAATGAAAAATTGACGTAATGAAATTTTGAAGAATTGAAAATAGGCCTATAACCATCATTGGTCAATTAAGAATCTATAAGCAAATTTTCAAGTTAATTAGTCCAGTAGTTCAGACGTGATGATGCGTCAAACATAATTTTCCTATCCCGTACGTGCATGAGCCAGCTCTTTACTTTATATAATTATTATAGATATAGTTAACGACTGCAAGAGATAGGACTGTGGAACAGAATAGTGGTGAAACTATGATAGCGCCAGAAGTGTCTCAAACACAATAGTACCTACTACATGAACTTTTTGAAAGTGATTTGAAAAAATGTTAAAACAACAGAACTGAATCCTTATCATTCTACCTTCATTTAGAGAGACTTTTGTTTGAGCCGAATGGAAATCTATTTATAAAAAATGAATGTCTGTTGTGTGTTTGTTTGTATGTTTGTTTGTTCCCTGTAGACTTGACAACTACTTGACATAACGGCATGAAACTTTGGGAACATGTTGTGTGAATATTGAGACCACAAAGAGATCGATTCTTGTTGGCAAGATAGATGTTATTCAATGCAGAAATCATTGTTATTTTACTAAAAGATAGGATAAATGAATAGTTCTCTTTCAGGGGGAGTTTTGACAACCCACAAAACTCATTTTTCATTTGAAGAAATAATATCAAAAAGGTGCATAGGACCTTACTTTTTTGTTCAGCTTGAAAAAATACCCCTCATTTCAATATTAAAATTTTCTGTAAAAATTGACTGTACAGTGAGTCAATCATTCTATCAAGGCTTGAATAATTTTGAAATTTTAATTAAATAAAAATGGTAGAGAATAATTATCATGTAGATATCAACACCTTCATTTGAAGACATATTAACTGCATGCGTTTTCATATTGCCGATACAGCATTGATAAAACTGTAGACGTTTATTTAGCAGTCTCAAAAAACTGTTCTAGCTGAGAAATTAATAATACATGCCACGTGTAGGCTTATACATTGCATCAGGAAAACGAAGTTCAAAACTATGGTTTTCCTAAACATATGTTTTTGAGATAATTTCTTTGATGCAGTTGCTTCACATTCACCATTATAATTTATACAAAGTTTGTGAAAATAAAAATATTTATTGATTACCAAAACAATACTATTATTATATTAATGATAATAATTAATTATTAAAATAATACTTTTATTATATCAATAATAATAATATTATTAAACATATTTATCAATTATCAGAACAATATTATTGAGGTTGAGTGGAATCAGGTAGAAAGCAATAATAGAACAAACGTTCTTTTTTGAATTTCTATAATATTTTTCTGTTATTTCCAATGATTACAACATATGTTAGAATATCACATGTCAATAAATAAATTATCTCATTTCCATATATGGCACTCACCTTACCATGTTCATAACCTTACTTAATAGGATCCTTTTTCATCCTTTGAAACCCTTAGAGGCAAAATATCTCAAAATCCGTTCTTAGTGCGCGTCTAGCATATTTGAAAAATATTTGTGCAAAGTTTCAAGTCTGTAGGACAATTAGTTTGAGCTGTAGTGTGATTTTACATCAAAATTTTCGGAAAATGCCCTCTCCTGAACCCCCCTGTGCTCCTGATCGAAATTTTTCTGCATAAATCTAATTTTTTTTCGTAGCTGAACAAAAAAGTTTATCATGACTTTGCTATGCAATGAGCGGTTAAAAAGTACAAAATTTTGGGGGGGCCCCAGCTCCCTCAGGGGGGCAAATTTCTGAATATCCTTTCTTAGTGGATGTTTTCAGGCTACTATATACAATCGTGCAAAATTTCAAGTTTTTAGGCTCAGTAGTTTGGGCTGTGGTGTGATTTCAGTCTGTCGGGGCTTAGCCTTTTATAAGTATAGAGATTGTTATGCATCTACATAAATTGGCGGAGCTTTGGACATATCAATGTCCATTCTTTGGAAAGAATATTCAAAATATCCTTCCCACTAACTCTCTATCAAAAGAGAGAGAGAGAGAGAGAGAGAGAGAGAGAGAGAGAGAGGAGAGAGAGAGAGAGAGGAGAGAGGAGAGAGAGAGAGGAGAGAGAGAGGAGAGAGAGAGAGAGAGAGAGAGAGAGAGGGAGTGTGTGAGTGAGTGAGATATTGATTGATTGATTAATTGCCTTTATTAGGGCGGAGTTAGGACTCATGTTTCTCTCTGCCACTCAATCCTAAAGCCCGTTTAGTGCGTAAAGTGTGTGCCTAAGCATTGGTGTATTAATTTGTGTGTGTGTGTGAGTGTGTGTGTGTGTGAGAGAGAAAGAATGAGAGAGAGGGAGTGAGAGAGAGGGTGTGAATGAGAGAGAGAGAGAGAGTGTGAGAGAGTGTGTGAGAGAATGAGTGAAAGAGAGAAGAGTAAAAGAGCGCAAAAGAATAAATTAGTTAACGTCCTAAATAACAATACGAAAATTACATTGACCCATGTCAGATGGACTACACATCTATAGAACTAATCACCTGCCGGAAGCCCTTGACTAATTCCGATTTGTAGTTTCTGCAATCCCTCCCTGTTTGGAACAATATTCACAATTCAGGTAGCTTATAGCTTATATGGTCGCCCTTTTTATTGTATCTTTGAAGCTCATTTATGAAGTCTACCAGATCTACTCTGTTAAGTCCAGTCACTATATACATTGGTGCATGAAATTTATATTGTAGTTCTGATTTTTCAATATATTATTTGGGTACATAAGAAAAGTCCAGAACCAATTCCTTCATGAAAAATTTCCTTGTGCTAGATACTGAATGGCCCAGAAACCTCATATTTTCGGCTCATTATCCAGTTTTCAGCTATTTCTGCCAAATATCGTAATCGGACAGAAAAGTTTGCTCTTGCCTTCGTTTTAGATTATGAAATTCTGTATAAAATGAGATCATTCGGAACTCTTTATCTCCAATGAGTACTGAGTTTTAATTTTTCAAAAATGAGTGAAATTTGAAGAAAAAAATCAATTTTGATGTATTTTAGTTTTTGATCAACAATATCTTACGATTGTAACCATTTAGATGTATAATTCAAAATCCCTTTGGGCGTATTTTTGTGCTCTACAATCTGAGATCAGGTAGAGCGCTTATCTTATATTATATTTCCAGGTACACCTGACAACAATGATCCTTGTATTGTGAAAAACACCTAATTTTCAGCTTCAACCATCATTACCTACTACATTGTCCTCACATTGATATTTCGCAAAATGACATAAGTTTATGATATTATGATCTATTTGAATCAATCGTTAGATGCATTTCAGTATTTCCTAGTGGAGAGGCGCGCTTACCAGTTCCATTACCTTCTCACCAGTTTGGATTCCGTAGTAAACATTCAACAATTGATCAAGTACACAGAATAACAGATGTAATAGAAAGATGCCTTGAGGAGAAAAAGGTATGTTCTACTGTCTTCTTGGATATTGCCCAAGCTTTCGACAAGGTTTGGCATGAAGGCTTGTGCCATAAATTAGAACAAGTCCTACCCGCAGCATATAGCCAATTATTGAAGTCCTACCTGGACGAGAGATATTTCAGAGTGAAGCTGGATGATGAATATTCTACACTAAGGCAAATTAAAGCTGGTGTACCCCAAGGAAGTGTGCTAGGGCCAGTTTTGTATACACTGTACACTAGTGACATTCCAAAGCCAGCAGGAGTCACTATAGCTACATTTGCAGATGATACTGCTATTCTCTCAGTCGCAGAAGATATTGAGGAATCTACAGAAAAGTTACAAAGAGCAGTTAATGAAGTAAACACATGGAAAAATCATTGGCTAATTAAACTAAATGATACCAAGTCTGTACATGTGAATTTTACTAATAAAAGAATTCAATATATTCCAGTATATATAAATGAGAAAGTCATTCCACATGCTAATACTGCCAAATATTTGGGTATGACGCTGGATGTCAAGCTCAAATGGAAAGCACACGTCAAGAAGAAAAGGGAAGAACTAGGAATTAAATTCAAAAAGATGTATTGGTTGATGGGAAGAGGATCCAGGCTGTCCATATACAACAAAATTCTACTATATAAACAGCTACTGAAACCAGTATGGACTTATGGCATTCAACTTTGGGGCTGTACTAAACCATCCAATGTACAAATTATCCAACGATTCCAAAATAAGGTACTAAGAAATATTGTTGACGCTCCTTGGTACATCAGAAATGCTGATCTTCACCGCGACCTTCAATTGGAGACAGTCACGAAAGTTATTGAGCACTTTGCGGCCAAGCATGAAGAGAGACTCCACCAGCACGACAATATAGAGGCAATCCAGCTGCTTGATGTTGATAATCTGGTCAGGAGGCTCAAAAGAACAAAACCGCATGAGTTAGTGAAGTGAAATTTGTGTTGTGAATTGATGGCTTGAAGCTGGTGTTAGTGATAGTGAAATGTTCATCCCTTCAAACCAAACAAATTATTATTGGCCTACTAACTTGATTGTATGAAACTATTTTATAGGATACAAACTAGACTAAGTAATTGTAGTCAAAAACTAGACAAACTGAATCATAGGATGAGGTTTGAAAAAGTCTATTTAGTAAAATTAGGATAAAATAAATAGCTTATTAGTCTCAGACTAGGTGCTAATTTTTATATAATAGAAAAAAAAAATTTCAACATTCATCTTTATGAAATCGTAATTATAACAGATCTTCAACACCCTCTGTGTTTAAAGGACGAGTCCGGCTCGCGGATCGGGCTCAAAGGCCCCATCCGGCGAGTTGAGCTCAGAAGAAAATCACCACTAACGTGTATGAACTTCCAGAGTCCGGCTCGTGTACTTTTCAAGGTCGGCTAGAGAGCGCCCACGTTGATTCATCACCCATATGAGATGGAACTCATCTAATCTAGAAACTGTAATCAATATTCCCCATTAGATAGGTCTCCTTATTCTCTAGAGTATTCGCTTTGCTGAAATTTCATACTTCTTGAGAATTGGAATTAGAAGACTTGAGTTTATGATTTTTTTCTGACGTTTGAGATAACTATTCCATAGAGTAAGGCTAGATAATTTTTTATTACATTTATTTATCTATTTCCCTAACTATACATCTTATTGATTAATTACATGTACAATGAAATATGCATAGTCTAAGTATTATCAAGGGCCTGTTCCATACAATTCAAAAGTCTTACAATACACGAGAATCACCAATAAAATTCATTCATCAAAATAATAAGAATCATATTATAATAAGATTCACGACTGCTCCTAGGCAGTAAAATCAAATGTCTCTGTATTATAAGACCTTGTAGGTTTTATGAGAAAGGCGTCACTTTAGGTTGGAAACGTCTCAGTGACCATTGTTTCCAATATATTAAATACTTCTTGCACCAACATACTAGTCTACTGTAGTCCAGTCAATATAGACATAAAAAAGGGGGTGTGCTTGCAATTTATATTGTAGTTCTGATTTTCTAATATATTATTTGGGTACATAAGAGAAATGTTGAATGTTGAAAATAATGAAATTCGAGTTCGAGCAACAGTTTACCTAGCTATTATTAATATCAGGCTATATTTCACCCACCTCAACTGGTCTCAGATTTGAGTTGCCTTTAGTTTGAATTTTTACAGGCGCAGAAAGTATAATATTAAACAATAACTATTTTAATGATTTAAGTTACAATAAGAATAAGAGATTAAAAATAATTTGGCCAATGAGAAATTTTAAAATTTGAATAATATATTAGTGCTACTTGGACTTTTATCTTGTAATTTTTGTTGATAATCTGTAATCTGTTATCAAGGCATGAAGCGCCAACCACCATTTAAATGGAAGTTTACTATTGTTAAATTATTAATAGGTTGGAGTTATCAATAAAAATAATTAACTAAAAATTATGTCAATACAATATAATATGAAACATATATTAATAATTGGATAGTGCTTGATTTTATGAATGTGTATCCGAATTTATCAAGGTATCTCTCTCTGAAAAACCTAGGCATCATTATGGATAAAAACCTCGACTGGTCAGAACAAGTCAGTAAAACCTGTAGAAAGGTTTTCTCAGCAATGCATTCACTTAAAGAATTGCAAGATGTCCTTCCTAGAAGTATACGATTATTACTGGTCCAATCTTTGATTTTTCCACATTTCACGTACTGCAACTCTGTCCTCAATGACATACAAGTTACACTCAATGATAAAATGCTGCGCTGCCAAATTGTCTACGTTTTGTTTACTCTCTTGAACGCCATGAACATATTACCCCAGCACACATTGCTAGTTCTACCCTGAAGCTCCCCGATCAGAGACGTTTCAGAATAATCAAACTTGTTAGAGATAATTAAAAATATAGTTCGGGGGCAAATGTCATGAATAAGGCACTCTGTGGTCATTTTTGAGTAACAGCCGTGGAAGATGTCTCAATTTCTTCATTAGGTCTAGCATAATAAGGATCGTAATGATGATAAGTCGAAATCACAGTCAAACACCTCGGAAACAAGATGGCCGCCAAAATTTATAACGCTTGTACTTCAATAACCGTTCAAGATATTCAACCGTTCTATCTAGACGAGAATATTTTTTAAATCCTCCTCTACAGATTTTGATTCTATAAAATTTTCCTCTAAAACGCATATTTTTTTAGTTATAACCTTCAGAAGGCCAAAAAACGTTTTTTTCTAAATTTGTTCAAATTTCATTCAATCATAACTTTTTTTGTGCAAGAGATACAGAGAAATTTTCAATCTTTGAAATTTAGAGCGTTTTTTCAACTTTGGAACGATATATCTTCGTGCGCTGTACGTCGAAAAATGAGTTCTCCAGCACCCTCCATAGAAAATCCTGCATGATTTCTTGTGCGTTTTTCCATATGCATGAGGTAACAAGCTAGAACTATAAAATCGATTTTTTCATGACTACTTAAACATAGAGACTTGCAAATGATCTTAATCTCCTCGTTACAACAAGCCGAATAAGAATATTGATGATGGTAACACCGAAAATATTCGACATCATTGAAATATACAAGATGGCGGTCATTATTGACACAAATTTTTACATCTCTTGTTATTCAGTTATTGTGAGAGATATCGGATTGGTTTTACCACCAGTGTTTAGAATCAACCGAACAATCATGTTTGGAAGAATCATCTCATTTCAACCACTCTTTCAATTATTTATTCAACTTCAAAAACTTGAAACATACATTTTTCGGGGACAATATTTCACTTTCAACTCTGTATATGTATTCGCAGTAGACAAACACTAGTATTATTGGCACTTTATTGTAGAATATTTTCAAAGCTTGAAAATGACATCTGGTTGGAGGCTGTAAGTCCATATTTTACGGCTGGAGCGTCATCGGAAAAAGAGTACAATGTACTGTTTGCAGCGGAAAACACGCTTTTTCCACCAAATGACAATCTCAACAATAAGAAAACCGTGTAACTCATGACTCTTTGAAGGTACATACTTGGGAATGGTATCAATCTCTATATAATGATGTGTAGTAATAGATTATCCATGATGGCAATCTTAAAAATGTTTGTCATCATGGACAAAACAAGATGGCGGCAAAAATATGTCGATTTTCAAGAAATCATCTTCAATTCTAGTAATGTCGACATTATTGGATGAATTAAGTCATCTGGAAGCTTCAATACAATCATACTACAATATCCGAAAGATTTATCCAATTCCACCAACTTTTACTATGTTGAATTTAACAACAAACTCTTGAAATAAGATTTTTGGCTGCCATCTTGGATTTTTCTAAGATGACAAACATTTTTGAGATTGCCATCATGGATAATCTATTCCCATACATCTTTACGAAGAGATTGATACCATTTTCAGGTCTGTGCCTTCAAGGGGTCATGAGTTACAAGGTTTTCAATTGTTGGGATTGGCATTTGTTGGGAAAAGCATGTTTTCCGCTGCAAAAAGTACTCTTTTACTCTTTTTCCGATGACGCTCCAGCCGTAAAATATGGACTTACAGCCTCCAACCAGATGTCATTTTGAAGCTTTGGAGATATTCTACAACAATGTGTTTGTCCACTGCGAATACATATACAGAGTGGAAAGTTTCTGTTCTCAACATTTTCTGTTCTTCAGTATTGTATATCGTTATTATTACTTAATTAATTTCTAAAATCTTAATTAAATCCCACCCTATAACGTTTGTTTCATTTATCTATTTCGAGTCATTGAAGCAATATAGTATTCACTATTACTCATTCTAATACCATCCACCTTATTCATTAATCCCATAATTCTAGATTCAAATCATATATTCACATGTTATGGGTCGATGTCAAACGAGGCAAACGACAGAAGAGTCCTGCGACAGTCGAGACCAGCGACGGTAGAGACCGGCGACATTCGAGGCCAGCGACGGTAGAGGACTCCTGAAAAAGATGCCTCAAATGTCGCCTGAGTTAGGCGACAGTTGAGGCCACTCTAATTTTTGTACAGCCCCGACAGTCGAGACCTGCGACGGTAGAGGACTCCTGAAAAAGAGGCCTCAAATGTCGCCTGCGTTAGGCGACAGTTGAGGCCTCTCTAATTTTTGTACACTCCCGACAGTCGAGACCTGCGACCGTAGAGGACTCCTGAAAAAGAGGCCTCAACTGTCGCCTGCGCTAGGCTCTCCAGAATAGTAGACAGCACCAAAAGTATTATCATTTGATTTGTATGGATTTACCAGCAATAGAATAATATATTATATCCCATTATTCCTTCCATATTATGAATAAGTATTGCAACTTTACAACTGTAAATAAACCTCAGTTGCTTCATCATAAAAAACGAAATTTTCAAACTTTTAAATACCTTTCTGATACTTGGATATCAAATTCTCAGTTCATGATAGATGTAGGATATTATTCTACAAATCAATATCCTGTTACAAATCAATAACTTTTATTAATTTCACACATTCACATTTTACATTTTATTGATCTATATATACATTGAGCTTTTCTCAGAAAAACTAAATTGTTCATTTATTCCATTAACTATGTTACTTATGGAATTAATCACATGATTACTTTCATATGATGATAACATCATATGTCAAAATAGAATATTGCCATCGCTACAATCTCATATCCTACACTCGGCCATTCTGACAAATTGACTTGCCCTAAAGCCATAAAATAAATGAATATGAAAAGGATTACAAACATAAACAAAACATGGAAAATAAATAAAACATAAACAAAACACACAAGATGAAACGAACTTGCAAGAAACATAACACTGCATTACACGCAACACTGCTTGGTAAGACTGACTTTCTTTGGCTGTTGGGGTACTTTGAATTGCTTTTTCATCAATTTTCTTCTCTTTGTTGAGTATGCATCAACTCATACACACTCTTCATTTTATAATTATTCTTACAAATTTCACTTTTTCCAATACTAGCCAATATTTCTTTTTCATTTTTTTCTAAATTCATACCTTGACTTTCTTCCATTTCCACATCTTTCTCTCCTCATTTTTTGTACATTCTCATTCCGTTCTCCAAGTTTTTCCTTAATTTCAAGGTTGATTCAATTCCATTTTCCTCTCCACTATCCCATCCTTTCCACCTCATCATCACCCTCTTCTTTCCTCTTTTCACCATTTCCAATGTGCAGATGATTGTGGGCTACAGATTTTAAACTGACATAACCATTAATACTTTCAAGTTCTTCATCAACAATTCCCAATAATTCTCCACTGCAAGGATTTGACAAGTTATCATTACAAGGAATCAGATCAAATGCTTGTAAATTTTCAGATTGATTTCGGTATTCAGAAGGTTTTGAAAATGTTCTAACTTACCATGGTTAGAAATCAACTCCACGTCAAGACTAACTTTTTGATTGTGATTATAGTTACCACAAACTCTGTTTCGAATTCTATGATACCAAAAGAGATTCTATGAAGAATTCTACGAATTCTATGGAGATGAAGATGCAAAAATCAACAATGAAGATGATGCATGATAATTATTATAAGAGTTAAGTGTATGGAAGTGGAATAGGTTGGAACGGTATTGATAGTATTTTTGGATAGATTCAACTGCGCTTAACCATTAAAACACTTCTCAGTCCTTCCCAGATCTTTAAGTCTATAATAATAATTATGGATTGATGTTGTCAGTTGGCAGAATTCATTCGTATTGGTATTGTGCAGTCTTCAAGTTCACCATGTCTGCTCATATTTCGAGAAGAGAAATGAATAGAATATTTCCAAGAAAGTACAGGCTGTGCCAAAATTCAAACCAGTTTACTTCCTAGCGACTCTTCCAGCAAAAACGACAAGAGCTGATAGCGACAACCAGAGACTGTTTTCCAGGTAGAGAAATTAGTCACGGACTCCCCCCTCCAAAACAAGACACTTCTTTTCAGCACAGGAACAACAAAAGCAGCCACCGCCAAAACAAGACTGATTTCCAGTGCTAGGATGGATGTGTCTGACTTTGATGGTGGTGTATACTGACATCTCCCCACGTATCACCAACACCCAAAAGTTGGAGGAAGCCCACGTCAAACCACTACCAATCCCCACCCCAACGTTTCGCTGGTTCACTGCCTGCATTCTGCTGACTCAAACACTTCAGCTTTCCAATCGAGTTCAACATTTGCACCCGGTTTCATATTTCATCCAAATAATTTTCTGAAATCACTGTTCATATATCTTAAAAATCGAATTCAATAAATTTTCTAGCTGCATAATTTTTGAAACATCAAAGTTTTTTAAAAAATATTTCTGAATGGATTTGATTTATCGAATTATGAGTTCCAGAAATTTTGCCTTTTGTCCGAATTCATGTAGAAATGAATTTATACTGTTCATTATTTAGTAGTTAATAAAGTTCTCTTCATCTTCTCAAACTATCAAAATACATAATAGGCTACACATAATCAAGAGTTCAACACAATCATGTACACACATAAAAAATACAGATTGAAATTTAGTAACACTTAGCAATGAACTTTGAAACTATCATGGCACCAATTATACTATCTTTATAGATTATTATTATGATATTATTATTATTATTATTATTATTATTATTATTATTATTATTATTAAATTGATTTAACAAATTAATTGGATAAATTATTTTTAAAAAATTGTTATTGTATTGGAGTCCAATACTGCAGTTGTAGAGAAAAATTTGTATGTAAAGGTATAAAGGTGAATTTTTTCCCTTTTTGTGTAGTTGAGAAGTTGATATTGTGGTAATTATTAACATTAAATCAAAAAGACCAAGAAATTGTCAAAAAACACAGATTTATTGATACTTAGAAATACCGGTTTTGGTATTTACACCATTGTCAATCTATGATAAACTCTGATAATGACCGAAACCGGTCTGAGTATCAATAAATATGTGGTTTTTTGACAATTTCTTAGTCTTTCTCATTTAAAAGGTATGTATTTGATATAAGGTAGCAGCTACTCCTTGATAAGTCCAGTGTCTCTGGAAACAGTGTCTCTAGCACTTTCAATGGAGAAAATAATAGATGACATGGCTAATCTTCACAATACTTACTGTACTGAATCTTCACAATACTCACAGTACTGGCCCTTCTCATTAGATTGAAAGTTGTATTCATGAGCGAGGTCTACTGTTCGCAGAACTACTAGTATTATTAAATAAATATTATTAAATAATACATATTTTTGGGATCCCGGAGAGTGACAAAGAAGACACGGACCTGCTGGCACTTGATGTCTTCAACAAGAAGCTGAACGTGCCCGTGACTCTGGCGGATGTCAACCGCTCGCATCGCGTTGGAAGGCGTCAACCACCTCAACAAGGGCAAGCTAAACCCAAGGACCGACCCATCATAGTACGACTCTGCAGCTACCGGACCAGGAAGATGATCTTCGACGCTAAGAGGAAGCTGAAGATTTCCGGCGTCACCATTCGCGAGGATCTGACTGCGGAGCGTCTCAAGATCCTCAACGCTGTGGCTGACCGTCATGGGCATAGGAATGTCTGGTCATCGGATGGGAGGATCAAGATCTCTATCGGCGAGGGAGGATCGAAGAGGGTCCACACAGTCGAGAGGATGACCGACCTTCAAAAAATAAAGGTAAATTAAATCATTTCAGGATTTGATGACTAAGGTGCCCTTCACTACAATAATAGGAAATTCGTATTAATACATTTCACAGTAGATATACCTTGGCATTTTTCATGAGCTGGCTTTCTGTTCTATAAATGAATCTTTCCACTGCTATTTATGATTATATATGAGGCAATTATTTCAAACTAAGGAGATCCACATTTATTAATACTGATTAATAATTTATCTTGATATTAATTCCCAAAACTACGTTCAATGCATCAACTACTATCCTCCAGAGGGTACTTAGAGAATCATTATCTCTATTCTTACTAATAATTATTACATC
>NC_052518.1:40755395-41018704 GCF_014356525.2 Nilaparvata lugens | reverse complement strand
CAGGAAAACGAAGTTCAAAACTATGGGTTTCCTAAACATATGTTTTTGAGATAATCTCTTTGATGCAGTTGCTTCACATTCACCATTATAAATTATACAAAGTTTGTGAAAATAAAAATATTTATTGATTACCAAAACAATACTATTATTATATTAATGATAATAATTAATTATTAAAATAATACTTTTATTATATCAATAATAATAATATTATTAAACATATTTATCAATTATCAGAACAATATTATTGAGGTTGAGTGGAATCAGGTAGAAAGCAATAATAGAACAAACGTTCTTTTTGAATTTCTATAATATTTTTCTGTTATTTCCAATGATTACAACATATGTTAGAATATCACATGTCAATAAATAAATTATCTCATTTCCATATATGGCACTCACCTTACCATGTTCATAACCTTACTTAATAGGATCCTTTTTCATCCTTTGAAACCCTTAGAGGCAAAATATCTCAAAATCCGTTCTTAGTGCGCGTCTAGCATATTTGAAAAATATTTGTGCAAAGTTTCAAGTCTGTAGGACAATTAGTTTGAGCTGTAGTGTGATTTTACATCAAAATTTTCGGAAAATGCCCTCTCCTGAACCCCCTGTGCTCCTGATCGAAATTTTTCTGCATAAATCTAATTTTTTTTCGTAGCTGAACAAAAAAGTTTATCATGACTTTGCTATGCAATGAGCGGTTAAAAAGTACAAAATTTTGGGGGGGCCCCAGCTCCCTCAGGGGGGCAAATTTCTGAATATCCTTTCTTAGTGGATGTTTTCAGGCTACTATATACAATCGTGCAAAATTTCAAGTTTTTAGGCTCAGTAGTTTGGGCTGTGGTGTGATTTCAGTCTGTCGGGGCTTAGCCTTTTATAAGTATAGAGATTGTTATGCATCTACATAAATTGGCGGAGCTTTGGACATATCAATGTCCATTCTTTGGAAAGAATATTCAAAATATCCTTCCCACTAACTCTCTATCAAAGAGAGAGAGAGAGAGAGAGAGAGAGGAGAGAGAGAGAGAGAGAGAGAGAGAGAGAGAGAGAGAGAGAGAGAGAGAGAGAGAGAGAGAGAGAGAGAGAGAGAGGGAGTGTGTGAGTGAGTGAGATATTGATTGATTGATTAATTGCCTTTATTAGGGCGGAGTTAGGACTCATGTTTCTCTCTGCCACTCAATCCTAAAGCCCGTTTAGTGCGTAAAGTGTGTGCCTAAGCATTGGTGTATTAATTTGTGTGTGTGTGTGAGTGTGTGTGTGTGTGAGAGAGAAAGAATGAGAGAGAGGGAGTGAGAGAGAGGGTGTGAATGAGAGAGAGAGAGAGAGTGTGAGAGAGTGTGTGAGAGAATGAGTGAAAGAGAGAAGAGTAAAAGAGCGCAAAAGAATAAATTAGTTAACGTCCTAAATAACAATACGAAAATTACATTGACCCATGTCAGATGGACTACACATCTATAGAACTAATCACCTGCCGGAAGCCCTTGACTAATTCCGATTTGTAGTTTCTGCAATCCCTCCCTGTTTGGAACAATATTCACAATTCAGGTAGCTTATAGCTTATATGGTCGCCCTTTTTATTGTATCTTTGAAGCTCATTTATGAAGTCTACCAGATCTACTCTGTTAAGTCCAGTCACTATATACATTGGTGCATGAAATTTATATTGTAGTTCTGATTTTTCAATATATTATTTGGGTACATAAGAAAAGTCCAGAACCAATTCCTTCATGAAAAATTTCCTTGTGCTAGATACTGAATGGCCCAGAAACCTCATATTTTCGGCTCATTATCCAGTTTTCAGCTATTTCTGCCAAATATCGTAATCGGACAGAAAAGTTTGCTCTTGCCTTCGTTTTAGATTATGAAATTCTGTATAAAATGAGATCATTCGGAACTCTTTATCTCCAATGAGTACTGAGTTTTAATTTTTCAAAAATGAGTGAAATTTGAAGAAAAAAATCAATTTTGATGTATTTTAGTTTTTGATCAACAATATCTTACGATTGTAACCATTTAGATGTATAATTCAAAATCCCTTTGGGCGTATTTTTGTGCTCTACAATCTGAGATCAGGTAGAGCGCTTTATCTTATATTATATTTCCAGGTACACCTGACAACAATGATCCTTGTATTGTGAAAAACACCTAATTTTCAGCTTCAACCATCATTACCTACTACATTGTCCTCACATTGATATTTCGCAAAATGACATAAGTTTATGATATTATGATCTATTTGAATCAATCGTTAGATGCATTTCAGTATTTCCTAGTGGAGAGGCGCGCTTACCAGTTCCATTACCTTCTCACCAGTTTGGATTCCGTAGTAAACATTCAACAATTGATCAAGTACACAGAATAACAGATGTAATAGAAAGATGCCTTGAGGAGAAAAAGGTATGTTCTACTGTCTTCTTGGATATTGCCCAAGCTTTCGACAAGGTTTGGCATGAAGGCTTGTGCCATAAATTAGAACAAGTCCTACCCGCAGCATATAGCCAATTATTGAAGTCCTACCTGGACGAGAGATATTTCAGAGTGAAGCTGGATGATGAATATTCTACACTAAGGCAAATTAAAGCTGGTGTACCCCAAGGAAGTGTGCTAGGGCCAGTTTTGTATACACTGTACACTAGTGACATTCCAAAGCCAGCAGGAGTCACTATAGCTACATTTGCAGATGATACTGCTATTCTCTCAGTCGCAGAAGATATTGAGGAATCTACAGAAAAGTTACAAAGAGCAGTTAATGAAGTAAACACATGGAAAAATCATTGGCTAATTAAACTAAATGATACCAAGTCTGTACATGTGAATTTTACTAATAAAAGAATTCAATATATTCCAGTATATATAAATGAGAAAGTCATTCCACATGCTAATACTGCCAAATATTGGGTATGACGCTGGATGTCAAGCTCAAATGGAAAGCACACGTCAAGAAGAAAAGGGAAGAACTAGGAATTAAATTCAAAAAGATGTATTGGTTGATGGGAAGAGGATCCAGGCTGTCCATATACAACAAAATTCTACTATATAAACAGCTACTGAAACCAGTATGGACTTATGGCATTCAACTTTGGGGCTGTACTAAACCATCCAATGTACAAATTATCCAACGATTCCAAAATAAGGTACTAAGAAATATTGTTGACGCTCCTTGGTACATCAGAAATGCTGATCTTCACCGCGACCTTCAATTGGAGACAGTCACGAAAGTTATTGAGCACTTTGCGGCCAAGCATGAAGAGAGACTCCACCAGCACGACAATATAGAGGCAATCCAGCTGCTTGATGTTGATAATCTGGTCAGGAGGCTCAAAAGAACAAAACCGCATGAGTTAGTGAAGTGAAATTTGTGTTGTGAATTGATGGCTTGAAGCTGGTGTTAGTGATAGTGAAATGTTCATCCCTTCAAACCAAACAAATTATTATTGGCCTACTAACTTGATTGTATGAAACTATTTTATAGGATACAAACTAGACTAAGTAATTGTAGTCAAAAACTAGACAAACTGAATCATAGGATGAGGTTTGAAAAAGTCTATTTAGTAAAATTAGGATAAAATAAATAGCTTATTAGTCTCAGACTAGGTGCTAATTTTTATATAATAGAAAAAAAAAATTTCAACATTCATCTTTATGAAATCGTAATTATAACAGATCTTCAACACCCTCTGTGTTTAAAGGACGAGTCCGGCTCGCGGATCGGGCTCAAAGGCCCCATCCGGCGAGTTGAGCTCAGAAGAAAATCACCACTAACGTGTATGAACTTCCAGAGTCCGGCTCGTGTACTTTTCAAGGTCGGCTAGAGAGCGCCCACGTTGATTCATCACCCATATGAGATGGAACTCATCTAATCTAGAAACTGTAATCAATATTCCCCATTAGATAGGTCTCCTTATTCTCTAGAGTATTCGCTTTGCTGAAATTTCATACTTCTTGAGAATTGGAATTAGAAGACTTGAGTTTATGATTTTTTTCTGACGTTTGAGATAACTATTCCATAGAGTAAGGCTAGATAATTTTTTATTACATTTATTTATCTATTTCCCTAACTATACATCTTATTGATTAATTACATGTACAATGAAATATGCATAGTCTAAGTATTATCAAGGGCCTGTTCCATACAATTCAAAAGTCTTACAATACACGAGAATCACCAATAAAATTCATTCATCAAAATAATAAGAATCATATTATAATAAGATTCACGACTGCTCCTAGGCAGTAAAATCAAATGTCTCTGTATTATAAGACCTTGTAGGTTTTATGAGAAAGGCGTCACTTTAGGTTGGAAACGTCTCAGTGACCATTGTTTCCAATATATTAAATACTTCTTGCACCAACATACTAGTCTACTGTAGTCCAGTCAATATAGACATAAAAAAGGGGGTGTGCTTGCAATTTATATTGTAGTTCTGATTTTCTAATATATTATTTGGGTACATAAGAGAAATGTTGAATGTTGAAAATAATGAAATTCGAGTTCGAGCAACAGTTTACCTAGCTATTATTAATATCAGGCTATATTTCACC
Organism: Nilaparvata lugens; assembly: GCF_014356525.2. NCBI lineage: Eukaryota > Metazoa > Arthropoda > Insecta > Hemiptera > Delphacidae > Nilaparvata > Nilaparvata lugens. The sequence goes on along the minus strand of NC_052518.1, from coordinate 41,014,162 downwards.
CACCTCAACTGGTCTCAGATTTGAGTTGCCTTTAGTTTGAATTTTTACAGGCGCAGAAAGTATAATATTAAACAATAACTATTTTAATGATTTAAGTTACAATAAGAATAAGAGATTAAAAATAATTTGGCCAATGAGAAATTTTAAAATTTGAATAATATATTAGTGCTACTTGGACTTTTATCTTGTAATTTTTGTTGATAATCTGTAATCTGTTATCAAGGCATGAAGCGCCAACCACCATTTAAATGGAAGTTTACTATTGTTAAATTATTAATAGGTTGGAGTTATCAATAAAAATAATTAACTAAAAATTATGTCAATACAATATAATATGAAACATATATTAATAATTGGATAGTGCTTGATTTTATGAATGTGTATCCGAATTTATCAAGGTATCTCTCTCTGAAAAACCTAGGCATCATTATGGATAAAAACCTCGACTGGTCAGAACAAGTCAGTAAAACCTGTAGAAAGGTTTTCTCAGCAATGCATTCACTTAAAGAATTGCAAGATGTCCTTCCTAGAAGTATACGATTATTACTGGTCCAATCTTTGATTTTTCCACATTTCACGTACTGCAACTCTGTCCTCAATGACATACAAGTTACACTCAATGATAAAATGCTGCGCTGCCAAATTGTCTACGTTTTGTTTACTCTCTTGAACGCCATGAACATATTACCCCAGCACACATTGCTAGTTCTACCCTGAAGCTCCCCGATCAGAGACGTTTCAGAATAATCAAACTTGTTAGAGATAATTAAAAATATAGTTCGGGGGCAAATGTCATGAATAAGGCACTCTGTGGTCATTTTTGAGTAACAGCCGTGGAAGATGTCTCAATTTCTTCATTAGGTCTAGCATAATAAGGATCGTAATGATGATAAGTCGAAATCACAGTCAAACACCTCGGAAACAAGATGGCCGCCAAAATTTATAACGCTTGTACTTCAATAACCGTTCAAGATATTCAACCGTTCTATCTAGACGAGAATATTTTTTAAATCCTCCTCTACAGATTTTGATTCTATAAAATTTTCCTCTAAAACGCATATTTTTTTAGTTATAACCTTCAGAAGGCCAAAAAACGTTTTTTTCTAAATTTGTTCAAATTTCATTCAATCATAACTTTTTTTGTGCAAGAGATACAGAGAAATTTTCAATCTTTGAAATTTAGAGCGTTTTTTCAACTTTGGAACGATATATCTTCGTGCGCTGTACGTCGAAAAATGAGTTCTCCAGCACCCTCCATAGAAAATCCTGCATGATTTCTTGTGCGTTTTTCCATATGCATGAGGTAACAAGCTAGAACTATAAAATCGATTTTTTCATGACTACTTAAACATAGAGACTTGCAAATGATCTTAATCTCCTCGTTACAACAAGCCGAATAAGAATATTGATGATGGTAACACCGAAAATATTCGACATCATTGAAATATACAAGATGGCGGTCATTATTGACACAAATTTTTACATCTCTTGTTATTCAGTTATTGTGAGAGATATCGGATTGGTTTTACCACCAGTGTTTAGAATCAACCGAACAATCATGTTTGGAAGAATCATCTCATTTCAACCACTCTTTCAATTATTTATTCAACTTCAAAAACTTGAAACATACATTTTTCGGGGACAATATTTCACTTTCAACTCTGTATATGTATTCGCAGTAGACAAACACTAGTATTATTGGCACTTTATTGTAGAATATTTTCAAAGCTTGAAAATGACATCTGGTTGGAGGCTGTAAGTCCATATTTTACGGCTGGAGCGTCATCGGAAAAAGAGTACAATGTACTGTTTGCAGCGGAAAACACGCTTTTTCCACCAAATGACAATCTCAACAATAAGAAAACCGTGTAACTCATGACTCTTTGAAGGTACATACTTGGGAATGGTATCAATCTCTATATAATGATGTGTAGTAATAGATTATCCATGATGGCAATCTTAAAAATGTTTGTCATCATGGACAAAACAAGATGGCGGCAAAAATATGTCGATTTTCAAGAAATCATCTTCAATTCTAGTAATGTCGACATTATTGGATGAATTAAGTCATCTGGAAGCTTCAATACAATCATACTACAATATCCGAAAGATTTATCCAATTCCACCAACTTTTACTATGTTGAATTTAACAACAAACTCTTGAAATAAGATTTTTGGCTGCCATCTTGGATTTTTCTAAGATGACAAACATTTTTGAGATTGCCATCATGGATAATCTATTCCCATACATCTTTACGAAGAGATTGATACCATTTTCAGGTCTGTGCCTTCAAGGGGTCATGAGTTACAAGGTTTTCAATTGTTGGGATTGGCATTTGTTGGGAAAAGCATGTTTTCCGCTGCAAAAAGTACTCTTTTACTCTTTTTCCGATGACGCTCCAGCCGTAAAATATGGACTTACAGCCTCCAACCAGATGTCATTTTGAAGCTTTGGAGATATTCTACAACAATGTGTTTGTCCACTGCGAATACATATACAGAGTGGAAAGTTTCTGTTCTCAACATTTTCTGTTCTTCAGTATTGTATATCGTTATTATTACTTAATTAATTTCTAAAATCTTAATTAAATCCCACCCTATAACGTTTGTTTCATTTATCTATTTCGAGTCATTGAAGCAATATAGTATTCACTATTACTCATTCTAATACCATCCACCTTATTCATTAATCCCATAATTCTAGATTCAAATCATATATTCACATGTTATGGGTCGATGTCAAACGAGGCAAACGACAGAAGAGTCCTGCGACAGTCGAGACCAGCGACGGTAGAGACCGGCGACATTCGAGGCCAGCGACGGTAGAGGACTCCTGAAAAAGATGCCTCAAATGTCGCCTGAGTTAGGCGACAGTTGAGGCCACTCTAATTTTTGTACAGCCCCGACAGTCGAGACCTGCGACGGTAGAGGACTCCTGAAAAAGAGGCCTCAAATGTCGCCTGCGTTAGGCGACAGTTGAGGCCTCTCTAATTTTTGTACACTCCCGACAGTCGAGACCTGCGACCGTAGAGGACTCCTGAAAAAGAGGCCTCAACTGTCGCCTGCGCTAGGCTCTCCAGAATAGTAGACAGCACCAAAAGTATTATCATTTGATTTGTATGGATTTACCAGCAATAGAATAATATATTATATCCCATTATTCCTTCCATATTATGAATAAGTATTGCAACTTTACAACTGTAAATAAACCTCAGTTGCTTCATCATAAAAAACGAAATTTTCAAACTTTTAAATACCTTTCTGATACTTGATATCAAATTCTCAGTTCATGATAGATGTAGGATATTATTCTACAAATCAATATCCTGTTACAAATCAATAACTTTTATTAATTTCACACATTCACATTTTACATTTTATTGATCTATATATACATTGAGCTTTTCTCAGAAAAACTAAATTGTTCATTTATTCCATTAACTATGTTACTTATGGAATTAATCACATGATTACTTTCATATGATGATAACATCATATGTCAAAATAGAATATTGCCATCGCTACAATCTCATATCCTACACTCGGCCATTCTGACAAATTGACTTGCCCTAAAGCCATAAAATAAATGAATATGAAAAGGATTACAAACATAAACAAAACATGGAAAATAAATAAAACATAAACAAAACACACAAGATGAAACGAACTTGCAAGAAACATAACACTGCATTACACGCAACACTGCTTGGTAAGACTGACTTTCTTTGGCTGTTGGGGTACTTTGAATTGCTTTTTCATCAATTTTCTTCTCTTTGTTGAGTATGCATCAACTCATACACACTCTTCATTTTATAATTATTCTTACAAATTTCACTTTTTCCAATACTAGCCAATATTTCTTTTTCATTTTTTTCTAAATTCATACCTTGACTTTCTTCCATTTCCACATCTTTCTCTCCTCATTTTTTGTACATTCTCATTCCGTTCTCCAAGTTTTTCCTTAATTTCAAGGTTGATTCAATTCCATTTTCCTCTCCACTATCCCATCCTTTCCACCTCATCATCACCCTCTTCTTTCCTCTTTTCACCATTTCCAATGTGCAGATGATTGTGGGCTACAGATTTTAAACTGACATAACCATTAATACTTTCAAGTTCTTCATCAACAATTCCCAATAATTCTCCACTGCAAGGATTTGACAAGTTATCATTACAAGGAATCAGATCAAATGCTTGTAAATTTTCAGATTGATTTCGGTATTCAGAAGGTTTTGAAAAATGTTCTAACTTACCATGGTTAGAAATCAACTCCACGTCAAGACTAACTTTTTGATTGTGATTATAGTTACCACAAACTCTGTTTCGAATTCTATGATACCAAAAGAGATTCTATGAAGAATTCTACGAATTCTATGGAGATGAAGATGCAAAAATCAACAATGAAGATGATGCATGATAATTATTATAAGAGTTAAGTGTATGGAAGTGGAATAGGTTGGAACGGTATTGATAGTATTTTTGGATAGATTCAACTGCGCTTAACCATTAAAACACTTCTCAGTCCTTCCCAGATCTTTAAGTCTATAATAATAATTATGGATTGATGTTGTCAGTTGGCAGAATTCATTCGTATTGGTATTGTGCAGTCTTCAAGTTCACCATGTCTGCTCATATTTCGAGAAGAGAAATGAATAGAATATTTCCAAGAAAGTACAGGCTGTGCCAAAATTCAAACCAGTTTACTTCCTAGCGACTCTTCCAGCAAAAACGACAAGAGCTGATAGCGACAACCAGAGACTGTTTTCCAGGTAGAGAAATTAGTCACGGACTCCCCCCTCCAAAACAAGACACTTCTTTTCAGCACAGGAACAACAAAAGCAGCCACCGCCAAAACAAGACTGATTTCCAGTGCTAGGATGGATGTGTCTGACTTTGATGGTGGTGTATACTGACATCTCCCCACGTATCACCAACACCCAAAAGTTGGAGGAAGCCCACGTCAAACCACTACCAATCCCCACCCCAACGTTTCGCTGGTTCACTGCCTGCATTCTGCTGACTCAAACACTTCAGCTTTCCAATCGAGTTCAACATTTGCACCCGGTTTCATATTTCATCCAAATAATTTTCTGAAATCACTGTTCATATATCTTAAAAATCGAATTCAATAAATTTTCTAGCTGCATAATTTTTGAAACATCAAAGTTTTTTAAAAAATATTTCTGAATGGATTTGATTTATCGAATTATGAGTTCCAGAAATTTTGCCTTTTGTCCGAATTCATGTAGAAATGAATTTATACTGTTCATTATTTAGTAGTTAATAAAGTTCTCTTCATCTTCTCAAACTATCAAAATACATAATAGGCTACACATAATCAAGAGTTCAACACAATCATGTACACACATAAAAAATACAGATTGAAATTTAGTAACACTTAGCAATGAACTTTGAAACTATCATGGCACCAATTATACTATCTTTATAGACGATGCTTAGGATCGATTTTCGTCAAATAAGCTACTAGTTACTAGTTTTACTGTTCTTTCACAGTTGAAATACTTTAAACAAGTTTTCAGAGTTTAGATCCCACCGCCAAGTCACCACTTGTGGCGTGCGTGGCGAGCATGCTCTCCAGTAGCCCTGCCACCACCAGGTTTTTAGGGTCCTGAGCCCTGCTACTTTTATAGGATAATTGACCAAAGTGAAGCTGAGGTCTTAGTTTCAACTCAATCGGCTTTCGTCTGTTTGTTTGTTTGTACCGCAGTTACAGTTGCAGCTATTCTCCGATTTGGATGAAATTTGGTATGCAAGTTCTTTGAAACAAGGCGCAGAAACGTATGTGTAACGATTTTTGATAAAACCTCTGGTTTTTTGTGATATTTAAGAAACCGCGAACCAATCCCAATCCAGAAAGGATGTGTCTTTGAAGTAACAGCAACTCATTTTCATACTTTTTCACATCAATTGTTACGAGCACATGGTGGTCAAGTCGGTTGGACCGTGGTCTGTCACACTGCGGGACCCAGGTTCAATTCTCATACCAGCCACTTTTTTTGCATATAATACTAATATTGTTTTATCTTATTATAATAATATATCATTATAAAATAAATTATTATGATAAGATAGAATAATTGAATTGAATCATCTTATTATTATTATTATTATTATTATTATTATTATTATTATTATTATTATTATTATTATTATTATTATTATTAAATTGATTGCAGTTGTAGAGAAAAATTTGTATGTAAAGGTACAAAGGTGAATTTTTTCCCTTTTTGTGTAGTTGAGAAGTTGATATTGTGGTAATTATTAACATTAAATTAAAAAGACCAAGAAATTGTCAAAAAACACAGATTTATTGATACTTAGAAATACCGGTTTTGGTATTTACACCATTGTCAATCTATGATAAACTCTGATAATGACCGAAACCGGTCTGAGTATCAATAAATATGTGGTTTTTTGACAATTTCTTAGTCTTTCTCATTTAAAAGGTATGTATTTGATATAAGGTAGCAGCTACTCCTTGATAAGTCCAGTGTCTCTGGAAACAGTGTCTCTAGCACTTTCAATGGAGAAAATAATAGATGACATGGCTAAATCTTCACAATACTTACTGTACTGAATCTTCACAATACTCACAGTACTGGCCCTTCTCATTAGATTGAAAGTTGTATTCATGAGCGAGGTCTACTGTTCGCAGAACTACTAGTATTATTAAATAAATATTATTAAATAATACATATTTTTGGGATCCCGGAGAGTGACAAAGAAGACACGGACCTGCTGGCACTTGATGTCTTCAACAAGAAGCTGAACGTGCCCGTGACTCTGGCGGATGTCAACCGCTCGCATCGCGTTGGAAGGCGTCAACCACCTCAACAAGGGCAAGCTAAACCCAAGGACCGACCCATCATAGTACGACTCTGCAGCTACCGGACCAGGAAGATGATCTTCGACGCTAAGAGGAAGCTGAAGATTTCCGGCGTCACCATTCGCGAGGATCTGACTGCGGAGCGTCTCAAGATCCTCAACGCTGATCCTCGATGCTTCTTCTTCTTCTTCTTCTTCTTCTTCTTCTTCTTCTCTTTTTTTCTCTTTTCTTCTTTTTCTTCTCCCACATCAAATCATAATATTCCTCTTCAATTTTATGCGAATATTATTCATTATCAGTGTTGTATTATGTATCTTTTCTCTATTGATAACTTTCTTCAAAGATTTTTCGTTTTTCTGCTGGCTTCTTCTTCTCTTTTTCAGTTTTTACTGGATCCCATTTTGCTCTATTTCCACCATGAACACGATCTTCCACTACTGGATTTCATCTCTCTCTATCTCCACTTGGACTCGATTTTCCACCACTGGATTCCATCTCTCTCTGTCTCCACTTGGACTCGATCTTCCACTACTGGATTCCTTCTCGCTCCACCTCCACTTGGACCCGATTCTTCCACTACTGGATACCTACTCGCTCTATCTCCACTTGGACCAGATCTCCCACTACCAGTTCTTCCTCAATCTTCATCTTATTCACCATTAGGATTATTCATCACCGAAACTCCACACATCTACATCTTATTGTGTTTAGTGAATTTTTGAACTAGTGCTTTAAATAGTGAAGGGAGCCGAACTGTCAAGGCATACTGAATGCACTCGAATCAAGAGACTTTTTCATTTAGGTTAAGTTTTATCAGTTTCATCCCCATTTCCCCCATCATGTGTCGTTCTGAGGTCGGTTCACGATTGGTCTGCTGCTTCCATGATGCCTCTCACTGACACGTCAGCTCGCTCGCCCTCAAGTAGGTATGATTATTTCAATAATAGTAATAATGACGCAGGTATGTTTCTAGAAAATAAGCTCCTTACTTACTTACTCCGTGGCTCTACAACCCATTGAGGGTCTTGGCCTTCCGCAATATGCCTCTCCATTCGTCTCGGTCTTGCACCTTTCTCCTCCAACCTCTGATACCCATTTCTTTCAGGTCAATCTCTACGTCATCAATCCAGCGCATTCTCGGTCTTCCCTTTAATCTTCTCCCACCTGGATTCATTCTGTGGACTTTTTTCGCACTCCTGGAGTCACTCATTCGTTCAAGGTGTCCCAGCCAGCTAAGACGCCTAACTTTTATCTCACTCACAATGTCTGGGTTTCCGAAAAGCTCTCATAACTCCGTATCCTCCATTCTCCATTACTGAAGATAGGTCCATATATTTTCCGGAGGATTTTTCTTTCCCAGACATTAAGTAGCGCTTCGTCTTTTTGAGTTAGGACCCAAGTTTCTGCACCATAAAGCACTACTGGTCTAATAACGGTGATATATACTTGTATTTTCACTTTCCTAGTGATGAGCCGGGAATTCAAAAAATGTTTCATGGCATAATAGCATCGATTACCTGCTGACAGCTTTGCTTTGATATCTACCTGCACTTCATTTCTATGTGTTATCATAGCACCTAAGTACTTGAATTCGTCAACTCTTTCAAAGATACTATTGCCCATCACTAGTTGCCTTTCGTTTTCTTGACCATCTATCCTGCTGTTGAACATGTATTTTGTCTTGTTTGCATTTATGGTGAGTCCTGTATTCTGAGAGCCAATTTCCAGTTGGTTGAAACCTTCTTCCAGAGCTCTTTTGTTCCTAGCAATCAAAACCACATCATCCGCATATGCCATATATTGCAATGTTCTATCCATGATTGTTCCATTTGGATTGACAGTTAAGTTTCGCATTACTTTCTCCAAACTTATGTTGAACAGCATTGCTGATAAAACATCTCCTTGTCTCAGACCTTTGCTTGCCATGAAACTGCTAGATAGTCTCCCTTGCACCTTTATTTTATATTTAGTCTCTTTGAGTGTCATTCTGACCAATCTCACCAGCTTACAAGGTATACCAAATTCTATCATAGCTTTAATGAGACTATCTCTTTTTATGCTATCAAATGCTTGTTTATAGTCTATGTAAAGTTGATGTAGACTTATATTGTACTCATAGCATTTCTCTAAAATTGTGCGTATTGTGAATATATGATCTGTACATGATCTGTTCGGCCTAAATCCACATTGATAGTCTCCTATTATCTCATCCATATATGGTATCAATCTCTTGGCAATTATTTTGGTCAATATCTTATAAGCAACACTTAACAAGGCTATTCCTCTGTAGTTTGTGCAGTCGATTTTGCTTCCTTTTTTGTGGATAGGACATATTAACGCCGTGTGCCAGTCTTCAGGCATTTCTTCTTCTCTCCAGATTTGCACTATCAAACTATGTAATGCGCTGAGGAGCGCAGGGCCACCAGTTTTGATCATTTCTGCCGTGATTGCATCTTCTCCAGGCGCTTTGTTGTTCTTCATCGAACCAATGGCTTCTTCCATTTCATGTAGTTGGGGGTCGTGGCTGAATGGTTCTGGACCTATACGGGTGATTCCTTCCATTCCACCATCTCTCCAAGTAAATCACTGAAATATTCTTTCCATCGTTCAATGACTTCTTCTTCGCCACCAATGAGGTTGCCTTCCTTATCTGTGCAGAAATTTGTTCGTGGTTGGAAACCAGCTTTTCCTTCACGTATCCTCAGGTACATCTTTCTTGCATCCTTTGTTTCAGCATATGCCATGATTTCTTCCAGCTTCCTCTTTTCAAAATCTCTTTTCTTTCTACGGCAGACTTGTCTGGCAGACGATCTCTTCTCTTGGAACAGGTTCATTGTTGCCCTTGTTCTCCTATTCAACATACTTATTCTTGCCTTATTTCTCTCTTCAAGGGCTTGTATGCATTCTTCATCTATCCATGTATTTCTGACTTCCTTTCTCTTGTATCCGATTGTCTCCTGAGCACTCATCACAATACTATGTCTCAGATTTTTCCATTTCTGTTCTGCTGTTGTGTCCCCCGCATGCTGGTATTCTTCTAGCTTATCTTGTAATCTTTGTTGGTAGGCTTCTTTCAGACTTTGGTTTTTGAGTAGCTTTTCACAGTCGAACTTTAGTTGTTTCTTGCCTTTGGAGAACCCAGTGTTATTTATTCTTTGCCTGTATTTCAATCTTATCATGAAGTGATCTGTGTTACAATCAGCTCCACGAAGACTTCTCACATCAAGGATATCTGAGCCGTGACGTCTGTCAATCATAACATGATCAATTTGATTTTTTGTCCGTCCATCTGGGGATAACCACGTCATTTTGTGAACGTCCTTGTGTTTAAAAAAGGTACTACTAATGGTCATGTTGTTTCCTCCTGCAAAATCAATCATTCTCAGGCCATTCTCATTGCTTTCATTGTGTAGGCTGTAGGGTCCAATAGTTGGCCTGTAACACTGTTCTCGTCCAAGTTTAGCATTGAAGTCACCAAGGATTATTTTAACATCATACTCAGGGGTATCTTTATAGACATTTTCCAGTTTCTCATAGAATTGATCTTTATTATTTCCATCTGCTTCATTGGTGGGTGCATGAACACATATCAAACTTATATTAAAGAATTTTTCTTTTATTCTCAGCAATCAAATCCTTTCATTTATTGCTTTGAATCCTATAACTTTGTCCTTAAAGTTCTTGTGTACAAGAAATCCTGTTCCAAATGTGTTATGGTCGTGTCCACTGTAGAATATGGTATGATTACCTAGGTCCATTATTCCATTCCCTTTCCATCTTATTTCCTGTAGAGCTACAATTCCAATTCTATACTTTTCTAGTTCTTGTCTCAGTCTCATTGTGCTACCGGCTCTATTTAAACTTGTGACATTCCAAGAAGCAATCAACATATCTCTTCTTCTCCTCTTTCGTTTTTCCATCCGTTTCCTAATCAAGTCATTGTCTGTTTCCAAATCAATCCTGTAATTCCTGTCCTGTTCCGAGGCACATTTAGTGGTTTTCGTAACGTAGTTCTTTTTACGGGGTAGGATTGTTAGCCCTACCCCAACCCCCAACCTGGAGGACCAGTCCAGTTTTTCTTTCACGGTGGCTATTTTATTTCACCACTACCCCCCGACGCTGCTGGCTGCAGGGCCGGTGAGCATTCCCCGATTCCAACGGGGACGCGCCCGATGGAGGTAACTGGCAAGTCCCCACACGGGGAAAATAAGCTCCACTCTTTCAAAAAACTTTTCAAGGCTGCTCATCTTAACGTACAATCCCTCAGTTGCCACATTGATGAACTCAGAGCAATCTTCCGTTTTCAGGACTTCAATATAATCGGAATTTCCGAATCATTTTTGAAGCCTAGTATTTCATCAAATTTTGTTGCATTGCCTGGATATAATCTTTTCCGGAATGATAGATTAAATAAAGCTTGTGGGGGTGTAGCAATTTATGTGAAAGATGGTATCAAAACAAAAGTTTTAATCACATCTGAACAAGAGTATTGTTCCAGACCAGAGTTTATGCTACTTGAATTATCCTTATCTAATAATGATAAATTACTCGTTGGTATCTGTTATCGCCCACCAAAAATAGGTCATTTCACAGATTTCGAAAATGCCTTGCTTTCTCTTATGCCTTGTTATAACCGTATACTAGTTATGGGGGATATGAACACCAACTTGAACATGACGAATCGTAACTTTGACAACTTTCAACTGACTACAATTTTCCAATGCCTAAACATGACTATTTTACCCCTCAATCCAACTCATCATACTAATGAATCAGACACACTCATTGACCTTCTCATTGTTAGTGATCCCAATGAGGTTGTTCAAGCAGGCCAAATCTCAGTCCCAGCTATTTCTAGACATGATTTGATCTACTGTGTACTTTCCCATAAGATACCCAAGCCAGAACAGAAAATTATCACTTATAGAGACTTCAAAAACTTTGATGAAGCCACCTTCCTGACTGATGTGGCTCAGTCTCCATGGCATCAAATTGAAGCATTACCCTCAGTTGATGACATGGTCAAGACTTTCGAGAATTTGGACTTTGACTTTGTATGACAAACATGCACCTTATGTGACAAGGAGGATTAATAGAAAACGACGAGTACCGTGGATGACTGAAGACATACTTAAGATGATGGGACATAGAGACAAAGCACATAGAAAATTTAAAAAGACATTTGACTTGGACAGTTTGATAGAGTATAGGAGCCTTAGAACTAGGGTTAAACAGGAATTACGGAACTCAAAGATTAGGTACTTGAATTCGTTTATGACAAACAATAGTCAAGACTCTAAATCACTTTGGCAGGGAATAAAAGAATTCGGGCTTGGCAAACAGAAATCGAATCCACAAATTGACTTACCATTGAATAAGATAAATGACCATTTCGTTTCACACTCCAACCAACGCGACGAAGTTGTCATTGCTAATTATATCGATGATCTTGAAGAGCAGGTTACAAACTTAGATTTACCAATCACTGATCAATTTCATTTCCATCCAATCTCAGAAGAAGACACTTTCAGAGCAATTCAACGTATTCATGGTAATGCTACGGGTGTAGACAAAATTCCTATTAAATTTATCAAGAAGATGTTATTTGCTGTTTTACCAACCATTACATACATTTTCAACAAGTCACTTGAAGAAGGCATTTTCCCTGAAAACTGGAAGTTTGCTCTGGTTCGCCCTCTAAATAAAGTTCCATCACCCAATAAAGTTGAGGATTTCAGACCAATCAGTATTTTACCTGCATTGTCCAAAGTGCTAGAAAGACTCATTCATGCTCAAGTTGTAAAATTTCTAGACAACAATAGTAAGCTTCATAACTTTCAATCAGGCTTTAGAAAATTCCATTCAACTGAGACAGCTCTGCTTCGTGTCACTGATGATATAAGGTTAGCTATGGACCAAAGAAAATGCACCATCATCACCCTATTTGATTTTTCTAAAGCATTCGATACTGTTGATCATACAGTCCTTCTGAATAAGTTGGCTATTCTTGTTTTCAGTCACAACTCGTTAGTTTGGTTTAAATCCTATCTATTAGGTAGGAAACAATGTGTATCTGTAGGTGACAAAAAGTCAACTTGGAAAAACATTATGCATGGAGTACCACAAGGTTCAATTTTAGGCCCTCTCCTCTTCACTTTGTATGCTAATGACCTTTCTTCCATTATCAAATTCTCCAGTTTCCATAATTATGCAGACGAGCTTCAAATCTATTTGAGCTGTCCCATAACAAAAATTAATGAAACAGTTGGAATAATGAATCAGGATATCAATTTGATAGTGGAATGGACAAAGAAAAATGGCCTTAAGCTTAATCCCATCAAAACACAACCCATTATAATTGGATATTCTCGTCTTATGAACAATATTGACCTTGAATCGATTCACAAAATTAGTGTAGACGGTAATGACATTCCTTACTGTAGCTCAGTTAAAAATTCAGGCATTATTATGAATAATACTCTTGACTGGTCAGAACAAGTGAACAAAACTTGTAAAAAGGTATTCTCAGCCATGCATGCATTGAAGAAAATGCACGATATTCTCCCTAGAAACATTAAATTATTATTGGTTCAATCTCTCATCTTCCCACATTTAATGTATTGTAATTCTGTTCTTAACGATATGCAAGTCACTCTGAATGATAAACTACAGCGTTGCCAAAATTATTGTCTACGTTTCGTCTACTCTCTTCAACGCCATGATCATATCACCCCAGCCCACATTGCTAGTTCAACATTAAAGCTTCCCAATCAAAGGCTTTTTCGAATAGTCAAGCTTGTTAGAGATATCTTGAAATACGGTAATCCGAACTATTTTAAAGATGATTTCAAATTTGTCTCTGAAGGTAGGAGGATAGAAGCTTCACATACTAGAACCGGAGAAAGTACTTTAAGGATACCCAATCATCGAACTACACAAAATCCTTCTTAGTCAGTGCCTGTCGTGCATGGAATGCACTTCCTGTTTCTATCAGGTCTATCAAGAGATTAGAACAGTAACACAAAATATCTTTGTTGTTGGTTATCCATCTTGTTTCCACTATTATTATCATCACAATTGAATTTTATAAAACTTTAAAGTGGAAAAGCACTCACATTATTAATGTGGCGACGTCCGTTTCGTGCTGGTATCGCACATTTTCAAGCCAAACACGAACTGAAGTGTTTAAGGTTATGAGGGTGAAATTTATTGGTTGGTGGGGTTGAGGGGAGTTTTGGTGGTTAATGGAGGAGTATTTAAATGAGTTTGTCAAACAGGGTGTGGGAGGAAAAGTTGATTTGGTCATTTAGAATATTGTTTGGCTGTTGTTTGGTGTGTTTGAACACACAAAACACACCAAACAACAGCCAAACAATATTCTAAATGACCAAATCAACTTTTCCTCCCACACCCTGTTTGACAAACTCATTTAAATACTCCTCCATTAACCACCAAAACTCCCCTCCACCCCAAACAAATTTCACCCTCATAACCTTAAACATTTCAGTTCCTGTTTGGCTTGAAAATGTGCGATACCAGCACGAAACGGACGTCGCCACATCAAATAATGTGAGTGCTTTTTCACTTTTTAGTTTTATGAAATTCAATTGTGATACAAAATATCTGATTAAACTATTTTTATGTTCGGAACAGATACGGTACACAATAAGAAAACATAATTAAGACAGTAGTTTCAAATCAAGAGACTGCAACAGAGTATTGGGCCTATTTAACTTGCTAAGTAATCAAAACTACAATTGCTACAACACGAGTTTGTTCAACACACTTGTTCAATTAAGTAGAACTCGTCTGACCTTTGCATAGGAAAATTCCTTCTCCAGCTCTTCAAGATCTAGGGACTGAGCTTTTTTATGTTCGCTAGACCACTCAGACGTTCCTGGGACAATGTTGATCTTAGATATATGTCTTCATTAGCTTGAGTTTGGAAAAAGCTTCTTATAAAATTTTACTATTCACATTGAATTTATTATTTATTTGCATTTAAAAATTTTCCGTTCCTTAAAATTTGCCGCCCCCAAAAATCTGCCGCCCTGTGCGGCCGCCCGGTCCGCCCACCCCTGGGGCCGGGCCTGGTTGAAATAACGTTAGAAACACGTAATACCTTAACATTGAAAAGACGTTTAAATTCAACGTTGAAAACACGAAAAAATGTCCGCCGTTTCCACATTATTTTCAACGTTGAATAATAGTTGAAAAAACATTGTAACAACAATTATTTTCAACTATAAATAGACGTTGAAAGCACGTCATGACAACCATTATTTTCAACCATAAATAGATGTTGAAAGCATGTCGTGACAACCATTATTTTCAACTATAAATAGACGTCGAATTAGCCATACTTTTGAACCGGTACCTTATCAATTACATGGTAATATTTCTAAAATCATTTGAAAAGAGATGAAAATACGAAATCATATTTCCATTTATTTTCAAATGATTTCATGTAACAGAAATATTACCCTGCAATGCGGTACATTGGTAAGTTGACATTAAAAACACACAATAAAAACCATATTCATCTCTTTTCTGTATAAGGCTACTTTTTATAGAAATAGAAAGAAAGATAAAAATCTGAGTATCCTTTTTGAATTATTTAATCATTATTTAAATGATTCAAAAAAGATACTGAGATTTTTATTTTTCTTTCTATTTCCATATTACTTCAATTTTGATCCACAAAAATAGTATGATGAAAGGTTGTTTAAAAAACTGAGATGGTTACAACCAAATTACCATGGTAATTTAATATACTGTGCCAAGCTCAAAAACATTTTATGTCTGTAAGAAACATAAATTAAAACTATTATTTCAAGAATTCAGCAGTTGTTTAAAAATCTTGAATTTTTAGTATGATAATTTTATCTGTGGTGAGCAAAAGTAGCTCAATTCTTTCGAGCAAATAATATAGATCATCTAAATTTTACTTGACATTTAGGCCAGGTTTGAACTATGCGAATTGGCAGAACAATAATAATTGTCAATTAGTTTTTATTCAGCTATGCCTAGATGATGGTTCTAGAATTGAAAGATTCAATTGATACTTTACACCAGCTGTAAATTTCAGAAGACAATATTATTGTCTTGTCAATTGACATCGTATAAACCCGCCTACATTTTAGTTTTCAGGTATGATGATAGTTTGTGATTTATGCAATAGACTAACAAATATTTTATTACAGTGTTTCAATAAAAAGGGACTTTCAAAATAACTTTCCACTTTCATTTCATAATACTTTTTAATTACCGACGAAATTAGATTGTTTTTTTCTCCACTGAAAATACTCTGACTGTCGCATATTTTAGCCAATCCTTAATAGCGTCTTCAAGTTGGGTCTCAATGCCCACAGTCGACCCACAAGATTTTTTGATAGAATCTGAAACATAAGGTAATATAAATTCTAATAAGAAATTCTATAATATGAAGGCAGATGAAATTTTGCCACCACATAGGAGTTATTATTAATTTGATACAGATGTTGCATGGCTAAAAGGGAATTGCTTTTAACAACAAGTACAGAAATTTTTCTCAAGTGCACATCTAATAATGTTATACATTTGATATTTTGTTATACACATTGATATTTTAAATCACAATGCGAGGTGATGACTGTTTTTTAGATAAAAAAAGTCCATTACTATACAATAGTCAGACGAGAAAGTCACGCCAGCTGTTCGTTCAAACATTCAAAAGGACTAATAATAAAGTAAGAATATTGGGTTTCCAAATTTTGTAGCATAGACGAATTTTAACTTGAAATACTCCTCTTTCATTAGGCCTATAGAAGTAAACAAATAAGGCTCTATATAAAAATGGTAGAAAATCTATTTTTTAGATTTATGAGTAAAATTTAATAGTCACTGTAGGTACATACTTAGTTTTATGAAAAAAAACAGTTGTATCCCGATATTTCAACCATTTTTTATTGGCCTACTAAATCTTGTAAACCTAGACCAAAAGTTTAAAATCACAATGAAATTAATCAAAAATATCCTTGACATATATGGGTTGTAAACATGCATAAATTAATTGAAAATTTAATTTTAAAATGAACAAGTTTAAGCTAAATTTCGTCACCATGGAATGACAATATTTGGAAAATGTTAATATTTATGAGCTGAACTCCGGACACCCGTTTTCAATTTCTTGGATCACCTAGTTAATTACTGAACTTGTTAAAAGCAATCACTTTGATGTTAAGTGATTTATATTATATTAAGTTCAGTGTTATTATATTAAGTTCAATTGAATTTCTCAACACAAGCAGTCCTGTGACAAAAACAATACATAGATAGCATAATGAAAATATTTGTGCAGGAATGAAAGTAATTGTAATTTATTTGGAAGTTAAGTAGTAGGCTACATGTACAATACTTAAAACCAAGCTTATTGTATTATATTAATTTTTAATAATTATATTAAATTGGAGCAAAAATATATAACTTACCTAACCCTAACCTCAAATGTAAACATATGTTCAACACACAATATTTGTTTTCAAGTTTAGACAATAAATCACCAAACAATCTCATTTTTTAAATAAAAATAATAAATTAAATAAACTTACCAAGTCAAAGTGGAATGGGTAGACACTTCTAAAAGAGTTCACAGCTTTCATCAACGTGATGAGAATTCAAACATGAAATAATGGTGTTGATCAGTCGATCGTCGTTGATGAGAGTTGCTAGATCCGTTTTTGTGTAAGGACTACTGTAGCGCTGTGAGTGGTGGAATTGGAAGCTCGTTTTCAACGTGTTTTCAATGATAGGGCAACTGTTGAAAACAACGTTACATTTAAAACGTTGAAAAATTCAACCGCTAACGGTTATTCAACCTCATCAACCAAATTTCAACGTTGGAAGCACGTAGGTGTGCTACCTGGGAGATATCTAAAAACTTCAACACTAGAATGTGAATATTCTTTGAAACAGTTCTATATAAATTGATGGGTGATTTCCACCATTCATTATCTCTTGAAATTCTATTTTTGAATCTTGTATCAAAACATCCTCATAAAAAATGTTTGATTCAATGTGGCGGAACCAATATGGCAGACCAAAATTTTGAAGCTACCTACAGAGTTTTTTTTAAATTTGAATAGGATTCCCAGTGGAGCCCATCACTGTCAAATTATCTTTGGAAAAGGAACATTAAGCTCTTTCGCAAATTCATTAAATTAATAATACCAATGACATAGCAACTGCCATCACAATTTTTATCATTTATATTACACGAATGCTACTGAAGGATAATAGTCAGGCAGACACACACAGGAGCAAGTTATTTCATCTCATGAACTTTCAATAATACTTTTACATCCTGAGAAAGGACGAAGAAGTGAGTAAAATATTTTGTTGCTCAACGAACTTTGACCTGTAAAAAGATTCAAAGAGTGTGTGTTCAAAATTTGAAGCTGATTGATCAACTCTTTCTAAAGTTATTGTAGTACATTCAAACAAACAAACCAACAGACTGGCAACAACTTTGAACTTTATTAAAAAGTAAGAACTTGCTAACGCTCATTCAATAAATATTATTGCGAGAACAACGGGTGGTAATATCAAGTTGGGTGCACATAAATTGAAGGAGTCAAATTATTTCAGTGTAAGGGATTGTATATTTTACAAGAGTGTGTTTCTGAGGGATATAGACCTATAGTGAGAAAGTGAAAAAGAGAGGATTTAATTGAATCGCTGCTTTAGTTTTTTTGCACAACCGGCCCTCTCTCACATTCAACCATCAACCCTCCAGTACGATGCTATATCAACTATATTATACAATCCTACTCAGTGGAATGGGGGAATTCACAATGTTTATTTATTTATTACAATACAATTGTGGAGGCAAACAGGTAGAACCTAAATATTGCCTCCTTAACACTAGTTACACATTCCAGATATTCGATTACAGTTAAAATAAAAACAAAATAAGAATAAAAATATAAAATAAAAATAAGATAGTGAGTTAAACAAGATGAAAGTATTGAAAAATAAACTAAATATGTATGTATACAATATGAATGCTGTAAGAAATGTATAGTTATATTGTATACTTGAACAATGAAAGTGATGAAAAATAAACGAAATATGTATGTATGAATAAAGTATGCTGTAATATATAGTTGCAAGTTGGAATTAAAATAGAGAAAAAAAATCGAAAGATATAGAGAGAAGTATATGGCATATAAACAGAATGAGAAGGAAGAGAAACCCTGAGAATGAGCAAAACACAACAAGATCACCATTCATTGATGAGAACATTAACAAGTACTAGCTCTGGATGATATTGTGAGCCTTTTTCCTGAAGCTGCCAAAACCATCCCCAAGCACATCAACCCCACCTCCAAGACCATTCAGCAATCTGAGGATTCAATTGAGAGGTGAGAAGTGTCTATTAGCTGTCCTTTATCTGGGTATGAAAAACAATGGGTGATATCTGCGCATCAAGACTGGAATGGAGAAGTAAACTTTTGAAGTGAGATATGGAGATTTTATTCGATTATGAAGGATGTTGTACCAGATAAGAATGGACAGTAACTCATGTCTGCTCTTCAGGGATGACACCTGGAAAATTCCTCTCAACTCTGCTGATGGAAAATCAAGAACACAAGACTGGCCAAACCTCTTGAAATATGCAAATCTCAGAAATTTATTTTGGATTCTCTCCAACCTTGTGGTTGCCACAATGTGATGCGGATTCCAAACAGGTGCAGCATACTCTAACACACTTCTTACAAGTGTCTTGTAAAGATAGAGAATAGACCTCCAGTTCTGGAAGCATGAACACGTCCTGCAAATAAAACCCAACATCTGATTACTTTTACTTATAATATGATCAATGTGATTTTCAAAGCTGAGATTGGCATCCATGATGACTCCGAGATCTCTGAACACACACACATGCTCCAATTCAGCTCCATAAATTTTGTAATCATATTGAACTGGAGATCTTTGGCGAGTGAACATCATGGTTTTACACTTCTTCACATTAAGTGACAGTCTGGAATCCTTACACCATTTGGTCAATTTGTGAATATCCTGTTGCAGAACGACACACTCCTCGATAGAATTAATGACCCTGATAATCTTAGTGTCATCAGCGAACATGAGACACTCAGAACTGCAAAGTAGATTTGGGAGCTCATTGACATATAGGAGGAAGAACAGGGGTCCCAGGTTTGATCCCTGAGGTACCCCAGAAGAACAGCAAAATGGTCTCAACTGAAAATTATTGTACAACACATATTGCTTTCTCTGCACAAGGTAGCTCATCAAAAAGTCCACTGATCCAGTGCTAAATCCAAAGCTCCTCAACCTCATTGCGAGAACTTCATGATCAAGCATGTCAAAAGCCTTGGAGAAATCAGTATGGATAACATCTACTCTTCCTCCATTATCCAAGACCCCTGACACCCTATCCACAAAAACCAAGAGATTGGTCACAGTAGACCTACCAGGCAAAAATCCATGCTGGGACAATGTAATCATTGGCTGTACATGATGTAGAATTTGCCCATACAAAATGTATTCAAAAATCTTGGAAGAAGAATTGAGGATTGAAATAGGTCTGTAGTTACCAGCAACTCTCCTGTTACCTGATTTGAAAACTGGTGTGATCCTTGAGACCTCCCACAACTCAGGAAACGTTGATGTTTTAATGGCCAGGTTGAACAGGAAGTGCAGTGGGACAACAAGCAACTGCCAACATCCCTTGACAATGAACCCAGGTACACCATCAAGACCCCCAGACAAGCTTGGCTTCAACCTTTTCACAGCATGTTCAATATCATTAATAGAGATTGCACCAAAAATCAAAAGGCAAATGAGAAGGCCTGTCATCCCTTTCCCGTGAGTCATCATGAACATTGGATGAGTTCTGTGAGACTTGATTATTTATGACAGAGGAAACATCTACAAATGCTTCTGGGATATCCTTCCCTCTGAAAAGCCTATTCTCATGCCTTATGAAGTCCTTGTTTCCTTGGGAAGAGCATTTATTATTGATAAACTTCCAGAACTCCTTTATATCTCCATCAATCATGCCTTCCACTTGTAGCATATAATCATCAAAAGCAGCCTGAATTTTCCTCTTCACTCTAGCTCTCACTGTTTTGAACAGCTCATTGTGATGTCTAGAATATCTTCTCTTCCTGCCATACCTATTCTTCAATTTTTAAAATGGATTATCTCCCTTGAGAACCAGGGAGGATATCTAGAGTGCTTGGAATCCCTTACAACAGGGATACAAGAGTCAAATCAAGAGTATATGATCCTGTAGAATTAATGGACAGCAGAATCTATGTTAACACACTCAAAAACAGTCTGTCATGACACGCAGATACAATTGCAAGAAATTGCCACCTCTAAAATAGTAGCGACCAAACCCCTGTACCGAATCCCTATTCTCTGATGTACCCACACTGTCATCAGTATTATCAACAGCACTCATCTGTTCATAAAATGACAGTGACACAGACAGTGCCGGATGATGAGAATCCTCATTCACAAAGGGATGGTCATCTCTGAAAACTTCAAAAGGATAAGGAGTATTTGCCAAGATCAAATCTAGAGCTCAACCATTTCCATTCATTACAGAGCTATAAGATATTAGATCAAAAAATTCATGAATGAATCCAGTGCCCTTGCTATTGGTGATCCTGTTATAAGCTGATAATCCCTGCCACAAATTTCTGGAATATTGAAATCACCCATCAATATGCAATTACCTGTCCCAATGATGTGATAAGAAGACTCTACAGATTCAAAATAATCCAGATAGGTCTGCAATGCCATTGATGGTGGAATGTACAAAGCATTCAGGTAATGGAGCCTATTAGCAATTTTTACCCATACACTCTCGAAACCAGGATTTACAAATTCAGTGCATAAGTCAGCTGAAAAGCACTTTTTCACAGTAACCAGGACTCCTCCACCTCTCACAAAATCATCAGCACGGTCACATCTAAATACCTGATAGCACTCATCAAATAATTCACTGTTGTTAACCGATTTACAAAGCCATGTTTTAGTCAAAACAATTATATCATAATCACTACTACACAACAACAAATAGAAACTATTTGTTTTACTACGTAGACCTCTGACATTCTGATGGTAAAGTGAAATAGAATTCATCATAGCGCTCATGACTAGTAGGGTGAAAAGGACAGAGGGTGACCAAAATCATCTGTTTTGACCCCCCCAGCGTTGCTGTTGACCTATTAGACCACACTCCCCCCACCACAGTCCATGTTTATATTGTAAACCATTGTTATGATTGTTTGTACTTGTTGACAAATAGGTCTAGGTATTTGGATACGGTTGTTCAAAAAAATAATGACTAGTCACTACACTTTGGCGTCCACTAACTTCATCACTTGTAGACTCTAGAATTACAAGTTCTTTTGCAACTAGTTCTCCATTATTGTCTTTAAATCCTTGAATGTCTATTATATAGACACTACTACTACTACTACAATATTATTATGAGAACTTCTAGAAGCTAAATTAGATGTATCATGATGTGCAGGATCAATTGGAATTGCAGGTGATGATGGTGAAGAAGTTGAAGAAGAAAATGATGATGTGTCATTCATTAAATTTGTTGCAGATGAAATTTCCATTGTGCTATGTGTAGTCACTTTTTTAATTAATTTGTCCAACATTATAATCTGTAGAGAACAAAAAAACACTGTTATGAACCATAATATTATTGCATCACTCTTTTGTTAGTATAAAACAAACACAACTAAACAATTTTTAAACATTACAACAATGAAAGTCATTGTATTAACATCAACATTGTTCACATTGTTCTCCCTAACACTACTACTACATAATGTTCTATTATGTGTAGCTAGACTGGTGGATCAATACTATACTGATGAATTTCTTCAATTACGAACCATTGGCAGATGTTGCTGATAATGATGATTATTGATTGACAATATAACTACTATCTTAAATACTCTCGACACTTGGTATATTGCTGTTGAAGGTGGTTTCAAACTAGATTCATTTCTCTGTTCTCAAGTAAATTGTGAATATGACATGCGCACATGTCTATATGACTCATTCTCATTTATAGAATTTCTTACAGCAATTGTAAATAGTTCAGTTGTGAGTTGTGATTCATACTGTCACAAAGAGGTGTTGTTTAGCAATATCACAGAGAAAGAAGAAGAAGAAGAAGAAGAAGAAGAGAAGAAGAAGAAGAAGAAGAAGAAGAAGAAGAAGAAGAAGAGGTGTACACCATATCTCCATCACACTCTACATCACCCTCAATATCTTGCAGTAGTGCCAACCAGTTAACTTTGTTTTTCATCAGCTAACCATCATTATCTTACGAAAATGTACTGTTTGGATAGAGAAAAAAAGTCTAATTGTTTGAGTCAAAGTTGTTGTCAATACACAAGTGGTACAAGGTGGATTGTAGAAGTTGTGTTTGATTTCAACAATACACATATTAGAGAACCATTTGGTTCTGCAGAGAATTTCCTAGACATAATGAGCAATACTTTCTTTCATGCCACCAGTATACATTCTTCCAATAATGGACAAGGATTATTTATTGATTTTCCCACAAGTAGAACATATTGTGAAATGGTAGAAGCCATTGACCCTGAACTACATGCTTGGGTTATTATAAATATTATCACATACACCCTGAGTAGCTTCAGAGGTGGGTGATTGATACCCAGGTGTTGCTCCTGGATGACTTTGCTCAGTCGTGATGTGGGCGGGGAAAGGAGGCAAGTCGAAGTTCCTCTTCCTTCTTCTTTGTGCCTCAGCTGGCGTGAACAGCACCTCCTGGTGCTTCTGACGGTGTGAAGGTTGCTCTCTTCTCTGATGACACCGCTTTGATGTAATTTTGTATTGGCCTTACGGCCTCGGTTCCACTCCAGTGTAGTAGGAAGAGGAAGGATAGACAGGATAGGGACAGCAGACAATGGTCCGCTGTGCCCTGGGGAGATGGAAGAATAGGGATGGCAGACAACGGTCCGCTCTGCCCTGGGGAGATGGAAAGATAGGGATGGCAGACAACGGTCCGCTGTGCCCTGGGGAGATGGAAAGATAGGGACGGCAGACAATGGTCCGCTGTGCCCTGGGGAAATTGAAGAATAAGGACGGCAGACAACGGTCTGCTGTGCCCTGGGGAGATGGAAAGATAGGGATGGCAGACAACGGTCTGCTGTGCCCTGGGGAGATGGAAGGACAGGGACGGCAGACAACGATCCGCTGTGCCCTGGGGAAATGGAAGGACAGGGACGGCAGACAACGGTCCGCTGTGCCCTGGGGAAATGGAAGGACAGGGACGGCAGACAACGGTCCACTGTGCCCTGGGGAAATGGAAGGACAGGGACGGCAGACAACGGTCCGCTGTGCCCTGGGGAAATGGAAGGACAGGGACGGCAGACAAAGGTCTGCTGTGCCCTGGGAAAATGGAAGGACAGGGACAGCAGACAACGGTCTGCTGTGCCCTGGGGAAATGGAAGGACAGGGACGGCAGACAATGGCCCATTGTGCCCTGGGGAAATGGAAGGACAGGGATGGCAGACAACGGTCTGCTGTGCCCTGGGGAAATGGAAGGACAGGCACCTCAGACAATGGTTCGCTGTGCCCTGGGGAAATGAAAGGATAGGGACGGCAGACAATGGTCCATTGTGCCCTGGGAGATGAAATGTTAGGGATGTACGGCAGCAAATGGGCTGCTGTACAAGGACAGGAGGTCGGGGATGTATGGCAGCCAACGGGCCACTGTACAAGGAGCAGGAAGGTTGGGAGCGGAATTCTGTGGTCTGGGGCTCGTCCGGCGTTTAAATACTCCCCCAAAATGGAGGGGATGGAGTTTTGCCGCCGTCAGAGGCGGTAAGAATCGTCTCAATGCATGAAAGATGGTGCACCATTGGTACCCTCTTTATATCCGCGGTCAGCTAGCTTTGCTGATAGCCAAGAATCTTTCAATAATATTATATATTATTTTCTTGTCACAATTTTACTTTGTGACAATATTTACTCGATATAGTCTTTTTTTTATAAATATAAAGGTAATACCTATTTGTAAACCATTTCATTTTTGTGTGTTGTTCAAGTGGAAACTGTGTGTTATTGGTATTATTGGTGAAAAGAAGTGGTGTTTTTCATAATAGAGAATGAGAAGAAGAGAGAAAAGATTGACAATGAAAAAACTGTAATAGCCAAGGAACTACACAAACCAGCTTTGAAAAACTATCCTACAAGACAGGTGACATTGAAGGGACTGAAAGATTTACTACAAGCCGACTTGGTTGAAATGATTCCATACTCACATCACAACAAAGGCTACAAATACATTTTAACAATAATAAATTGTCTAAGCAAGTTTGCACATGCAGTAACAATTAAAAATAAATCAGCCAATGAGATGGTAGATGCATTTATTCCTATACTTGATAGACATGGCAGCACACATAACCTTCAAACTGACAGTGGAAAAGAATTTATAAACTCGAAGTTTGCCAATCTAATGAAACACTACAATATTAATCACTATACTACCTATTCTGATAAGAAAGCTTCAATTATTGAAAGATTCAATAGGACATTAAAACAGTCAATGTGGACTATGTTTACCGAATGGGGATCTTATAAGTGGATAGACATAATCGATTGCTTAGTTTCCAAATACAATAAAAAGGTGCATAGAACAATTGGAATGTGGCCCATCGAAGTAAATGAAAAACATGAGCAACTACTGTTGGACAAAATCGCTGAAAATTGTCGTAAATTCCATCAAAAACTGTCAACAAAGGTGGTAGTGCCAAATTTCTATCCAGGACACTGGCAGAAAATCGAGCCCAGTGACAGAGTTCATATAAGCAAGTATAAAATGATATTTGCGAGGGCTACCTTCCAAATTTGACAAATGAACTGTTTACAGTCACATGTGTAAGACCAACACTCCCTGTAACCTACGAATTGGAAGACTACCATAAACAACCTATTAAAGGAGGATTTCATGCTGAGGAGCTGTTAAAGACCACTGTGCCCGAAGTGTTTGAAATCAATAAAGTTATAAAGAGACAGGGTAATAAGCTGTTAGTCAGTTGGAAAGGTTACGATAATAGTTACAATTCTTGGATCAATCGTTCTGATCTGATCTGATAATGATGATAAGAAGAAGAGGAGGAGAAGGAGGAGGAGAAGGAGGAGGAGGAGGAAGAGGAGGAGAAGGAAGAAGTAAAAGAAGAAATAGTGTACTTGAACTTGTTCAAACTAAACAAAAGCTTCCAGTTATTGATTTTGATTGTATTGTTGGTAGAAATTTGAAACAACAGGGAAAAAGACAACTACGACACAGTTCCCTATTTCCAAATCATGTGAGATGCATTATATGTGGACCATCAGGCTGTGGTAAAACAAACATTCTATTCAACATATTATTCAATGCAAATGGAATTTGATTCTCAAATATTCACATATTCTCCAAAACAACATTTCAAGATAAATACAAATTTTTACGCGCCGTAATGGATGGTCTTGAACCAGAGCTCAGTTATACAGAGTGCGACACAAGTGATGAAATTCCACCACTCCACGAACTGCCACCCAACTCTATAATTATATTTGATGATGTAATTTGTGAACAACAAGATGCTATATGATGTTACTTCACAACAGGAAGACACAGCAATGTGGATTGTTTTTATTTGGTACAAACCTACAGCCATATACCAAAAAAATTGATACGAGACAATGCCAATTTTCTAATCGTGCTCCAACAGGATCAGTTGAATACAAAACACTTGTTCAGAGATCATGTGTGCAGTGGTGATATGTCACTGGACAAATTTCAAATAATGTGTGATAATGTATGGTCATCATCTGTGCATGCGTTTCTAGTCATTGACTGTACATCTGACAAGGATAATGGATGCTACAGACAGGGATTCGATGCATTTTTTTCAGTGCACAACCGAAATAACTTCAGTCTAACGTCAGTTATTGCGATTGAGGGGGGTGAAGTTGTCCTTGGTGCTGGTAACAGCAACATAAGTAAGAAGACTAGGAAAAATATGGAAAAGAAGAAGAAGAAAGAGAAAAAGAACAGAAAACTAAAGAAGAACAGTAAGAATGTAAACAAATTGACTACTATTACTGAGATAAGTAAGCTGAAACGTTATATAAAACAAAAACATAAAGCACTTACACAAGATTTATCTTCGAGTGACAAACGAAACACTAAACGAATGCAACCGCTCTTGGAACCACTCAAGGATATCACAAATCTTATTCTCAACTGTAGTGATGGCGGAACAAACACTTCAACAGCATCAATACTTCAACATCAGCAATCACTATATCCTGAAACAAATTACTTTCATAAGCAACACTCTTCTACACCATTATCTCAATCAAACTTTGGAAAACGTAAACACAGCTTTTCATCTACTACTTCTCTTCTACCTTCGATTTTGGAGAAAAGTGACAGTGTGAAGGAGAGCGGAGACAATAATGAACAAGTGAGAAAGGAAGAGAATAGGAGCGTGTCAGCTGCAGTATCTACAGTAAAGAGATGTTTGATGCAAGACAATGATGATGTTAATAAAACTAGGGAGGAGGAGGGGGATGACGAGAGGGATGGAGATGAGGAGGAGGATGGTGATGAAGAAGAGGAGGAGGATGATGATGAAGAGGAAGATGGGGAGGAAACTATGTTACCTGTATCACAAATGACACTATTCGAAAATACTATATTGGGCAGTTATATTTTGAGATGGTTGAAAAAAGAAAAGGAGATTGATCAACATTTTGGACCAAGAATCAAACCATTTAGTGGAAAATATTTTTTGGGTAGCAAAGTCATGTCATTTGACAATGATGGTAGAGAAATAATTCTAAATAATCCTAAAAGAGATGATCAAACTGGAGAAGTAGGAGTATGGAAGTTTCTAGTTACACAAGGCCTATGCGAGTTGATTTTCATGAAAAATCCCAACATATTTCTAGTAACTGAAAAAGATAAACGCATTTACAGACAAATTCTTATCTGGACTAATGTTTATAGAAAAGGTTATCATACTGATGGAAAAATTGATAATTACAATC
The DNA here is from genome assembly GCF_014356525.2 of Nilaparvata lugens. Lineage (NCBI taxonomy): Eukaryota > Metazoa > Arthropoda > Insecta > Hemiptera > Delphacidae > Nilaparvata > Nilaparvata lugens. The sequence continues at coordinate 40,986,207 of NC_052518.1, read as the reverse complement.
AAACAAAGTATAAGTCTATAATAAAAAAAATACTACAACTTGCCGATGTAGCTACTCCAAAGAAACCATCAACAACAGCTGATGATGATGATGGCACTAACCTGCTGAAAAATCCATTAGCATCATCACCAGCTCGTACACTCACCACCACCACAACTACACCATTGTTGCAAAAGAAAGTACAAGGTCCAGGATTGAAAACTCTGTTCAATATTGTTCTAAACAGTGACAATGATAATACATTCATCGACTACATTTACTGGAATAACCCTAATGGGTTGGTTGATAGGCTCCACCTGCTTGATGAATCACATGCAGTTGGCAATACTGGTCATCAAAACGAAATCAATTCAATTTTAGAAGAACTAATTGAAAATGGATATATAAAAGGCATTGCACCAGCACCAATTTAAGTGAGGAGGAGGAGAGTGTGGTGGAGGAGAAAAAAATATGTGATGGAAAGGGGTAGTGAATCGACTACATTTACTGGAATAACCCTGATGAGTTGGTTGATAGGCTCCACCTGCTTGATGAATCACACGCAGTTGGCAATACTGGTCATCAAAACGAAATCAATTCGATTTTAGAAGAACTGATTGAAAATGGATATATAGAAGGCATTGCACTGGCACCAATTTGAGTGAGGAGGAGGAGAAGGTGGTGGAGGAGAAAAAAATATGTGATGGAAAGGGGTAGTGGTTAAAAGGATTTTTTTTTTAAAAGAAAAGGATGTGATTTGGTAGAAATGTGTTCAGTTAGTTGGTGACTTTCATGATGAAATGAGGTCTAGTGCTCCTTAGTATTATCATCATTGTAGTAGCAACATCATCAGAAGAAACCAACTATTAACAAGAATGGATCCTGTTGGAAACATTAATATCCATGGCAGAAGAGTTATTAATGTTGGTAATCCACATAACAATAGAGATGCTATTAATGTAAATATGTGTAAACAGTTGATTGAGAAAGCAATTAAAGAATTTACATCTTCATCGTCGTCATCACAATTAACGGAAGAAGAGATGATTAAATCACTGTTGGATAGTGAAACACTAATGGAAAGAGTGAGAGAAATTATAGTGTCAGCATTTGCAATTATTGCTGATGCAATTTCAAAGGAATTGTCACACAATACTTCTCATCAAGAGCTTATAAAAGAAAGACTCATTAGCAGAATGCAATAAATACAGCACTTATCGATTGAAACAAACCATTTGATGGCTGTCTTTGGAAAGGGGGAGACATTAAGTACTACTTCAAGTGGGGGGAAAAGTCAATCAAAAAAAGAGCGTGGAATTTTGAGTGTTATTTCCGGAGCAGTTGAAGTGTTATAAATAAATCCATTGACCAGTGGAACTCCACATACCAGGTAAAAAAAAAAATATATTTCCAAAAAGTATACAGTATAGTGCAAGATAAGCTGGAATCGACTCCAGCTATAATAATATAGTATACATTACAGCTATAATAGATATAATAATAATTATGACGATATGTTTTTTTAATTTTGTAGGCTACTCCTACTGTGGACCAGGGACAAAATTAGCTAAAAGATTAGCAAGAAACGACCCAGGTGTAAATAAATTGGACGAAGCTTGCAAGAAACACGATATTGCGTATGCAACAAACAGTGATACAGCAAGCAGAGCAGTAGCTGATAGAGAGTTGGCAGAGCGTGCTTCGAGCAGAGTAACATCTTCAGATGTGGGTCTATTGGAAAAAGCAGCAGCATTAGCTGTAACCAATATAATGAAAGCAAAATCAACTTTTGGAGGTAGCATGAGAAGGAGAAGAAGAAAAACGAACAGACCAACAAGTCTACACAGTTCGATAAGGAGGAGGATAAGTGGTAGGAGGGGGAGGAGGAGGAGGGTAGTGTCAGGTCGAGAAATCTATTTGAGACGTCAACCACAGTTACAGCCATACATGATGAGAGGAAGAGGGGGGAGCAGCAGAAGGGAAGGGGGTGGAAGAAAAAAAACTTGTCATCATTAACATTAAAGACTTCGATAATAGCCTTACCAGATAGAGCACTTAGCGAAGCTGATCTCTACAAGTATGCTTCTATTTTACGATTGAAAAATTTTCGTAGTGTCTTTATGTGTAATACATTACCTCCTTATGGTCCACTAAGTCAAGAGTGCGGGTGTATAAATCTTGATATACTAGGTGGACAAGGAACACATTGGGTGTGCTATATGAAGAAGGACAATGTTGTTCACTACTTTGACGCTTTTGGCAATCTTAGACCACCACATGAATTCCTAGACTATATGCATTGTGGTCAAACACCGGCCACAACTATAGAATACAATTTTGAACATAAACAAGAGAATGTTTACTCTCACATTTGTGGACACTTATGTTTAAAATTTCTTGTAGATGAAATATATGGCACTCATTTTTGTAATCACACATTTATGTAAAGTTTGAAAATGAATAAGAAAATGGTGTGTGTTCAACCTATTTTTCTCAGTTTTACAACTTACCTATTCTTTAGAATAAGAGAGAGCAAGAGAGAGATCCTCACTCACTATTGATTTTTTCTGCAATCTAGAATATAAAAACACAATGCATTAACAGGTGTTTGTCATTAAGTGAGTTAACTTTGACATAGCAAGATTCTATGTTTTGGTGGAAACCAACCAATATTAATAAGCAAGTTTTATCCACCAATAGATACTAGAGATGAGGAAGTCTACAATGGAGGTTGGGAGCTAGGATTGCTTAGTTTTACATGCAATAACTCAATTCCAAATGTTGAAAATGGTCTTAACAATAGGTTGGAATTTTTGACAAATAAGCAAAAACAGAAAACGGCTATTAGTAGTAGTAGTACTACTACTGATCGATTAGAACTTACACATGATGAAATTCTCAGTATTGGCATGGTGGATAGTTATTTGCTATGGAATCTACCTTCAAAAACATCACCATCCATAGGTGGTGAGGAGAAGGAGGAGGGGGGAGAAAAAAAGGGGGAAGGAGAAGGTGATTAAGAATAAAGGAGATAAACAACAAGATGAGAGAGCAGCAGCAGCAGCACAGGATAACAATGGCAAAGTATATTTCTTCCAGAAGGCAGTTTCGAATTTGAAATAATAAAAGATTTATTAGAGTCTAGATTGGAAGAGCATGGTGTTAAATTCCAGCTCGCTCTAGATCCTTCGACAATGAAATGTTCTTTCAAATGTGATTGTCAATTAAGATTTTCGTCAGACGACTCAATAGGTAAACTGTTGGGAGTTAAAAGTAATAGAATTATAAAGCCTAATATAGAAGCAAAGAGTGACATAGCGTTAAAATTGGATAGACCTAATGTTGTATGTGTACTGTGTGATACAGTTCATGGTTTATTCACAAACGGTGTACAGGACCATGTTCTCTACGAGTTTTACCCTATGATCGATCCAGGCTATAAAATAGCTATCGTTGCAAACACTGTAGTCTATTTGCCTGTGGACAGCAAACGCATAAGTTCTATCACATTGCAAATTGTAGACAAATGTGGATGTCTAGTTAATTTTCGTAATGAACAAATCAATATTACTTTTCATCTGAGAAAACAGCAATAACAATGGTACTATTGTTTGATAAACTACTTGGTAACAGGCGAGGAAGAGAAAAAGAAGATTCTACACGACTATTGGATTAGACAAATATTGATAATACAGGATCGACTAACAAAAACGTCATTTGTCTGCCAGACACTGCAGAGCTAACATCTAAAAGTATTAATTATCTACTAAACAGAGGACTATGTCATAGATGAAGGATAAGTAAGGAGATAACCCATGGTATAGGGGCAATAGGTCTTAATTTTGCTGTTACCCGGAGCCGAAGCTCCACGTAGTTCCTGCCGTCCCAAGCTAGATGGCGCTGCCTGTCTTTCTTCAGCTTGCCACTCAAAATTCAAAGTTCTCACACACACACTCTCCCATTCACAGCTTTCGTAGGAACATCCACTTACGTCTCACAGACTTTGCTCAAGGCCACGCGCTCTACTCAGCTGCTTATCCAGCAAAAAGTGCTACATCAACAGATGCATTGTTTGAAATTGTTTAGTTGCTCCATGCAAGGAAAGATCATTTCAGATTTCCAAGCAAATTGCCTTCTATTCAACAATAGAAAAATACTCAATTACTCTTGTGATTGCAGGATTGAATAAATGATTATTCAATTGATGATGCAGAATGTGAAATGGATACACTCTAGCTTATGAGAAAGGTTCTTTTAGAATGATTATAACACTTCTGAAAAGAAATTTCAAATCCATTTATACAGTTTCTCAAAAGTACAATAATATTCCTATAATACCTATATAATTTCTAAGAAATTCTCTTGGAAATGTATGAGTTTGCATTAATTTGTAGAAGGTATAATAACTATTTATGAAAAATTAAGAAATGGATAGGAGAATAATAATAATAATAATAATAATTATTATTGTATTTTTAAATTGAAACTTCATAAGAAACAAATTATTTCTATATACAGTAGTATGAATGAATCGTACACAATTTAACAATATGATAAATGAAAACTCTACAGCATTCTTGTATGAATAGGCATATTAACAATTTATGGCCAATACATTTATTCTGACGGAACAACCGAACTGAGGGGTTCATTTCAAATCTGTAAATGTCAAATGTCTTTAGTCAATGTTTGATACGGATGCTGGTTCATTTGAAACATTATGCAAACTGGAAATAATCAGCAAATATATCTATCATTCTATTTATCACTTGAATCTTTTCAGATTAAAAAAAAAAATCTTTTAAGTTAGAACCCATCTTTCCTCATCTGTTCATATAGTGCTGGAGATTTGTATCTGCAAGATTACAAAATTCGATTACAATACAACACTTTATGAACATGTCTTAACCAAACCTGTTTGTGTAACTGGAGCTATAATTATTGACCTTATTTGCGAGTCAGATGCGCTTGCGCTTACAAAAATGTTGTGAATCAATTATTTTAATCCAATAAAGATAATAATAATTGATAGTTCTGCGAAAAGGAGGAAGGAGAAGAAGAAGAAGAAGTATAGGAAGAATTTCGCGATTTCCTCAAGATAATATAATGATAATAAAGATAATAATAATCAATAGTTCTGCGAAAGAAGAGAGAATGGAGAACAATAGGAAGAAGAAGAAGATTATGAAGAAGAAGAAGAAGAAGAAGAAGAAAAAGAAGAAGGAGAAGATGAAAAGGAGGAAGAAGAGGAGAAGAAGAAGAATAGGAAGAATTTCACGATTTTCTCAAATGATGTTGATCCAATTTATACCTATATACAAATAGTCATTGATAAGCTCTATCAACTGCCACAAGTCCCACATCTGTAAAAATTTCAGGAGCTCAACCCCATCCATGCAAAGTTTGATTTTAGATTTCCAATTAACAGGCTTCAGATACAATTCGAACGAAAAATCTTAAGTAGAAAAGTTTAAGCTTGGAAATCTCTACAAATTAATGTCCAGTATCATTTTCATCTTAAATTGAAAAAATAAGCTCGAAATTCAAGAAAATGTGATTATTCAAATAATGCAAACTCAATGAGAGAGGCAACTTTTGGTTCCAATGTACCTAGAATGTATTCTAGGTAACTTGGTCGATTTTAGTAATTATTCGCCATTTTTCTCGAGAATATTACGCAGCTCCTGCAATTTTCCCAGAAATGAGACTCATGTCAGTTGATAGGGCTTATAAATAGCTATCCATGGTATAAATTTAAAGAAAATCGTTAGAGCCGTTTTTGAGAAAATCGTGAAAAACATGGTTTTTTAGTAATTATCCGCCATTTTTTCCGCCATCTTGAATTGAATTTTATTGAATTTCTTATTGTCGGGTCCTCATGGTATAAGGACCTTAAGTTTGAAATTTCAAGTCAATCGGTTAATTAGGAATGGAGTTATCGTGTTCACAGACATACACACATACACACACACACACACACACACAGACCAACACCTAAAAATTATGTTTTGAGACTCAGGGGACCTTGAAACGTATAGAAAACTTGAAATTGGGGTACCTTAATTTTTTTTGGAAAGCAATACTTTCCTTACCTATGGTACCTATGGTATTCCTTGGTAGGGCAAGGAAAGTAAAACGATTATCTGAAAGTTTATCTTTTTACTGAAGATATCAGTGGAGCAAGGCTGCACTTTCCACTCCTTCAATCTGTTTGTAAGAGCAATGAGAACATTGACATCACTGAGTTCACTGATTAAGTATCTAGTGGGATTGTCTTTGAACTCCTTTCAGGAATTTAATCATTGGTGATTATGTTTGGCATTTGCATTGATTTGAACCATTTATAAAATAGATCTAGTATGAATGAATTGTACACAATATAAGCTAACATTATGTTGAATGAAAAAAATAAAGTAAATATCCTTATACAGTATTTCATGATTATCCTTGTATGTATAAGTACTTTGGCTCTTAGATGTAGGACATCAGATTTTATAGTACAAAATTACGCCCAGAGGGATTTTTAATTATACATTGAAATGGTAACAATCGGAAAATATTGTTGATCAAAAACTGAAATTCATCAAAGTTTATATCTCTTAAAATTTGATTCATCTTTGAAAAATTGAAACTCACTACTCATTGATGTTAGAGAGTTCCGAATTATCTCATTTTATTAAGAAATTTTATAGTCTAAAAAAAGGTTGGAGCAAACTTCTCTGTCCCAATCTTGCTCAGTATGAAGTCCCTGTGGCTGTAGCATTTTGTGTCAACATTCATCCAATTTGAATTGATTTTAAAAATGCGTCACTTGGCTTTTATCAAAACATTTCTTTTGAACATGGAAGCATGCACACTTCTTTTTAAACATTTGTCGAAAACTGACAAAAGTGCATCTACCACCTCTACTGTCTCGTCCAAAGGGTAGAGCAGATTTGAATTTTCACTGTAAGAAGAAGAAGAAGAAGAAGAAGAAGAAGAAGAAGAAGAAGAGAGAAGAAGAAGAAGAAGAAGAAGAAGAAGAAGAAGAAGAAGAAGAAGAAGAAGAAGAAGAAAGAAGAAGAAGAAGAAGAAGAAGAAGAAGAAGAAGAAGAAGAAGAAGAAGAGAAGAAGAAGAAGAAGAAGAGAGAAGAAGAAGAGAAGAAGAAGAAAGAAGAAGAAGAGAAGAAGAAGAAGAGAAGAAGAAGAAGGAGAAGATGAAAAGGAGGAAGGAGAAGAAGAAGAAGAAGAAGAAGGAGAAGATGAAAAGGAGGAAGGAGAAGAAGAAGAGGAAGGAGAAGAAGAAGGAGAAGAAGAAGAAGAAGAAGAAGGAGAACATGAAAAGGAGGAAGGAGAACAAGAAGAAGAAGAATAGGAAGAATTTCGCGATTTTCTCAAAAACGGCTCCAACGATGTTGATCCAATTTATACCTATATACAAATAGTCATTGATAAGCTCTAACAACTGCCACAAGTCTCACATCTGTAAAAATTTCAGGAGCTCAACCTCATCCATGCAAAGTTTGATTTTAGATTTCCAATTAACAATTTAAATGGAAAAGTTTTAGCTTGGAAATCTCTACAAATTAATGTCCAGTATCATTTTTAACTTATATTGAAAATAAGCTCGAAATTCGAGAAAATGTGATTATTCAAATAATGCAAACTTAATGAGAGAGGCAACAACTGTTGATTCCAATGTACCTAGAATGTATTCTAGGTAACTTGGTTGATTCTATTAAATTAAATCATTCAGTGGAAGAGATAGCAGAATTGATCTTGTCAGCTGATTGATTTTAAGAATATATTGGAAATTTTCATAACGGCAAGGACAGATGTGTGAGTGCGCCACACCAGATGTTTCCCTATTTCAATTATCATCGATTTCATCCTATTATGGAAACACTTACCTCATAGCTAAAGCTTGTGTCTTTTCACCTTCTGTCCATGTACTATTTTTTTTATCTGCATGTGACAGTTTTACACAAAATCCGACACCTTCTCAGGTGTCGGAATATTTTTTTGACAGCTTCCATGATAATATTATTGTTAATCGCCCTTGGTTTGCTTGCAATATTTCTCAGTTTTCGTTGAAGCTGCTGGTTCAGCTTTCTCGCTGACAATAGCTTCATTTGCAATCTCTTTTTTGCAGGTGTAAGTATTTTTGATTCCCTAAATGGAGTCAACTTACGACCTTTAATACTCCTGAGAGTATTTTTTTTATCGGGGGTTGGGAACAATGCCCTACAAGAGTTGCTTGATAGATAGATAGATAGATAGATGATCCCTCAAGCAAAGTATCACAATCTGGGAACTTGACGTAGTGGAAATGTTTATTGTCCACTTGACAAACTGAAAACTTGATGGGTACTGAAATCATGAAGAACTGAAACAGTCCTATGACCATCTTCGATGAACTGAGATCCTATATGGAAAATGTCAAGTTAAGTAGTTCAGAAGTGATGACACATGATTCATGAATATTTTTTTCCCTATATTTGTATAAGCCAATTCTTTTCATCATAATATTACAGATAACGGAGAGAATGTCTACTTCCTATTGGTATTTTAATTAATAATTATCTTTATCAATATCAAGATATTCAGAGCAGAACACCCAATAAAGTGATATTCAAGAGAAAACTGATTTTTGCAATGTTTTCAATTTCATAGAAAAAAATCCTTTTTATTCTTCAATTCTAAATTTTTCTCAGCACTACCTGAATATCAAGGATGATATTCTACGAGTAGTTATGTGGTTCAATTGAAAACTTATAACTTATATACAATATATATATATAATGTTATTTCCATTCAAAGTCATAGAATTAAATTCTGGCTCATAATTCTATATAGCATCCTAAAAGTAGTATTTTTATGGAGCTTGTAACAAATTTGAAGGTTTGTAATTCATATTACTGTAATATACAGTATTTCATCATATTGACAGTCCATCTTTGGAGAGTTTACAAAGAAAAAATGTTGTCAATTTTGTTGAGTGAGCCTCTACAATAATTAATATTGGATTGAATAATTCTAATTACTAGTATCTTATTACTCATAGCAATAGAAGGTTATCAATAGTTTTTTTTTCAATAATTAATATTATTTTAAATTGAATAATAATTCTCATTACTAGCACCTTAGAACTCAAAAAGAATAGGAAATCAAACATGTGATGGCAATAGGTTATCAATTTGATATTTTTTCCAAATAGCAATGTTAACTTAATTTGTTCGTAATTAAATATTATAAACATGTTTACTTATCAAGAATAGAAAAGAGGTATACAACGGACAGTGACAGAAGTTAAATAATCTTCAATCTTTCAATCAGTACGAAATAGAATAACGCGCGCACACTGAAACACTGCTGGTTTACTAGGAGCACAGACTCTGGTCTGTGTTTTGAAAAAAATGATTGGTGCCGGCAGAAATGAAATATGAGTGAGCAATAAAACAACAATTCATTCTCAGCGGTAGTGCTGAGAAAGCATAAAAATTTCTCATTCTCTCCCTACTCAGACACAAAAACCCTGACCAACCTCACAACGCTTAAAAACCAGTTGCTATTTCCCAAGTACACAACTTTTCCGCTACAAACGCCACTAACTAGCCTGAGTAATAATTCAATTTACATAAGGCTCCGACAGATCTCGCTAGCAAAATTTGCAACCAGAAATTACCATTGCATGGTATGTCTCCTATATTATTCTTCTCTCTGACTATGTGTAATCAGTACAAAAAGGACAAAGTGAAGAAGAATAAAAAAAAAATGTCAATTTTGGATGTAAGGAGAAGCGGTCCATTTTCAGATGATAGCATTACCTCTTATGATTTTCACACTCATGCACCCTACAATAGAAGTTTTGCAGCAAATGTAAAATCTGACAAAGCATTTATTGGAACGGTTCCACTTGTTATTCGTTCCGCTACTACATAGACATCATGTCTGTCTGTCTGCGCGCTGTGTCTTTTGTGCGTCTGCGCTGACCAGTGACGTCACAGTCGGTTCTTCGACACTGCTTCAGTCAAGCTGGTTTTCTATACTTTTATTCGTATTTTTTCGTCGGATTGTTTGCCGTTGCAATTTTAATATTTATACTATTCGATTTTTTGGAATTTAATCTTGTCTTTAGGCATCTTACTTTCTAGTTATTTGCTACTTTTTCACCATACGTTTGTAAACGTGTTGGTCGTGGCTGTCATTTCCGCCTTCCCTTTTTTGTTGCTAGTGTCTTTAGGTTTTGCTGTTTGTCTTTCAATGGAGGTCGTCGAGTGTGCTTCCTGCGCCCGGTCTAAACTTTTCATCTGAATTCATTGGACCTACAGAACGTTTTTAAAGTGTGAATTATTCTTCAAATTAATTCGTTTGTTCTATTCTTCAAGTGTGATTCAATTATTCATCGAGTTCTTCACTCAGTTACTCTGTTAAACTTTGATAAACTTTGTCCAAAATTGCAACCTCGTGTGAGCATTCATCGCTACTTATTTGATCTACAGAACGTTTTTAAAGTGTGAATTATTCTACAAATCAATTCATTTATTCTATTCTTCAATTGTGATTAAATTATTCATCGATTGCTTGCATATTGCTTTGATAAACTTTGTCAAAAATTACAACCTCGTGTAGGCTTCAATTGCCATTTCTCTACAATTGGCTTCACCTCGTGAAACTCAACTTTCAAGTTCATCATCTCTACCGTTTGGAAATCAATCCAAAAATTCCACAACTTGAAGATCAGATTATTCGTTTGGAATTCTACTTACTCCTGCCTACATTTCCACTGGGGGATTCACCTGCTGTGGTAGACGGTTCCATGCTTGTCATCGCATGGCCAGATCACTTCATCACTTGCTGATGTCCTGTTCCTGTTGGTATTGCGGAGTCATTGCCTGTCTGCCTGGCCGCATCTCCTCTTCAAAATTTTATTCAGGTTATGTAAATGGTTCTATTCAATTTTCATTTACGTATATACTTATTGATTTATTAATGTCTATCTCGACATTCAATTCACTGAGGCCACTGACGCCTACTAATTTGTTTTATTAATGTCTATCTTGACATTCAGTTCACTGAGGCCACCGACGCCTACTTATTATTTGGTTAATGTCTATCTTGACATTCATTTCACTGAGGCCACCGACACCTACTTATTGTTTGGTTAATGTCTATCTTGACATTCAATTCACTAAGGCCACCGACACCTATTAATTTATTGGATTTGACAGCTACCCTTGGCTTTACAAGTGATTTTTTTTTTGAGGCCACTGTCGCCTATTAATCGTTCTAATTGATGTCCATCTTGACACTCAATTCATTGAAGGCCCATGTCGCCTATATTCAACCTGGACTGTCCTCACATTGTATTTATTAGCTACCCCTAGCTCTCAAGTGATATTTTAAGGCCAGTGACGCCTATTAATTGTTTGGTCGAAGTCTATCTTGACATTCAAATCACTGAAGGCCTATGCCGCATATATTTTTATACGTTACTTGCTGAGCATTTTTTACAGCTTATTGTCATTTTTTAATCATTAATATTGTACCTTACAGTAATAACTTTCATTATAGCACTCAATTTATATTCATTTCAGGTATCATTAATACTACCTTTTCAATTATTGTCAGGCTTCAATGGTCATTAATGTCATTGACCTAATTTCATTTAAATTTTGTATTTCTCTATATTATTTCACATGTTGTAATTTTCCCAAGATATTTAACTTAATCTACTTACAATTGTTTTTGTATGTGGCCATCTGCCTATTATTATTTAAAGATTCAAAGACTTAAGGACTTAAAGATATTTGACTTAATCTACTTACAATTGTTTTTGTATGTGGCCATCTGCCTATTATTATTTTATTGATCTCAAGATATTTGACTCAATGTTTTTTGTATGTGGCCATCTGCCTATTATTGTCTTATTATTATTAAATCTTATATTGTTGATTCATTTAGTCTTTTATTGGCGTACTTACCACACTTCAAGCTATCAGTATTTTTATGCACAGAATTCAAAGATTTATTTGTAGGTATTTATACCAACTATCATTCACAGTCCACTGCCCTGCCCTTGGATTCTGTCATAAAAATTGGTCCTCCGGGCCGGATTTTTTTTGATCTAGCGTTACCTAGGATAATTGTTAATTTTTATTACCCATTTCTTGGTCCATTGAACCTTAGGGTTTCAGCGACCGTGTACCTAATAGTCTAGCTTGACGCCAATGTTTAGGTCCCACTCTAGAGTATATTTTATTTCATTGTACTTTTGTATGTTTATATTGTTTAATATTAAGCATTCACACACTTATTTCAAATTTTCAGTACTGGCTGCAACTCAAAGCACGCTGCGACGTGTATGCACCAGCTATCAACTATCTTGTACCCTGAGAGACTGAACCGCACTGAACTGGTCACAGACGGCTATTGCGCATTGAGAAAACAACACACGGCATACCACACTGCCTTGCGAGCTCGCTACTTGACTCGCCGCACAGCAAGCTTGATACAACTTGCCTCAAACGCACAGGCGTGCCTCTCTGCATTCTGGACCAGCGCCCAAAGTTGCTTATTGGCGCAGCAATCGCATTGCTACAGTGCAGCATCATTTCATTCACTCAGGTTTTTCTGTTAGTTTTTAAGCATGTCTGATCATGAGGAAGATTCACTTCCTGAGCCTTCTGCTCTTTCCAATGCAAGAGACAATTTACACCACGAAATAGTTCATAACCAGCTATAGCGATTATGTTGTGGATACTGAAGCCACTTATTATCAATTGTTGACTGTAAAAAACGAACTAGGTTTACTTAGAATTAAGTATGATAAGATACATCAACAACTATGGAATTCAGAGTTGCAAGCGCAGGACACTTCAACTCATTTTGAGATACTCAATAAGTTTATCTCCATTACCTCTAAGGCAAACGCTGCATTAACTGCTTTTGAAAGCAGACAACGCATCAATGAGGCCACTGCTGGTGCTTCCCAGCGGCCAACATCTCAAAACGCACCTTTGGCAAATTTTCAGTTGCCTCAGATTCCGCTTCCACGCTTCAATGGGGAGCTTTCAAAATGGCAAGCATTCTCAAGTGCTTTTACTAATATTATTGGTAATCAAGATAACATTAATGATTCATTGAAATTTTTCTATCTTCGTCAATCACTCAGTGGTGAAGCTCTTGCTAGAGTGGAACACATTGAAGCTGACGAAAATGGTTTTCAGCTTGCATGGAACCTCTTGAGGGGGAGGTATGACAACAAGAGATTAATTGCTGCCAGGCACGTCACGGCAATTGAATCTCCGCCTACCATAAAGCGTAACTGTCCGCAATCATTACGGGCATTCATTGACTTTTGCAAGTCCCACATTACCGCGCTCGAAGCGCTTCAACTTGGAGTCCAAATCAAGGACTTGTTGTATATGCACAAAATGTTGTTGCAGTTGGATACTGCTACTGTTCGAGAATGGGAAAAGAGTGTTGGTATACACGACATTCCCACCATTGATAAATTTTGGAATTTTTTGGAATCACAATGCAAAATCATGGAAGCTGTTACTTCAAGCTCAGCTAACCATCATCAAGGAAATGTACAGCAAAGTACATCCAACTCGGTTGGTGCTCATAGCAAGCCGAAGTTCAACCAAAATCAATCGAATGTTCAAGCTAGGATGCAGGTTACTACCTCTTCTATGTCACCTTGTAGTTTTTGTAATTCTGTTGGCCATTTTCCAAATCGTTGTAATGAATTATTGAAGTTACAGGTTACTGATCGTTGGAATGCTGTCCGTGACAAAAGGTTATGTTATAATTGCCTCAAGCCTTTCGCACCCAATCATGTTTGTTCCGACAAATCGTGTACACTTTGTGGCAAGAGTCACCACACTGTTCTTCATAGGTCGTATCCTCAATCACGGGACACTCAGCCTACTTCTAAGGATAAGGTAACTTCAAATGTTATTCATTCTCAATCTTTTGCTCCCTCCAAGGGTAAGAATGCTGTTTTGAATTCTGTCATGGTTCAGAATGTGGAAACAACTAAGCAAGCTGTTTCTCATGCAGAACAGCCTCAGAAGAACTCTCATGTCACAATGAGCTCCACTTCATCTCTGTGTTTGCAACAGCAATCAACTGTCGCCTTGTTACCTACTGCCAAGGTTTTGGTTCAAACTTCTAGTGGAGAATTTATTAAAGCAACCGCTCTTTTAGATTCTTGCTCTGATTGTAATTTGATGTCAACTAGGTTGGCTGAAAAATTATCACTTGTTACTTTGTATTCTGACACTTTGATTCATAGTGTAGGTGAGAATAAGACCAAATCTTATATTTCTCATTCAGTTTGCTTGTCTTCATCTGATCGTTCGTGGTTGGTTGAAGAAAATTGTATTGTAGTTGATAGCATATCATCTAATGTTCCTAGGGTGAACATCGATCTTTCCAAAATTTCAATTCCCATTGAACTCAAATTAGCGGATCCATTGTGTGATCAATCTAAATCTGTAGATTTGTTACTTGGTGCTGGTATATTTGCATCTATACTTCAGCCTGGTAAATTGTATTTAGCTCAAAACGCTCCCATTCTTCAGAAAACTAGTCTAGGTTGGGTCATATTTGGTCCTTGTAAAGCTAATCGTCCTATTGCAGCACCTCGTTCATGCCTCCCCGCTTCACCTGTGGCCGCTCCCTGTAGGGTCACGTCGAATTTTCTAACTTCAAATGATGTCTCTCATCAGTTGGAGAAATCAGTTCAGAAATCAGTTCAGGAAAACAGTTCTCAATCAGTTCAGGTATTAGCTACCACTTCTTCTCATAATGATGTTATTTCAGGTATAATCAATAGTTGCTCCACCTATCACAAAATCGTTCGTACAACAGCATATGTTCTACGGTTCATTCATAATTATAAAAAACAAAATTCAGTCACTCCGCGCTATGGTCAATTAACTATCTCTGAAATTTCAGAAGCTGAAAATTGTATCTTCAAATCTATTCAAGAAGAAGCCTTCTCTGCTGAACTTAAAGCATTGCATCAAAATCAGGAGCTATTACCTAATAGTTCTATTAAAGCCTTGTCACCATTCATTCACTCAGATTCTCTGCTCAGAGTTGGTGGACGTTTACAAAATGCAAATGCTTCATTTGATTATAAACATCAAATATTGTTGCCCAGCAATCACAAATTCACTCGTGCATTGATTGTTGTTCACCATCGTCGTCTAAGTCATGCTGGTGTGCAAGCCACCATTGCCAGTGTAAGACAACGATTTTGGTTTCCCTCCACCCGTCGCACCATCAAAAGTGTATTGCGGCATTGCATATTGTGTTTTCGCTTCTCGGCTCTTTGTTCTGAGCAAATCATGGGTAGTTTACCAGCGGCTCGCGTTCAGGCTAATGTTCACCTTCATAATTGTGGTTTGGATTACGCCGGTCCTATTTCCATTCGTGTAGGCGGCCCCAAATCTCGTACTTTTTCTCCACCACTCTTCAGAAAAAAGGCCCACTCCTCATCCACTCTTCAGAAAAAAGGCAAATGGTTAAACAGTTGTGAAAATTTGAAGGTTGGTACGGTTGTCATCTTGAAGGATCCTGGTTCCGCGCAGTCCACTTGGGAGCTGGCACGCATTACTGAAGTTCATCCTGGTAAGGGCGACAAGGTTCGAGTTGTCACTGTTCTCACTCCCTCTGGCACCTTTAAGAGAGCTATTTCGAGTTTAGCACCTCTTCCCATTGATGAGGATTCTAGTTAATCCCCTTGCTCTTATGGTTCATGTTGTATTTTCAGGTTTCATTGTTTTTTCCCCTGGTTCTCACATGGGGCCCAGTTTTCAATTTCCAATTGCCTTGCCAGATTTTACATATTTCTTACTTTTTCTTATTGTGCCATACCCCCGTATGACACAAGGGGCCCAGTTTATGTAAAATCTGACAAAGCATTTATTGGAATGGTTCCACTTGTTATTCGTTCCACTACTATGTAGACATCATGTCTGTCTGTCTGCGCGCTGTGTCTTTTGTGCGTCTGCGCTGACCAGTGACGTCACAGTCGGTTCTTCGACACTGCTTCAGTCAAGCTGGTTTTCTATACTTTTATTCGTATTTTTTCGTCGGATTGTTTGCCGTTGCAATTTTAATATTTATACTATTCGATTTTTTGGAATTTAATCTTGTCTTTAGGCATCTTACTTTCTAGTTATTTGCTACTTTTTCACCATACGTTTGTAAACGTGTTGGTTGTGGCTGTCATTTCCGCCTTCCCTTTTTTGTTGCTAGCGTCTTTAGGTTTTGCTGTTTGTCTTTCAATGGAGGTCGTCGAGTGTGCTTCCTGCGCCCGGTCTAAACTTTTCATCTGAATTCATCGGACCTACAGAACGTTTTTAAAGTGTGAATTATTCTTCAAATTAATTCGTTTGTTCTATTCTTCAAGTGTGATTCAATTATTCATCGAGTTCTTCACTCAGTTACTCTGTTAAACTTTGATAAACTTTGTCCAAAATTGCAACCTCGTGTGAGCATTCATCGCTACTTATTTGATCTACAGAACGTTTTTAAAGTGTGAATTATTCTACAAATTAATTCATTTATTCTATTCTTCAATTGTGATTAAATTATTCATCGATTGCTTGCATATTGCTTTGATAAACTTTGTCAAAAATTACAACCTCGTGTAGGCTTCAATTGCCATTTCTCTACAATTGGCTTCACCTCGTGAAACTCAACTTTCAAGTTCATCATCTCTACCATTTGGAAATCAATCCAAAAATTCCACAACTTGAAGATCAGATTATTCGTTTGGAATTCTACTTACCCCTGCCTACATTTCCACTGGGGGATTCACCTGCTGTGGTAGACGGTTCCATGCTTGTCATCGCATGGCCAGATCACTTCATCGCTTGCTGATGTCCTGTTCCTGTTGGTATTGCGGAGTCATTGCCTGTCTGCCTGGCCGCATCTCCTCTTCAAAATTTTATTCAGGTTATGTAAATGGATCTATTCAATTTTCATTTACGTATATACTTATTGATTTATTAATGTCTATCTCGACATTCAATTCACTGAGGCCACCGACGCCTACTAATTTGTTTTATTAATGTCTATCTTGACATTCAGTTTACTGAGGCCACTGACGCCTACTTATTATTTGGTTAATGTCTATCTTGACATTCAATTCACTAAGGCCACCAATGCCTATTAATTTATTGGATTTGACAGCTACCCTTGGCTTTACAAGTGATTTTTTTTTTGAGGTCACTGTCGCCTATTAATCGTTCCAATGATGTCCATCTTGACACTCAATTCATTCAAGGCCCATGTCGCCTATATTCAACCTGGACTGTCCTCACATTGTATTTATTAGCTCTTAGCTCTTAAGTGATATTTTAAGGCCAGTGACGCCTATTAATTGTTTGGTTGAAGTCTATCTTGACATTCAAATCACTGAAGGCCTATGCCGCATATATTTTTATATGTTACTTGCTGAGCATTTTTTACAGCTTATTGTCATTTTTTAATCATTAATATTGTACCTTACAGTAATAACTTTCATTATAGCACTCAATTTATATTCATTTCAGGTATCATTAATACTACCTTCTCAATTATTGTCAGGCTTCAATGGTCATTAATGTCATTGACCTAATTTCATTTAAATTTTGTATTTCTCTACATTATTTCACATGTTGTGATTTTCCCAAGATATTTAACTTAATCTACTTACAATTGTTTTTGTATGTGGCCATCTGCCTATTATTATTTAAAGATTCAAAGACTTAAGGACTTAAAGATATTTGACCTCATCTACTTACAATTGTTTTGTATGTGGCCATCTGCCTATTATTATTTTATTGATCTCAAGATATTTGACTCAATGTTTTTTGTATGTGGCCATCTGCCTATTATTATCTTATTATTATCAAATCTTATATTGTTGATTCATTTAGTCTTTTATTGGCGTACTTACCACACTTCAAGCTATCAGTATTTTTATGCACAGAATTCAAAGATTTATTTGTAGGTATTTATACCAACTATCATTCACAGTCCACTGCCCTGCCCTTGGATTCTGTCAATTGAATAATTTTAATTGAATAATAATTCTCATTACTAGCACCTTAGAACTCAAAAAGAATAGGAAATGAAACATGTGATGGCAATAGGTTATTAATTTGATATTTTTTCCAAATAGCAATGTTAACTTAATTTGTTCGTAATTAAATATTATAAACACGTTTACTTATCAAGAATAGAAAAGAGGTATACAACGGACGGTGACAGAAGTTAAATAATCTTCAATCTTTCAATCAGTACGAAATAGAATAACGTGCACACACTGAAACACTGCTGGTTTACTCGGAGCACAGACTCTGGTCTGTGTTTTGAAAAAAATGATTGGTGCCGGCAGAAATGAAATATGAGTGAGCAATAAAACAACAATTCATTCTCAGCGGTAGTGCTGAGAAAGCATAAAGTTTTCTCATACTCTCCCTACTCAGACACAAAAACCCTGACCAACCTCACAATGCTTAAAAACCAGTTGCTATTTCCCAAGTACACAACTTTTCCGCTACAAACGCCACTAACTAGCCTGAGTAATAATTCAATTTACATAAGGCTCCGACAGATCTCGCTAGCAAAATTTGCAACCAGAAATTACCATTGCATGGTATGTCTCCTATATTATTCTTGTCTCTGACTATGTGTATTCAGTACAAAAAGGACAAAGTGAAGAAGAATAAAAAAAAAATGTCAATTTTGGATGTAAGGAAAAGCGGACCTCTTATGATTTTCACACTCATGCACCCTACAATAGAAGTTTTGCAGCAAATGATGAGATAAAATTATGTGTTCAGCAACAAGATATTTATACTCTCCCATCAGAGAGTTATCTTCACTTGGAATTTACAGTTACCACGACAGATTGTAACCCTTTGTGACTGGAGCCACACAATTGTACGGGTGTGTAGCGCTCACAAATAATAATGCATATCATATGGAAACAATCGGTTTTCTAGCTCAGACCAGAGCCGTTCGTTTGTACGGGTTCTGTTGCATGTTCTAGTACCAATTTTAACCACAGGAGCGCTTCATAGCATCAGTTGCTGGATGTTTACTATATGAAACCGAATCTTCATGTTCCAGAAAAGTAAGTATTGTGGCAATTTTCTATTTATGATAAATTTTGAATTTGCTGCAGTTCTAAATGATTTTCAAAATGATTAGTTATAATAATTCACTAAAAAAACGAGATTAATAGCCCATTTTGCAATACTCAAATGGACTTTAACCTCTACCCGTACAATTGTACAGGTTAGGCTTCTTGTGTTCAATTGTTTACAGTTTGTCAATTTATCTATGATTGTGTTGTTTCTGTTTGCAGTTTAAATTCAATGAGAAGTTCTATTAGATGTTACTATATGGTCTCTTACATTTATAAATGATGTATTCTTTTAGATTTAATTATAAATTACCCATATCTTTCTGATTAAATGCCTTAGAAAATTACTTTCTTGTCTCACAGTCAAAGTTGAAAAATCTAAGTTGAGCTTGAGTAATTATTAGTACTTCTGGCATGTTTATTTAATGAATATATATGTATTAGCTATATATTCACTTTCTGGTGGTTCTGAACCCACCTAAAACTGTGAGTCCATTCATCATCCACAATAACAACTTCATTACCCAAACACAGGCCTATGGCCCATGTGTGCATCATTCTCAGTAAAAAGGTCAATACATTAGGCATCATTTTAATAATTCTTGCTCTTATGATTATTCAGCCTGTAACATAAATATTACTCACATTACGAAATACATAGAATTATATCATCTATTATTGTTATTTACAGATGAGTAAGCTACTGGATGATGTGAAGCTACTTGATGTCAAGCTATTGCCTGACCAGCAGGCAATCCTGGCCCTTCTTTGTGAAGACTGTGAGTTGAGAGGTCTTTCTGATGATGAAGAAATTCTGGCCATCAGCCTACCTGCTCCGCGATTTGTGGGTTCAGCTGAGGAGTCAAGTGATGAGGAGTCAAAACTTTCATCTCCTGTTATCAATCTTCAGCCTTCTCCATCAACCTCCAGCTCCATATTGATAGAACCTACCTCCAGCTCAGCAATTACAGTTACCACTTCAGACTACATATCACAGCCCACTGCTTCAACCTCAACCTCATTTGTGAATGTGAGTGCATCTTCTGAATCAGATGAAAATTCAACACAACCCAAGAGATGAAAGACACAGAAAGCTGCAAGGAGAATGAATTGGAAAAAAAGCCTTTCCACCCTAAGGCTTTCCCTGGACCACTGAATCTCCACATGATCCAGGTAAGAACTTTTCGGTCATCTCTATTATTTGGTGAGTTTTGAATCTGAGTTATTCAAATTCTCCTTCTCACATCTAATTCATTCCTCCCTATCTTGTGTTCCCAGGTTCCAGAACCAGTTCAAACCCCTCTGCAGTACTTCAGTGAATATTTCAGTGATTAATTTATTGATTCAATTTGTAAATTCACAAATATTTATTCAGTCATCAAGACTGGTAAATCTATGAACACTAATAGAGCTGAAATGAGGAAATTTTTTGCCATAAACATAATAATTGGGGTTTTGAACTACCCTAGACTAAGGATGTTTTGGGAGGGTAATACAAGACTTCCTATAATAGCTGAAGTGATGTCTAGGGACAGATTTCTTAATCTAAGAACCAATATTCATGTGGTAGACAATTTGAACCCACCTCCAAACTATAAAAACAATCCAACTTGGAAAATTCAACCAATAGTTGATAATGTGAGAAGGGCATGTTTGAACCAGCCTAGAGACAATAATACATACTCCATTGACGAGCAAATGATACCATTTTCTGGTCGATGTAGTATGAAGCAATATGTAAAAAATAAGCCTCGCCCTGTTGGCCTCAAAAACTTTGTGATCACCACATCATATGGACTTGTATTAGACTTTGTAATTTATCAGGGTGCTAACACTCTATTGGTTCATAAAGAGTTGGGCTTAGGACACTCTGTCATCATGACACTGGTTCAGACACTCCCTCCAGGCAGTTTTTCGTTCTTTGACACATATTTTACTACATTGCCATTACTGGAAAAATTGTCAGAGGTTGGTATTGAGGGAACAGGCACAATAATAACAAATCGATTGCAAGAGTTATCTTGCAAGTCGGCTGTAAAGCTTGATCGGGGGGAAAGCATTGAATATGTAAGACAGGATGATAAACTTGTTGTTGTAGAATGGCAAGATAATAGTAGGGTAACTCTTGCTTCCACCTGTTTTGGAATTTCGCCAGCTGAGAAAATCAAGCGATGGTCCAAAGTGAACAAGGCATTTGTTGAAGTGTCATATCCATCAATTGTCAAGAGATACAATCAATGTATGGGAGGGGTTGATCTCTGTGATCAATTGATGGAGATCTACCGCAATTGGCACAAAACAAAGAAATGGACCCTCAAATGCATCTTTCACTTTATTGATTTGAGTGTAGTCAATAGTTGGGTAAGGTACATGAGGGATGCCAAATCTAGCAATTTGAAGAAAAAAGAGTGCTTAGACCTCTTGAAATTTAAAATGGAATTGGCTGAGGCTTTGATCTCGACTCCTGCTGTTCAAAGGGCAGTGCTTAGTAAGAGAGAATCAGAAGATAAGCAGCCTACCACATCAAAATCTAAATTTTACAACCCTCCAAAAAAACTCCCAGTAACAGATAAGAGGTATGATGGCTATGACCATTGGCCTCTTCCAGCTGCTCCTAGGCAGTGTAGGGCTGAGGGTTGTGAATCCCGATCAAGAGTTAGGTGTGAGAAGTGTGACATCTATCTGTGCTTCTCAAAAACTCAGAATTGTTTTAGAAACTTCCATGTAAAAAATTAGATTTGATTTAGAGTTAATTAATAGATTATAGATTTAGTAATACTTTTTTAATATTAATAATCATTATTGTTGTTCCATATGAAAAATTAGGTTTAATTTGGAGACAAGTAATAGATTTAGTAATAGGTGGTACTTTTTTTAAATATTAATGGCTATTATTTTAGGCCTACAGTAACTGTATTATCACTAAGATGACTTTATGATTAAAAATAAATAGATAATATTGAGAATTTATTCTTTTATTGAGTATCTTATTATGTAATCTATACATTTTAAAGATCTATTGCATAAAAAAAAGATTTCATGCTATTTGATAATACAAAAATAGTTGTATGGGGGGGGGTAACATCACCACACATACAAACCATCATTTTTCTTGAAAACCTTTTTTTCATAAAATGTATAATATTTGTATGATTATAATTCGTAATATGGCATGTTACCACCTCATTTTTAACAAAAATACGTTTGCTTTTTTATTAGCATGAAAATTACTGGATAATGACTGAGTTGTAGCCTAACCTGTACAATTGTAAAGGTCCTTTTTCTATCCAACCTATGGTTTTCTTATTTTTTTTTTTTTTAATTTTTATGCATTACAGGGACCAAGAGCAACAATATAAAGAATAATCAGGTGAGGAAATTCATGAAAAATATTTCAGGTCTGAAAGGGGTAATGCAATAAATACAGCAGCATGTGTACCCGGATTTTTCACTTTTCTATTTTTGGAAATTCGCTATGAGATTAACGGAACTGAGGTTGATAGTACTCGAAGTCCAGGCATAACTACACTTTTGAAAAATGCTGTCACTTTTGAAAAAGATGAACAGGAGAAAATGGAGAATGCCGGCTACCTTTATGATTCTACCAACAGATTTAAATCATTTTCGGTGAATGGAACAAACACGATATGTGTGTGAGAGAGAGGTAATCTACTGACAGATTCAAGTGAAACGAACTTAACTGAAACATGTTCTTGACAATGGGTTGTACACACAACGAACGTTATATTTTTAATGTTTCCAAATACACATGTATCTTTAAACTCTCTAGAGAGCGAACTATGATCTTTTACATTTTTTATCGGCAATGTCATATAAGCATTTCCAGAGATCATTAGAATTATTAACAATAGCTAATGATTCATCATTATTTGAACAACCATAATGGAAATGACCGGTTTCTAATGCATCCAATAATTCAAAAATTTCAGATAGAATTGGAAAGTGAAGATTTTCTGTTTTTGTTAATGCAAGATCACTCACCTCATCACCCGTTGAAAATTTAATATTCTTTGCAATTAGATCAAATTCATTGAATGAAATTGTCATCAAGAGACGAGATAGTTTCTTGAACTTTGAAAAGCTATAACAATCAACCATATTTTTCAGTTGAGTGTATGTACAGGTGAAACGCGATAAGAAATTACTTGTATCTGCACACTTATTGCATTGAGCTTCAACGCATGTGAGATCTTTTCAGCTCAACTAACAAAGCAATACTGAAGGATTAAACTTAGACATTGTAGGTACAATGAAAAACAATCGAGTATACACTAGAAATTTATTTACACAATTCACTACAATTGTTCATCACTTCCTCTTCAATTTTTATTAGTTTACTAACAGACAGTTTATGAGGTCTGTAATAGCATAGATAATCATTTATATCGTTCAAATTCACTGTGTTTAAGAAAATGTCTTTTAGTTGTTTCACCAAATGATGATTTTCATGAGTTGAATGTTTAATTGCAATTTCACAGGCGTCATACCAATCAATACACTCTTCTAACCTCATTTCCAATTCACTATCAGCTTGCATCCACTTGCACGGGTCCATGATGAGCAAATGAAGAAACTATACATATGTCGGTACTAATATAGAGAAATTAAACGGTTCCTGTGCCTTTCCTCCAATACAACATACACGAGCAGTATGATATTTCAATGCTTGCTTACAATAAACACATTGAATTTCTTGTCCGTTATAGAAAAAGCCATATCTTGCAAAGTTTTTCTTTTCTGTATTTGAATAGAATTGACATTTTTTCATGCTAAGCATTCTATTGTTTTCACACATGAAATTTGGAGATGAGTCCATATTTTTCATTATCAAAGTATTGTAATGAACCGCTGCGAATAACGCACATCGGCCGTGCGGATTGCGATGATGAATTTCACAGGCATTATAACACCAAGAACTTGTAAAGTAGTTGAAATTTGGTTTCTCAATTTCATCCGGTAAACAACATACGTTTTTGTGTAACCTTCTAAGAAACTTAGCTTTCTCTGTACCTTTTGTGTAGATTTTATCATATCCTTCAAGATAAGATATCAATAATTCGTCTGTATAAATAAAATTACCATCTTCCCAGCGTATTTTGTGATAATTGTTCTCAGCCCATGTTACTTGCTTACGCAATTTAGCATTCAATTCCGACTTTGCAAATGGCGACTTGAAATGTAACACAACAAAGCTATTTAGCTGATCTACGATTCCGATTTCTTTCACGATAATTTGATTAGAAGTTCCCTTGAACCAATGCATGTCGACTGTTGCAAATTTTTTACAGGAGGATTCCTCCTCCTCTTGTGCTGTTTTGTCCTCCTCCTTTGTCCTCCTTTCTCCTCCTCCTCCTCCTCCTTCTCCTCCTCCTCCTCCTCCTCCTCCTCCTCCATTCTCCTCCTCATGTGGTTTAGGTGTACTACATCTTGAGTGATAGTAGAAGAAGTCTTGTTCGGTGTCAAGATCACACTGCGTGTCAATAGATTGTGTTTTCTTCTCAGAATTATAACACATTATAGGCGTACTACATCTTGAGTCATAGTAGATGCTGTCTTCTTTATCAAGATCGCACTGTATCCCAATAGAGCGTGTTTTCTTCTCAGAATTAGAAGACATTCTAGATGTTAACCGATCAAAGCTAAAACCTCAAATGAGTAAAATTTGAAAAATGCAATACTTATATAGCTTGTACTCTATCGAGAAATTACTGAACTTCCTTCACCATGGAAGTAAGGGGAGTGTACTCCATGATACGATCACTGATTAAAATGCAATAAGCGGAAGTATTTGGAGGTACAGCTTCCTTAAATTCCATATCTATTCTAATATCTGTGGAGGATTTCAAATGAGAAGATTGATGTGAACAGTCAATTACAATCAGAGGTGTTTTAGTACAAAATGTGTCAAAATCAATCTCTGTTCCAAGCTCAGTATTGATACTATGGTTATAGTACGCCGAGGGAAAATCCAAAAACATACGGTACATCAATTCTTGTTTACCAAGGAGGTTTTCATAAGGAAAATAGTCAGAGTTCAAGTACACCTTTGCATTTTGAAGATTACAACTATCAAATTCCGAGATTGATTTATTAATTTTATTCTTACGATCTGTTTGAAACGCTAAAACAACATACTTTGGTGTGTCGAGATGGGATGCGGTTTTTACTGCCCAAGAATGAACAGTGCTATTTTGTAAATTTGGTAATTCTGAAATCTCCCAATGACGAAAGCTCAGCTTCAGCGGTGTATCAGCATCGAGCAATCTCAAAAATTTCAACCTCACATGATCTTCTAAAGTAATATAGGGAATTCTCCATTGAAGCTTCGTTATTTTTATATTAACGTTTGTTGCTTCTGTAGACTCGATGCAATTGAGATCTGTTGGCGATCTTAATAATACAAGTTCTTGTTTCAAGTTTAAAATTATTCTTTGAAAGTCTTCAAAAAATGGTAAAACTAATTTAAGAGGTACACAGAATGTAAACTTATTATCTTTCAGTGTATATCCTGCTCTGTCAAACCCGGCCAAGTGATATGTGTTCTTATCAAACATATTTTTCACTAGTATAGCTTTAATTGTTGATGTTAATCCAATTAGTCTTGATTTAGAAATTTGTTGACCAGCCAATTCATATCGAATTTCATCAAAGAGATTTCCTATGAGGTTACTGGATAATATATACTTAGCTTCTATCGGAGCATCCCCAGCCTTCGCAGCTGGTTTTGTACACTTCACCTCCCCCTCAATAAATATAAATGATTTGCATGGAAGGCTGTACTGATCCATAGAAGCCACATGGATGCGAGCTTCATCTGAGGGTTTAATTTCTTGTCCCGAATATACTGTATGAGTATGGAACTGAAATTTAGTAATATCATTATAGAACTCGAGTTGAGATTCAACATCGAGTATTTCACTAATTGAGGCGCCGTACATGACGCCAATCTACTATAAATCCCAACTTTTCCAATATTCTCGCGCTTTTCGCCGATATAGCACGTAGCTTTTTAGGTGTTGACTCTATCACGTTCGAGTCTCTAATGAGCTTCTGTGAGCAAATGCTAGTGCGAGGTTTGAAAACGAGGAATCCCATTTCAAGTTCTTTGTTTTTCACGAATGTGAAGTCTAATTGTAATTATATCTCCTCGGAAATCAATAAACGATCCTTCTTGATCGGTTACCTTTACATTAATGCTTTGAATTCTATGTGTGTTTAAAGGCATATAGATTATCGGATTAGGTGTTTCATTTATCAAATACCCGCTAGGTACTCTAGGTGAGAACTCGTATATAATATGTTTCTGTTTGCCCTCGAAGTAACTCCCACAGGCTATATTGCACTCAACTACAATAGAGTTAATATTTGTTATGCTAACTAAATGCTGAGAATAATACCATTTATTCGGTTGTAATATAACATTATCAAAACCAAGCATTTTTCCTATTGAAGTAGATGATGTAAAGTCAATAGGCTTATCAGAACGAATTTCGAGCTTCATAGTATTCGTGTTAGCTCTTATATTAAGTTTCTTTTCGTCACTATTCAATTTACTCTTTAAAGCTAATATAATGTCATCAACTTCATATGCACCCGTATCAAGATCAATTAATTTATCACCATATTTGAAGCTAGAATTTTTACCTTTTATAACATTTGCAATGCTATTGTAAGTACAGAAATTAATCAATCCAATTTCCCATTCTTTATTTTTATCCAAATCGAGAATTTCTTGTAAATGTTCATAGAGATCACTTGATCTAGATCGTAATGTAATAACAACCATCTTATATGTTTTCGGTACAAATACTGGATTACAACTGGTTCGCAAAAAACAAGAGCATAAGGTGTCCACATATATTTGTATGTAATGGTTGCATGTGCTCAACATTGTAAAAGATATTTACACCTGTTTCTTTTTTCCAATATTTATTCAATTCATAAGGTGGTTGTAAATTACCAATTGGATCAAAATAGTAAACATTTGATCCTCGTTTCTTATAACCAACCCAGTGTGTACCATGTCCGGATTGAGTGTCTAAATTAACAATACAATTCTCATTTTTTAGAATTTTATTAGGTAATGTATCTATCATGTATACACCTCGTAGGGGAATTTGTAATAATTTACACCATTTTATTAGATCGTGATTGGACAATTCACCATCGATATTCATTTTTTCACCTTCTTTGTCGTTCTACGTTTTTTAACTCTTTTTTTCTTTGGGAATAAACTTACACCATATGGTGAGGAGGAGGAGGATGTGGGGTTGGGCCCAATCAAAATACGACCACCTCTCGAGATTGGAGGGTACGGTTTCAAATAGTAACCTCTACCTGCAATATGCTGTTTCAACTGAGCAATAGCTTTTTTCCTTATCGAGCTGCTATGAGTTTTCACTGTGCTCTTCTTCTTCTTCTTCTTTCTCAATCCACCGCCAAACGCTGCTTTAGCTTTCATCACGTTTGTTACAAGATAACTAAGTGCTCTTTCACTTAGAGATGATTTTGGATTCTTGAATATTTCCCACGCTGTGTTTGCAAGAGCTCTGTCTGCAATCGCACGCGACTTATTATCACTATTTTGAGTGTATGCTATATCATGTACCTTACAGGCTCTATCTAATGAATTTATGCCTTCATCCCCCCTCTTTAACCTTTCATTAACCTTAGTGCCAGGGCCACACCACTGGTACCCCCCCGGGAGGTGAATTTCAGGTGATGCGTTTATTAATTTATTTATAATAGTTGATGTAATGTCCCCTGCAGTACCCGCTATACCTTTGACAATTTTGCTAGCCGAAGTCAAGATTCCTTTACCTCGTTTCCTAGAAGATAACTTTCTTCTACATACCATTTTTCATTACCTTTCAACTCAATAGTTGAACATCGACTGAGGTTAATTAATCAAACACTTAACCTCAATCGAGAGACAAAGAAATTGTCTCACTATGTGCTTTATATATTACTACAAAGTTGGTATGTTTTAATCAATAGGGAATACAATTTTCTATCATCATGATGTGTCTTATTAACACACTTGTTAAGTATGTTGTAAGTTTTGTAGAAATTGCAAAGAATTGAACGTTCATCAATCATAAATCTATACCAATGTCTTAGACTAACATCGAGAGAAGCATCTGATGAATTGACACATGATTTGATATAAGATAATGTATGATTTCTTACTAGCAGTGATTCCTGCATCAATTGAGGTGTTTCCAAATCCCTAATCTTATTTCGTACATTTTGTATAGATTCCAATATTCTCTTACTATCATTTTGCATTGAATCATATTTTTTCAAAGCAATATGGAAAAGTAATAGCATATTCACACAACATATTATAAAGAGAAGAACAAATAAAACTCTCCATACGATTATCTTCATTGCACAACTTCTCCATTCAAGTGTTGTAAGCATACTGATAAAAATAGATTGCTATATCTATAGTGAGTGTATAGCGCAAACAGATGGAGGAGAATCTCGCAACAAGGTCAAGACTGGCATGCGCGTGCGCGCGCAGCAGCAACTATAAAATAGCTTCTCTTGTGAGCGAACACTCATTGACTGTACAAGAGCATTACTATTCTACATTCATTGAGTGTTCAGTTACAAGAGGATCTATTCTTGCGTGAACTATTCTACATCTTCTTCTTCTTCTTTGACACAACAAACAGGTGAGAATTAAGAACAATTTTTTAAAAACAATATTACAATTTATTATCAAACACTACAATATTTACATTATATACTACTTGTGAAGCATATAACCGCTACATGCTATGAGAATAAGATTGTTACATTTTAACAATCTTAATATCGCTCCATGTAGCGGTTATATGCTTCACTACTATTCCTAAATTTTTACAGTTAGAATTAAATTTAACAACTTTAGCAGGTGAAATTATTGAAGAAAATCTCTGAGGCAGGTATACCTCAGAGATTTTCTTCGTAGATGCAATATTAATTTTCAAAATAATTCTTCTACCATGATGGTTCGTTTCCTCCCGCACTGAGATTATAGCATGTGGAACATCCTCCGCCAGCTCGCGGAGAGGCATCCACGGTTTTGGTGATGGGTTATTGATGAGTGCGATGAAGTCCTCATCATCATCCCGCGCGGCTGCCTCCTCCAGTAGCGGAGCCATGGAGGTGTTCTCAGACATACGTTTCTGTTAAAATGAAAATCTATGATTAGTAACTTTATTATAATTTGTTTCAGATTATCAACTACTTGTGATCAACAGATTATTGTCATAATCTCAACTTGATATCATCAGATTGACAAGACATTCTCTACTTGTGATCAACAGATTATTGTCATAATCTCAACTTGATATCATCAGATTGACAAGACATTCTCTACTTGTGATCAACAGATTATTGTCATAATCTCAACTTGATATCATCGGATTGACAAGACATTCTCTACACAAAGTGAGTAATATCAGTTATTGAAATAATATTTCTTGCAGAATCCAATAGTGAATCAAATTAATAAGCAAACTCTTTCATTGCAACAAATAACTATCAACTGAATCAGTAATTTTCTTATCACTTCAATATTATAGCAAAAAATGCATCATAATAATGAAATCAAAATATTCATCTTATTCAATTTTTGACTGAACTACTAGTAAGGTTGATCAGTTCAAAAATAAAATTATACACATCTTAACTGAACTCTAATCATTTAATATCACAATATAACTATCAACTAAATCAGTAATTTTCTTATCACTTCAATATTATAGCAAATAATATGTAAGCATCATAATAATAATGAAATCAAAATATTCATCTTATTCAATTTTTTGAATAAAAGTAAGCTTGATCACTTCAAAAATAAAATTATACACATCTTAACTGAACTCTAATCATTTAATATCACAATATAACTATCAACTAAATCAGTAATTTTCTTATCACTTCAATATTATAGCGAATAATATGTAAGCATCATAATAATGAAATCAAAATATTCATCTTATTCAATTTTTGACTGAACTACTAGTAAGGTTGATCAGTTCAAAAATAAAATTATACACATCTTAACTGAACTCTAATCATTTAATATCACAATATAACTATCAACTAAATCAGTAATTTTCTTATCACTTCAATATTATAGCAAATAATATGTAAGCATCATAATAATAATGAAATCAAAATATTCATCTTATTCAATTTTTTGAATAAAAGTAAGCTTGATCACTTCAAAAATAAAATTATACACATCTTAACTGAACTCTAATCATTTAATATCACAATATAACTATCAACTAAATCAGTAATTTTCTTATCACTTCAATATTATAGCAAATAATATGTAAGCATCATAATAATGAAATCAAAATATTCATCTTATTCAATTTTTGACTGAACTACTAGTAAGGTTGATCAGTTCAAAAATAAAATTATACACATCTTAACTGAACTCTAATCATTTAATATCACAATATAACTATCAACTAAATCAGTAATTTTCTTATCACTTCAATATTATAGCAAATAATATGTAAGCATCATAATAATGAAATCAAAATATTCATCTTATTCAATTTTTGACTGAACTACTAGTAAGGTTGATCAGTTCAAAAATAAAATTATACACATCTTAACTGAACTCTAAAGTTGAATTAAGTTCCTATATTCGTTATCAAGAAATTGTCTTTCAAATCAGATTCATCAATAACTCCAATGTGAGTACATGTAATGTGAACATTGGAAATTAGTTTTTCTCAGTAAGAAATTTATCAGATACTAGCAAGCTTTTGGATGACAACATTATTTAAAATTATCTGTTCACATTACATGTTAATAATATTTGAAATAACTAACCTGTGAGGGTACGAAGTTGGTTTCTTCCTCCTCCTCGAGAAATTGCAGTTTTCTCTTCCCCTGCTGTCTGTTGGTGGTAATTGTTGTTAGCGGCACTCGCTTCGGTGCCCATCCTAGATGAGATGGTGGTGGTGTGTCTGGTATAATGAGCTCATCGCCGCTCATCCCTCTCTCCACGAAGACTCCACGTCTCTTCAGGGGCGACTCCTCGGGCTCGGATGCAGCAGGGGGAGCACCACTGGTAGAAGGAATCTTCTTCTTCCGCGCAGCTTGCGCTGCCCAGTAAGATGGGAATGATGGTTCTTGTTGAGGAGGTGTATCCGGAAGGATGTACTGCTCACGTGTGGACTCCATGATGATAGTGAGGATATGTGTGAAACGTGACTAGTGCTCGAATGAAGCTGGCAAATCCAATAACCGCCACTTATATACTCATTCGATCCTCTCTCTCTGTTTTAGGATGAGTGAGAGATAGTGCATTTTCCCACTTGTCACATCCTTGACATACAAATGCATTCTTACACGTACAGCAAGTTGCATTCAGAGAAAAAATATCAAATTCTCACAATTCACTCAAATTCTCACTTCCAGATATCTCGAATAACAATATTTCGAATGTAATCTCCTCATTAATTTTCATAATTAACATCACATGTTGACTTGCTAAATTTCTTCTCAATATTATTATTGTGATTTTCATTATGTTCGTTGATTTCACAGAGTTCGAGACTGCATAATCACTCCAGTCTTCGAGGAGGAAAGACGTGTGAAGAACTAGTGTAAGCAGAGAGAGAGAGAGAGACAGTACAGCACATCATTCATTGCATGTAAGTATGATACAATTCTTTATTTTTCTAATCATGATTTTTCAGAAGTTACTTCTTTCCTGATACTACTACTACAATGCACTTAGGAATCACTAATATCTCGATTACAACAGAGTGCATATTGTACAATATCCAGCTTGTTTTCCCACAGCATCTTCTTTTTCATCATTTGTCGTTTCTTTTCCATTATAGCTCATCTTTTTATATATACAAAATGGAACATGTATCACTTTTTCATAAGGATTTTCAATAATATATTTGCAATATACACATTGCAGATATGATTTCTCATGCAAAAAGTATCCATTTATTGCAAAATAGTCTGCTCTATTAATAAATACCGAGAGCTTGAATGGTTCTGGACGATGGAAAGTTAAAACTCGCTCTTCATATTGCCGTAGAATATAATTATCGAAATTCTCCTCTTCACATGAAATATTATCTTCTTTGCGCCATCCACAATTTGGACTACATCGTTCATGTTCCTTACTAAGATCGTCTGTTGCCAACCAATTTTCTAAATATACTGAACAAAACACGCATTGAACAACGTCAGGTGCTCGCACAAATTTAAAACCCTGTTCAGCCATATTTTGAGGTGACAACAGACTCGATTCTAATTTCCATCGATTATCAAATGTTAATAACCTCAATCGTTCGTGCATGAAAATCTGATCCTGTGAGAGCATTTTTTGCACTGTACTTGCAGCTTGTTAAATCACAACTGATTTTTAGATTAATGTTTACTTGTTTTTATATCTAATTCTGTGCCATAGTAATATATTCTTTGTTTGTTTTCAGTAACCCGCTAGTAGCAGAGATGGAGCATAGCAGAGAACACAGAGTTGGAGGGGTGAGTTCGCGAGCAATTCGCCATCACATTTCCTTCGAAAACGTAGCACCTGACATTGAAAATGTGCTTCAAAACTCGAAAACTCGTGTTTTCGAGATAATAAGAGAACACGCTGCACGTTTCGAAGGAAATGTCAAATGGTTTTTAGTATTAAATGTATTATTGTATAAGATGGTAGTTTTAGAATCAGAGGAATCCGAAGCTGTTTCATCCATTGTGAATCTTCATAGCTACTCGGCCATAGGCATGAATGTCTTGGAGAGTTATGACGAATTGAATGAACAATTTATGTTAGCAGTTAGGAAAATTTTAAGTTCATTCGATAACTTTGTTCGATTTGGGAGTGGGTGGGTGTTGAAGAAGATTGACTCGCTTGATGTAAATGTGATTAGATATAATCCAATGTACACAAGCAGTTATATTCAAACACCCCAGTTCATCAACAATAAGAAATGTGTTATCAATATCAAAAATCTTTCTGATAAAAAGTGTTTTCTGTGGAGTGTTCTAGCCTATTTTCACCAGAAACCGAATAACAGTCGCTTAACGGTGAAATATTTGAGCAAATTTGCTCACAGGCTGAACACTCGCGGAGTTAATTTCCCAACCACCGATCGCGACATAAAGAAATTTGAAATTCTCAATACAGACATCGCAATTCATGTTATCGCGTATGATAACAAAAAGTTTTTCCCCTATCGAACAAGCATATTCCGTACGCATAAATACCAAATTAATCTTTTAATGTTGAAAGGCGATGCAGGAAAAACTCATTTTTGTTTAATTAACACCGCGAACGGGAAAAACGGATTGTCGCGTCTTATTTCTCACCTTTCGAAAAATGCTCATCAAGTAGCTGTTTGTAATTTCTGTTTTCACAGATTTACATCAAACAAAACAGTAAACCGGGATGGGAAAGCAAATTTGATGAGACATCTAGAGCTTTGTTCAAAGTTCCAGTCTCAGAGAACTTCATACCCAAAACGTGGTGAGACAATCAAATTTAGAAAACTCGGTTCGACTTTGAAGAAAAAGTATACAATCTACGCGGATTTGGAAACATTTGTTGTGAATATGGATGATAATGAATCTGAGGATGTACCTATTACCAGAAGTTACACCAAGAAAATGGCGCGTCATATTCCATGCGGGTATTGTTTTGTTGTAATTGATGTGAATGGGGATATCGCGTACGGGCCAGTACTCTATAGATCGAGTAATATCAATGAAAAGATCATGGAGAAATTTCTCAAGGAAATAATCGAAGTGGGCGATTTATTGAGTGCAGATATAAAATGTGAAATTCCGATGGAGCATTTAAGTGATCGTCAGCAACGCGAATTTCAAAACGCTGATAAGTGCGGCCTTTGCGATGAAGTTTTTACCGAAACAGACACAAAGGTTCGCCATCATGCACATGAAAATGGAAAGTTTTTGTGTGCTGCTCATGTGTCGTGTAATTTAAATACTCGAACTGACGATACGATTAGCTGTTACTTCCATAATTTTAGTGGATTTGACAGTCATTTTATTCTAAAAGCTCTCGCAAAATGTAAAAAAGAAATTTCCTGTATCGCCAATACATCAGAAAGATTTTTGACATTGACAGTGGGAAAAATCAAGTTTTTAGATTCATATAAATTTATGAATGAATCTTTAGAAGTATTAGTGCGCAACTTGGTAGATAGTACAGATATGGAATCGAAGTTCAAACGACTGTTTTCAGTATTTAATGACCCCGATCTCGAACAAAGGCAACTATTGTTGAAAAAAGGAGTATATCCCTATTCGTACATATCTTGCCCTGAAAAATTCGCTGAGACTTCTCTCCCTCCGATAGAATGTTTTTATAATGATCTTAACGATACACCCCTCTCCCCCAAAGAATATGAGCATGCACAAAGAGTGTTCTCAACATTCAAGTTGCAATCTCTCGGCGAGTATCATGATTTCTATCTGTGCCTAGACGTCATGCTATTAGTTGAGGTTTTCGAAGAAATGAGGTCAACGCTTTTTAGGTCATATGGCCTCGATGTGACTCATTTTCTTTCGCTTGCTCATTACACTTGGAATTGTATGTTAAAGTTCACCCGGGTTGAACTCCAATTGATTAGCGATCCTGATATACATCTATTGTTTGAATCAGGAATGCGCGGTGGTTAGTTGTTATTAATTGTTTTACTAAGTACGCTTATTGTATACCTTTAAAGAATAAGACTGCACAAAGTGTTTATAATGCACTCGAACCCATTATTTGTAAGAATAGACATATGCGTTTTTTCCAGACAGATGGAGGGAAGGAGTATTTTAATAAGCATGTGAAAGATTTGTTAGATAAGTATAATATCAAGCATTATTCTGTTTTTACTGATAAGAAAGCTAGTATCGCTGAGAGATTTAATCGTACAATAAAATCAAAAATATATCGATCTTTAACTGAACGTGGGAGTAAAAACTGGGTTAATAACTTACAAAATATTGTAGATGATTATAACAATACAGTACACAGTAGCATTGGAATGCGACCTAAAGATGTAACTAAAAAACATCGTAAACGTGTTTTAGAATCACTAAACTCTGCATTTAATAGACGATTCAAATTAAAAGTGTTGAAACCAAAATATAAGCTAGGTGATATTGTGAGAATTTCTAAAAAGAAACAGATATTTGATAAAAAATATCTAATGAATTGGTCATCCAAATATTTCCGAATTGTGAGCATACATCCCACAAGACCTATCACTTACTCATTAGAAGATCTTAGTGGTGAGATAATACAGGGTAGGTTTTATCAAGAAGAAATTAAAAAAACGCATTTGAATGAATCTGAAAGAAATGTTTATTTGATAGAAAAAATATTGAGACAAGATAAGGATGAGTTGCTTGTGAAATGGATTGGATTTCCACAACCATCATTCATAAATCGAGAGAACTTATTAGAGTAAATAATAATTAGAGTAAGATCACATGGTATAATTTTATCGAATCACATTTGTTGTAAATAATTAGAGTAAGATCATATATGATGTAAATAATGTACATTATCTATCCACATTTGTTGTAAATAATTAGAGTAAGATCATATATGATGTAAATAATGTACATTATCTATCCACATTTGTTGTAAATAATTAGAGTAAGATCATATGATGTAAAGTAAATAATTAGAGTAAGATCATATATGATGTAAATAATGTACATTATCTATCCACATTTGTTGTAAATAATTAGAGTAAGATCATATGATGTAAATAATGTACATTATCTATCCACATCTGTTGTAATATTCTTTACATTGTGTGTTTTTTAAATAAAAACAACTTGAATTGAATGTTCGCTCTTTCATTTCTCATTTTTGTCATAGAGAAGTGCTAGTAGCATGTGGCACAAGGTGACTAGATGTTGAATGGGTGAGTACATCTAGTCACCTAGAAATGCTTCATTACCGAGTGAACCAGACACATGAAACAGTTCTGTTTGTATATCTCACTTTCTCAACATGAACAAACTCGACATTGTAAATTTTGATAAGTTAATTGCACAAGAGGAAAAGCCTGTATGGTGTAAGAATGGAACATTGATACCGCATAACGCTAGAATTCTCATTGTAGGCCCGTCTGCATGTGGTAAAACGAATTTATTGTTCAACTTGATTTTTTCCAAAAATGGATTGAGATTTAAACATATTTATTTAAATACTAAAAGCCAATATCAAGATAAGTACTTGTTTTTAAGAAAAGTCTTTTCAAAAATGAAAGGTATTGAATTTCATGTCAATGATATTCCTGAGAGAATTCTCCACCCCAATAAATTGAAACAATTTTCTCTTGCCATATTCGATGATTTACAACTTAGTCACACACCTCAAATAAGAGATTATTTTACTATGGGTAGACATCGTAATATTGATACAGCATATTTAATTCAAAGTTATGGTGCAACACAAAAACATTTCACCAGAGATAATGCAAATATGATTGTTATATTCAAAATTGATCAATTATCACTCAAATTAATACATAGAGACTATGTGGGTGAAGATATTTGCTTCAGAGATTTCAGTAAATTGTGTTCAAATGTGTGGAATTCTAAGAAGCATAGTTTTCTTACTATTATGTCCGAATGTACAGCTAATAGTGGAAAATATAGACAGGGTCTGGATAACTTTATTGACATTCAGTAGAGAGTGAGTAGCAGTGAAAGAATGAGGATGTCTCGTAGAAGACAAAACGCTAGTGTTGCTCTAATCGATAAGATTAAGAAATTGAGGAAAGTTATTAGAGATAAACATAGAAGCATTGTACATTTTGAAAAGCAATCTGACAATTACAGAGAAAAACTTTTTAAACCGATTATCACACCTTTAGTTGAAATGGGGAAAACTAAATCTTCTCTCCACTCTGATCAGAGTTTTATACCAAAAAAGGAGGAACAAGAAGAAGAAGAAGAAGAAGAAGAAGAAGACGAAAGTATGGAATTGGGAGAAAAACATGATGATGAAACAATAGAAGTTGCATCACCATCAGCAGCTGAAAAAGATCTAAGCATGAACGAATCAAGTATATTTAATTCAACTAGGCTTGAGAGTGATACAAGCGCTAACATAAAGAAGATAAAGAATCAAGTGCTTGCACAATATTTGTATACATTTCATAGTGAAAAATTGAATAACTCGATTCCTTATGGAATTTCCTACGATTCTGACCGAAAATTATATTTTATGGGTGAGATGGTTGTTAGCTTTGATAACTACTTCTTTTATATTGATAATGAAAAATTCCGAATTACACATGGACTATTAGAACTGTTATTTGCGCAAAGACCAAATTCATATCTCTTTGATGAAAAAGATCTAAATAAATACAAGAAGATTTTATCAATAACAAAAGTTCATTTGGATAGACGAGGATATGTGAAACGTAACAGTGGTGTAAAGTCTCGCTTAATTCAAATGCTGTTTCCTGTTAAAAAAACAAGTAAGAGAGGTTCTGGCTTATTGAAATTTGCAAAAAATACTTCTAGCAATAGAATTTACCAATATTATGACAACTATGACGAATTGGTTCAGAGACTTCATTTATTAAAATCATCAGAACTTGCTGGGCACTCAGCTCATGATGTTGAGATTGCATCAATTATAGAAGAATTGTGTGAAGGTAAAATTATTGTTTAGTTGCAGAATGAGCGTGCACAGATTCAGAGGTAAAAGCGAGAGAGTCGGCGCGAAGAAAGACATTGTATGGAATGAACCAGATCTTACCAGTTTTAGTGAGAGAATAATACAGGCAATTAATCAACAGGGTGTTAGTGAATCTCTGCATTCGTATTTAGATTCGCAATTATCTAATATAGTTAAGAATATTGGATTGAACAAGATCGAAAAGGAACACATCTTCAGTACATTACAACAGTTATCTGACAATATCGATAGGGGACTTAAAGAGAAATCTATCAATTTGGAGAATTCTCTTCATGATCTCAAATCAACAACAGAGATATTCAGATCACACTTGAATACAATCAATGATAATAAAGTTGACAAGAATTATTTGGATGAGAAATTGAAAGTTATCTCAGACAAGATTAAAGATTTGCAAGTATTAGATAGAAATTATCTGAATACCAGATTGAAACAGCTTAGCACAGAACTTTTTACTAGAGTAAATGAAACTCATTCATTATCTGTTGATAAGGAATATTTGGATAAAACTGTGCGGGCATTGAATAACATTGTTATAACAAAACAAGAGTTAGAAGATCGATTATCTGCAATGACTAATACGATAAAGACAAATCTTATGGAGGGGATTGAACAATTTGTTTCAAAAAACGATTTGAATACATTGCTAACTACGTTTAGCGAAACTTATGTATTGAAAAATGATCTGAGTAGTGAAATGCAAGCATTTATTAAGAAAGATGAATTACAAGCTACACTCAAATCAATTCGTGAGGAAATAGCAACTTCAATTAAAAATACAGAGAATGATGAAGTGACAAGATTACAATGTTCGGCTACATTCAACGATTATCTCACATTATTTATTCACCGAATAGCATACCAAATAGTGCGAAATTATGCGAAAGTTAGTTTCCATATGAATTGGATTGAAGCGAAATCTCATAATTTGACAGAAGATCAAGTAGGTGATTTAATAACTGATAAGATGGGACTCTCAATCTACGCTGATGTTCTAAAACCCTAAAGTTAGGATCATATCAATCTTTAACCGATTTTCACTATGCAAATTGCTTGGGAGAAATAGCTACATTCTATTTCAATCTTCACATGCATTTTTCCAAGCTGAAACAAGAGTATGTATGAAATGTGTTAATGCACGAATTTGAAATGAATTAGAACAGAGATGCATTCGTCCTTGTGAACTCTGCAAAAACGTGACGATACTCAAGTATTGAATTAGAGCGGAACTGCATTTGTCCTTGTAAGCTATGTGAACTGAAATTGCAAAACGTGACAATAGTGACGTATTGAATTAGAGCACAACAGCATTCGTGCTTGTATGCTCTCTGAAGTGAAATTTTGAAACATGTTAATCATCAGGTAAGAGCAGAATTGGTGCGTAATGATAACACCCAAGGTTGTCTCACACTAAGCAAACGTCGCTACATAGTGTTGTGAAAACTACAACAAGAAATGACAATGTTTTTCAGTTTGATAATATGTTAAGAATGTAAGATTTGGTGAGAATGATTTATATCAATATAGATTCAGAAAAAAACTTTGAATTCACTATTATTCTTCCAAAGAATATTCAACTATGCTTGCCACATAAAGAGTTTTGAAAAAGATGGGATTTGAATGTTACTACTGGACATATATTCTCGGAAGAATGATGAAAACACAATTTCCCAAGAATTTCCCGCATTGAATTTGGGCTATTGCTGGTGATGGGGATGAGAGGTTTGCTAAGATTCAAGAATAGCATGTCATTAAGTTTATATTCTTGAACAAGCTTCACTGAGAATTCACTTACTGATTTACAGAAAAGGGTGTCTCTAACATTGGTAACCTAACATTGAATCTCAAACCAGTATAGCCTATGATAAAATGAAATTTGTTTCTTTGTTTCTCTTCTTATTGCCATTTTCTCCTGTGTCTGCCAATATCCTTGCAAAAAATTTCTTGTAAACCTTATATTGAATATTTTACTTGTGTGTGGCATGCTCACTTCGTGTGAGAATACGTTGTTCCGGGGAAAAGATTAAGTAATCATACTCCGCTCAAAAAAATCGTAGTCACGAGTTGTCAGATAGGGAGGCTGACCGCGCAGGCTATTAGACCTACTCGAAGAATCAAGGCATTCCAGAATGATTTCTCATGGAGAAAATAGATAATTAGGAATCAGAGTTGAGTGAGCAGTGAGTCCTCCTAGTTCATATTATTAAATAATCCAATTTGGGTAGCTGAAAGTTTCTCAACAATGCAACATAAAATGGAGTACGGTATTCTATCACTATCAGAAAGCTCATGGTGTAGCAGTTCCAGAATCTCTATTTTTTCTAATAAGCACAAATAGCTAAAACGCAATGTTGACCAGGGGTTCCCAAAAAATGTTTCCACGGACCTCCTCACCTACCTGCAATAATGTCGAGGACTACCTCGAAATTAAGAGTTGGGAGGCACTGTGAAACGTGCACTCTCTTGAATCCCAGTACTAAGTAGTTTATATCCATAGGTGGAATGTTTATTCAAATGTAATTAATGTATTATTATAATGAGCCAAATTATTCGCTTAGAATTTTCAGTTTATGGATTGTATTTATCCTAGCTTCGATATTAATCTTGAACAGAAATCAAGAGAAAGAAAAAGCTAAGAAACTTGTCCTGTCAAGATGAAAAAAAATAAGTTAGTAAATGTATCCAGGTTTTATTCAAATACTGTAGAAATGGTCAGTTATAGAATTGGTCGGAATACTGTAAGTTGAGTTGTATTATACATTGAATTCGAGAACAAGCACCTGTCAGGCAGTTTTGGTTTATTACTTTGGCATTCCAAAACCTCGATTCAATCGATCTTGGCCGGAATAGAGTCTGTTCCACAAGTAAAAGATTGGTTATTCGCAGCTTAACCGATGAGAGATTTGATATGATAGACTATCATTTCCAAATATCTCATCCGAGAATCCTTGAAAATGCATTATTTGTATGAACCAGGTAGAATCTAGTGCCACTTGTGGGTAGGCTGAAGAGAGCATACCGACGACACAGATTGAGATAAGTTGAGAAGAA
Source organism: Nilaparvata lugens (assembly GCF_014356525.2). Taxonomy (NCBI): domain Eukaryota; kingdom Metazoa; phylum Arthropoda; class Insecta; order Hemiptera; family Delphacidae; genus Nilaparvata; species Nilaparvata lugens. The sequence goes on along the minus strand of NC_052518.1, from coordinate 40,945,297 downwards.
TGCTAATGCGTTATTCATATAACAGAGGCTGCAAATCAATGTAGGGCTGTTCAGTTTCATCAATTCCCGTGAACGCAAATCAGGTGAATTGGACCAGAGTTTTGCAACTGCAGATGAGATCAATATCAACAATATAATAATACATAATCAAATCAAATAAATCTTTATTCACATGATACACAAATGAAACAATGAAAAAAAAACAATTATAATAAATAAAAAGGAAATTTCTCAATAATTATTTTTCAATAGTACAATCATTATGAAATTATCACAATGATAAACCATAAGAGACGTTCTTGTGTTGACTTAGTTCAGGACATCACTGATGGCTCTTCTGATGAGATGACTGAATTCTTAGCTACTCTTTAGAGGATTCCACTTCTTGAGAAGCATTTTGTATGGATTAATATGAATGGATAATTATTCAAATGAGTCGACTCTTATGGTTTATTATTGTAATAATTTCATAATTGTAGTATTGGAAACTAGTTATTGAGGAATTTTTATTTTATTTATTACTAGCCGTCAGGCTCGCTTTGCTTGTCTAGCCAGGAGCCCCGACTGGTTCGTCCAAGAATGAGATCAGCGGGCTCGCTTCGCTCGCCTCCATTTTTCATTTGAGCATGCTTCATTCCATCTGAAAGTCAAAGTACTGAGAAAACGCAGAAATCGTTGATGAAATAATCTTTGATGAAATATCAAAGTCACCTCATCACTAAATTTTTAGACCCTAGCTAAACCTATGTACCAAATTTCAACATTTTCTGTCTATTGATGAAATAACTGAGAAAACGCTAAAATTTGCGGTCTTGGCTGTCGCGAGAGGAGATCTTCACATGAATAAAAAATTGGGAGATGGCTGGAAACGATCCTTATTCAATTGAGGCATCCTCAATAAGTCTAATTGACTGAGCGAAGTGAGGTCTAAGATTCAAGTCGACGATTTTGCATTTCTCTTTATGTTTAATATCGAGGCACCGAACTTCGCTCATTATTTATTCATTGATAAACAGAACACAATTATTTAGAATAATTGGGAAGGACTAACAGGCACAGCCAAAAACTGTTTCCTCCCCAAATTTTGATTTATACACTATAAATAGTCCAAAAAGTTGGTTATGTTCTATACACTTGAATTCAAGTCCAATTTTCAGTCCAAAGATTTAAAAACAGGAAAGTTCTAATTTTGATTGTTTACGAACCAAATTGAATAACAAAATAACACTCACTAATCACTTAAAACTGTAAAATTATTAGCTTTGAAAATTATTACATACTCTAGTTCAGAATGATATACTATGTCATGTCAACAAATCAGATTATTTTGATCAAGTCGATTAAAATTTCTAGATAATATTTCTCGTGAGATAAGCTGATTGATTCAACAGCTGGACATAATTATGTCTCTCTCCCACACAAGCATCTTCTGTTATCCACAAACGACGAAATTATCATCTGTTTTTCCTAGGATGAATGATTATTATCCTTTTCATGACCTTCAGCGAGTTTTCGCAGGGATGAGACCTAGCGTAATCGAATTTCATAAAATCATAAACCTACTATGTTCTAAATTTCGTGAAAATCGTTAGAGCCGTTTTCGAGATCCGTTGGACATACATAACCATATAACCATATACAGAAATTGCTTGCTTAATATAATTGGATATAAATACCCATAGAAACAGTTTTGGCAAACTCCAACCTATTAAAATGTATTTGCGCTTTACAATGGCACAAGAAAGGCTCAATTCACTCCCGATACTGTCGATTGAAAATGAAATTGTAAAGAGACTGGACTTTGGAGAAAATTTAAAATCGTTTGTTTTTGCCAAATCAAGGAGAATACATTTTTGTGTTTAAGTGTTGAGTTTTAATGTTTAGTTCCTATTGAAAAGGCAAGACAATTTATATACATCCTAGAACGAAATATCACAGTGACAAAGACGCAAAACTGCTGACTGTATATGAATAATTGGGCTCAACCCAAATGGAATAGATTAATAATAACAAATTTTGAGTGATAATGTATTGAAGATATTGACTCCATTTGCGACAATTCATTCGTGTAAAACTGGGTTTACTGCATGAAAAGTAAATATAGATCAAGACTGGTTGTGACCCAGGAACTTAGAGTAGGGTACCGTTATCAGTGCTGACACCTCGTTTCAATAAACTCTGTGCGAAAAAAACGAGCTCATCATTCACACTCAGGCTCTTTTTATTGTTCAATGCAACAAAAATAACAACTATGTACGATAGTACCTGAATAAATGATAATTGTTTTTATAGAATTAGTTGTTTCATTATGATTGAGACTATCGCCCCATTGGGTTATGTATAGAACGTGCTAAACTCAACTAAATAAATATTGAGTGTAAAATATGTAGGTAATATACGTACGTATACGTATATGTACAACATGCACAGTAGTCTATGCTTATACATGTAGGGGGGCCCGGCTTACAGCTGAATTATGCAGGTGGGGCTCGAAAAAAAAAGTTTGAGAACCACTGACTTGCTCCAACGAGCCACCCACGTTCTCTCTATTTATATATCTTATAAATATATATATATATATATATATATATTATATATATATATATATATATATATATTGAGGAAGAAGCCAATTGAGATTTGTAACATTGATAAAAAGTTATAACGAAATAATAAGGCCCACATTCATGACAGAGCCAAATCCACAGATCATATCCTCCAATTGGCTACGAAACAGCTATTGGTGAGAATCAGCCAATCGGAGGATATGTTCTGTGTATTTGGCTCCGTTGGCTCTGTCGTGAAAGGGGGCCTTAAGAGAAGTTCAGTGCTAATCTGAACAACTTTATTGTTGTTATCTATGTTGCAGCTGATATTCAAAATAAGCCTTTTTCAGTCGATTCACTCGAGAATGGTTGGGGTTAGAGTAGCGGTTTGTCGTCTTGGCTGTCGCGAGGAAATCCTCACACGAATAAAAAGTTCGGAGAGGGCTGGAAATGGTCTTCCAATTGATGCATCCTTGATAAGTCTAATATAATATAGGTTTAAAACGGTTTCTGAGTACAGCGAATTACAGAGTGCCCTCAAAAGTCGAAATTCTATCTCAATTTCTACGGTAATCTATTGACATTTATGTCAAAACAAAGCCTCTGGCAAAATAAATGAATTAATTTTTGTGAATAATTAATAAATTTATCGAGAATTTGATGCCTTACCAAACACTTATGTTCAACAACTGTCTAATTATGATCTTTCAAAACAAAGAAGTATAATATCTCATTCCAATAATAAGATAATAATATCTTCAAGGGCTACCGGGTTTTGTATTTTGGTTATTGAAAGTAGAACTTATCTAGTCCCGAATTGTAAAGAAGAATCCTCTCCTTGATTTGCAATGAATATATTATCGTAATAATGAAAAATAGTATCATGGTCATTGGTGTTAGCCTCTCATCAGCAAGGTAATCATGGAAGTATCAATTGATATAATTCAAAAAAAATTATTCATTTATCTACAAATTCTCTCCGGATAGTATGTTGAAAGTGTACACAAAAACCTCCTCGTTTTGTGGCTTTAATGCGTAATTATTTTGCATCCACTGCTCGAAGTAACTGCTATTGCTTTGGCCTTGAACTCTCAGTGAACTGATGATTCAGCAGTCAGTTCATTTTCAGCATAATTTACGGTTTTCTCAGCTAACAGGTGACAGGTGACAACTCAGTTTCAGACGTGACGTTGCAATTACACACGAAAAGTAATTTCGATAATCTAAATAACACATGGGTAATGCCAGCGAGTATCAATAGAAATTCCCAATAGAAAAACTCCAATACAAAAATAGATAAATAAGTTCAAAATGAATGATCTTTTAATAAATATTTATACTTGATCAACATGGAATTGATCAGTAGGCCTATGTATAATACCATATCATGTATTTTTTGCATACATCCATTCTTCTGAATAGGCTACATTGTTTTTAATTCTCATGTGAATAATATTTACAGCAGTTTTGCATCACAATATTTTATTGTAGATAGTCATGATCCTTTTTATTGTGTTATCTTATGGTATTTTCTATCTACTTAGACTTTTTACTCACTTTCAATCTCTTGATGAATGGTTGCACATTCGATAATTCCATTGAGTGTTTGATTTAATCTGAAGTATTAAAATCTTGAGCTTGGCATTCGAGGCTCAAAAATATCTCAACATATCATTACAGCAGGCTACCCACAAAAGTTTTACATCATAATAACTTAGTTATTGTAATGAATGATAATTTTTATATCATATTTTAAACTTTTCACTCTATTTCATACTATTTTCCTCACTTCCAGTCCTCTGATGAATGGATACATTCATTCGATAATCCATTGATTGTTTTCATCAATGAATTGGCATGAGATTGGCATTCTAGGCTCAACAACAGCCCAACATAATATTATTTTTTGAATGCTCTAATCATTGTATGTTTCGAGTGTCATGAGATGTTCTAATTTATTCTATTTCCAAAGTATAAGACATTTTCTACAAATTTTTGCAGTTATTCATATCTGATCAACATAATATAATAAATTATGATTATTATTTTGCAAGATCATGTATATATTAATTTTAAATATCTTTGACATTAAAATCCTTATCAAAAACTTGTTATGTTATTATAATTTATCAAAACCAAATGTAAGCTTCTAAGCATTTATGTCAGTACTCACAAAAGCTCCATGAAAAGCTCTATTGTATACTCAAATAATTAAATTTTGTAAATCAGTTCAGTTGTGACTCGTGAAACATGAATACGAATTTCTTGAGTTCTTTTGATCTATTACAATACACCATTAATATTGAATTAGTTTTTTATTATTGTACATAATTTCTTTACGGGAAGTATGCAACATACAGCATATCTCTTGCAGTTATTGAAGGCTTGATTAACATGAAATTATCAAGTACTAGGAATATCAGCTTTCAAACTTGTTTTTTTTTAATGCATCCACCCTTCTGAATAAGGTACCTTTGAACCTTTGGATCCTTGAATCTGTCCCTCCAAAAACATAAACATAAATAGGGTACATTATTCTCAATTCTTCTGTCAACATAGGCGTACCTAGGATCATGTTAGGGGAAGGGTCAAGCTACTTAGAAGTTATGTCCTTGGTGGGGGGGGGGGAGTGAACAAGGCCATCGTGTTCTTTTAAGGCGCCCAAGGCGAAACTTTTGTTGACCATAACACACAAGAAATTGATTGGGAGAGTGATTGAACTTGGTATAGAGTGGTCCGAAAGTTGTCCCACCAAAATTGTCAAAAGTGGTTCGAAAGTTGTCCCACCAAAATTGTCAAATTGCCTTTCATTATATATTATCTGCATATTAGATCAATGTATAGTATTTTTGTTGTTTAAAGCAATTTCTTTGGAAACAGGAGCATGTGATGTTTACTGATCTCATGTTCTTGTACGGTACTCAAGCAGAGGCACCAGAAAACTCTCCGAATATGAGAATAGGCTATTGTTTTCTCCTTCTAAGCATTTCTATCTCCTTCAATCTCCTCATAGCGAGCGAAGTGTTGGGTTTAATTTAAAAAGTTCAACAGTGAAGACATGTTCACAAACTTCTGGGTTGCACAATTCAATTTCCTAACAATTCCCGTGGTTAGTGCAAAACGTAGTTTTAGCAAAGTCAAACCTATTAAAATGTATTTGCGCTCCACAATGGCACAAGAAAGGCTCAATATTCACTCGCGATACTCTCGATTGAAAATGAAATTGCAAAGAAACTGGATATTGGAGAAAATTTAAAAACGTTTGTTTATGCCAAATCAGGGAGAATACATTTTTGTGTTTGAGTTTTGTGTTTTAATGTACAATTCCTATCGAAAAGACAAGACAATTTATAACCATCCTAAAACGAAATATCACAGTGTCAAAGACGCAAGACTGCTGACAGTGCTGACTGTATATAAACACTAGTTGCTCTGTGAACATTAGACCTCGCGCTCAGTAAGTTAAATTGACCTGTTGTTATTTTACCTAAAAAATTAATGAATAAATAATTTATCAATTTGAAATGTCTAGAAAAATCCTAAATATACAGAGAGCTTTCTGTCCTATCGTACCGTGACTTGTCGTCCTGGAATGTGAGTGTGAGCGCTGTTATCAGTTCTGGCTGCCGTCGTTACGCCAATCCAATCAACCCATCAGAGAACATTCTGTGTTGTCTTGTTGGCGAAAAATCGGTGTGTTGAAATTAACAAAATGAACTACCATAATGCTGATTTCCTACAAACTTCATTTCTGACTTTTCATGATTTTATAAATCAATTTCTTCTCAATAATATTTGTTGCAATTTTTATCATCAGACTAAAAAGAAAAATGCAAGAAAAAAATGTTTTCTATCAATAACTCCAAACTAGAATCATGGTCTCAGCTTATGGAAAGAAAAAGTTAGTAGACAACTGTCTACTAACGTTGATGGAAAGATACATTTTCAAGATGTTCGAAATTTTTGAACGGTTAGTATTCTAATCCACTAGACAGCTGATTTATGATGAATAATTTATTGTATAGTCTGATTTTTACGGTAATATTGGTGTTCGAATGAAACTCCTTTTCCTTTTGTATTATCTTTAAAATACAACATTTAAAAAAAAAACCTCATGTATATGTCGACGCAAAATATTCAAAAAGGACATACCTGTCAAATTTCATGAAAATCTATTGCTGCGTTTCGCTGTAAATGCGCAACATATAAACATTTGAACATACAGAGAAATGCCAAACCGTCGACTTGAATCTTAGACCTCACTTCGCTCGGTCAATAATTAGTTTATTTCACTTCGTATATTGTGACTGTGAATATAATAACAAGTAGTGAGTGAGAGATCCGTGATGCTATTAAGCTGGACAACATTGAATTAAAAATAAAAAAAATGAAGCTGTGCACTCCATAGCTGTTTGCATGATATATACACATCTCAAGAGCTCAACCCAAATGAAATGGATTACGGAATAATAACAATAGAGAGGAAGCCGAAGACCGTTACCGTCCTGTTACAGTTATTTCGTAAGTCAAACGAAATCAAAATAATTGATTGTCCTAATGTTGTTACAAAATTTTTTGCAACGTCAAGTACAATTACAATATTATAAATACTTATAAGATCAATATAAAACATAGAAATTACTATAGTAACTGAATTGAAAACAATAAATTTTCTTGTACGTCCATAGAACTATGTTATTACAGTAAACTTGAGGATTTAACCTTTTTTAAAGGAAAAGCTGTGTAAACTACGCTTTTTTAAAAACTCGACCTCCAAAAATTAGTCTATAGAGATATTATATTGAGTCAATTAACAGTACACGTTCTTGAACGGTCTACTGTTACATGGATAATGAATCTCCAATGTACACTCCAGTGTCTCCAGTGTACAACTTGCCATGCAAATCGCATTTCTTTGACCTCTTAATTCTGCCAACATCACATCAAAACGTTCCCATATTTTTGCGCCACTCTGTATTTCATATTTCAAGATGGTCCTTTCATATCTTGCATAAATGAAGACACTTCAAGTCCTCAATAAAATGAATGAAGTCTAGAAAGATCATTCCAGCAATTTCATTCAATTCAATTATTTAGAACTTCATAATCAATTAATTATACCCTCTTATTCAATATTATTCCAAATCAACCAATTGGATTTTCTCGACTTGTAAAAAAAATATTCACTATCATTTAAATAAGACGCTATAGGCAGACCTGCAAATTTAAATCTTAGCCTCGCAAAATGGGTGTTGCAGCCAGAACTTGTGTTAGGAACCGGTTTTCTCCCCGCTATGTAAGTTGAACTAAACACACAATTTCTCCCCGGATTGTGGGTTGGAAGTGTACACACCATTTCTCCCCGGTTTGTGCAGTGAAAGTGTACACACATTTCTCCCCAGTTTGTGCAGTGAAAGTGTACACACATTTCTCCCCATTTTGTAGGTTTAATGCGTAATTTTTTTTTCAAGTTAACATAAAAAAATGTCACAATTGTATTAAAAACATATTAATATAACTTCTAAAACAAAAATTGAAACTCTAACATGTGTGTAGACGTGTGTAAATCAGCCTCCCCGCATTGTATGTTCATTTCTCACCTCCCCATTTGTGTCCTTGTTCCAGTATGTGTGTGTGTGTGTTGTGTGTGTGTGTGTGTGTGGTGTGTGTGTGTGTGTGTGTGTGTGTGTGTGTGTGTGTATTTATAAAGTGAGATCATAATATTGGTATATTAGTTTAATAACATTATGATGATGATGATGATGATGATGATGATGAAGGAAAATCCTTTTATCCAGGCCACACACATAATGGTAGTTGGTTGTTGTTGTTGGAGTTGGTATTGCGATTGAGTATTATATCCCAATTGGGCAAGCCTTCCTCTGTTAAAGGATACCATACATCCGATTGGCGCTCTGGGGCTATATACCTCTGCCGTTCAAGCTCGGATGTGTATCCATATTCATCATCATCATCATGTTGGTGGACCTGTTGTCTATATGAACTGCCAGGATTATTAGGGTGGAAGGAGGAGGAGGTGCCAGTTGCATGTGTGCTGCATGGAACCACACAACCAGAGTAATATGAACTGCCAGGATTATTAGGGTGGGAGAAGGTGCCAGTTGCATGTGTGCTGCGTGGAACCACATGACCAGAGTAATATGAACTGCCAGGATTATTAGGGTGGAAGGAGGTGCCAGTTACGTGTGTGCTGCGTGGAACCACATGACCAGAGAAGGGGGTGCCAATTGCATGCTTGAGTGGAACCACCCTTTGAACACTAACAATATAAAATCCGTTTTCATCCTTATATCGATTCTTCCTCATGATTTTATTATTGTCAGCATTTTTTTTTTCTTCCTTTTTCATTTCGCTGTCTTCTTCATTCATTTTTTCCTGAAAAACAATGTGAATTGTGAAGAACACAACAAAAAAATGATTATATGATAATAAACTAAAAAAAAGAGGCTAGGCTATAAAGACAAAATCTATTTGTCTTTATTCATTTATTTGGCAAACCATTCAGTGAATGAAAGTAGTAGGTGAGTAGGAGGTAAAGAGTGTGTGTGTGTGTGTGTGTGTGTGTGTATTTTATATAAAGTGAGATCATAATATTGGTATATTAGTATAATTACATGATGATGAGATTATGATGGTGATGGAAAATCCTTCATCCAGGCAGGCCGTGTACGTAATGGTGTTTTTTGGTAGGGAAAAGGTAAGGATGGATTAGGCTAGGCTAGGTTCGGGTGGGGTAGGAATTAGACACTAATGAGGAGATTGCCTGATGTTAAGCCAGCCATCGATCCATCTGCGGCAATACCTGCATTTTCTTGTACCTTGCATGCATATTTTGCATGCTAGGTGCATGCAGGGGAGGAGTAGACAGATGAAGTTATCCACTTCTCTGCATACAGAACATACACTCATGAGATGATGTTGATGATCTGGCTCATCATCATCAACATCATCATCATCATCAACTCGTATGTTCTGTATGTTGAGCTGACTCCGGATGTGGACATTGCTCCTTAAAAATGTCATTATCCTCCTCTCTTCAAAGCTGCTGTCTGGGGCTAGGGTTGAGGATTGTGGTCTGTTAATTTCGAATGTGGGGGATGAAGGCAGTGAATCAGTGCTATCATCATCAATATCATAGAGTGATGAGGAGGAGGGGGGATGGATGTTTGGGTGTGTTGGGGATGATGGTCGGGAGCTGTACGGTGGGGGTGGGGAATGTGGGGAATGTGAATAGGGAGGAAGGTAAGTTGGGGGCACCTGCTCCTCATTAGTATTACTGTTGCTGCTCATGTCTGAAAAAACGACATACACACCTTCATCACTATCAAAAAAAAAGACAAAGGTTCTCTTATCAAAACAAAAGTGCAACACATAAAAAACTACTACCAGCAAAAAATCAATAAGTCTCTTTATTCTGTCAAGAGAGAGAGACTGGGTCAAAGAGACACTCACCAGCAAACAAAAAATCAATAAGATGACTCTTACTTACTTTGTCAGGAGAGAGAGAGAGAGACTGGTTGTTGTCTGTGTTTTACTGTAGAGAGGTTTTACTACTCACTCAAAGAAAAGACGATTGTGTGCACAAGTGACAAAGTATTATCCCATTTTATAGAATATTGCCTAAGCTGAGGGGTGCGTGGTGGTGGTGGTGACAGAGTTGGTTGCAGGGGCAGGGGGGTGGTGGCAGTGGGCAATGATTGTCGACAACAACCTACAATTATTTTTTTTTCTGTAGTCGTGTAAAAGGACAATACCCCTAATTTGTGTGTGTGTGTGTGCGGGTGTGTGTAATTATCGAGTGTCACAAAACACGCTGCCTGTTGCTTCATGTGAATCTCAACACATAATTACACACAACACACAGCAGCACTTCAATTTGGTGCACCCCACAACCCTAATTAACACTGTTATGGTGTGTTATTTGCATTCCTTCCACAGCACAAAATAAGTTGACTGTTGTCATCACTCCTCCTCGCTGCTGCTGTGTGTCTGGCAAAGGGGTGGAGTTCTTGCATCAGCAGAAAGAAAAAATATGCAAGACGCAAAAAACATTTTGAATAATTGAGATGATGACAAGAAGCAAAGTCTACTACTACCCTACCCTATTATTATCATTATCCCTCCTCCCTCCCCCCTTCTGTTGAGACTTACCTCCACCCCGCACTTTCTTCTGTTTGTAAACATCATAAAACAGTTTCAATTTGACCAGAATGTTTATTGCTGCCTGAAAACTCGAACAGAACACTTCTCACTCTCTAAACAACTCCATTGAAAGTACTTACCAGCAGCAGCAGGCAGCCTTTGTGTGCGCACTCATTATTGATTGAGAATAACAATTGAAAGTGGTGACTTTGTCAGACACACACACGCAGAGAGAGATATTGTTGTAATATTCTATACACACATATTTGTTCTTCGTTAACAAAAATTCAAAGGTATGTTTCACAACTCTACTACTATATCATATTATTTTTGTATCTTCATCTTCTTCTTCTTCTTCTTCTTCTTATTCTTCTTCTACATTAAAATGATTTCAAAGTAAAAAAATCTAAAAACAACCTCTTTTATATTGAGAGAGAGAGAGAGAGACACATACACATACAAACATATTTTGTTTTTTTCTATTTTGCAGATGTTCTCCTCTAAGAGAAGACACATGCCAAACATATTAAAAAAAGAAATGGGTTTAAATGAGCTAAAATCACCACTCTCCCTACTAACTTTATCCAAAGAGGCTAGCATAAATGCAATTTTCTATGGAGCAGATTTGTGCAGCATACCCAAGTCAATGCAATCTCAGATTTTAGAATATGGTGAAAATCGTGAATTACAATGTACAACTAGCAGCAACAGCCTTGTTTCTAAATTGTATGCTATATGTAAAAGACTCGTTTCACACTCCAACCAACGCGACGAAGTTGTCATTGCTAATTATATCGATGATCTTGAAGAGCAGGTTACAAACTTAGATTTACCAATCACTGATCAATTTCATTTCCATCCAATCTCAGAAGAAGACACTTTCAGAGCAATTCAACGTATTCATGGTAATGCTACGGGTGTAGACAAAATTCCTATTAAATTTATCAAGAAGATGTTATTTGCTGTTTTACCAACCATTACATACATTTTCAACAAGTCACTTGGAGAAGGCATTTTCCCTGAAAACTGGAAGTTTGCTCTGGTTCGCCCTCTAAATAAAGTTCCATCACCCAATAAAGTTGAGGATTTTAGACCAATCAGTATTTTACCTGCATTGTCCAAAGTGCTAGAAAGACTCATTCATGCTCAAGTTGTAAAATTTCTAGACAACAATAGTAAGCTTCATAACTTTCAATCAGGCTTTAGAAAATTCCATTCAACTGAGACAGCTCTGCTTCGTGTCACTGATGATATAAGGTTAGCTATGGACCAAAGAAAATGCACCATCATCACCCTATTTGATTTTTCTAAAGCATTCGATACTGTTGATCATACAGTCCTTCTGAATAAGTTGGCTATTCTTGTTTTCAGTCACAACTCGTTAGTTTGGTTTAAATCCTATCTATTAGGTAGGAAACAATGTGTATCTGTAGGTGACAAAAAGTCAACTTGGAAAAACGTTATGCATGGAGTACCACAAGGTTCAATTTTAGGCCCTCTCCTCTTCACTTTGTATGCTAATGACCTTTCTTCCATTATCAAATTCTCCAGTTTCCATAATTATGCAGACGAGCTTCAAATCTGTTTGAGCTGTCCCATAACAAAAATTAATGAAACAGTTGGAATAATGAATCAGGATATCAATTTGATAGTGGAATGGACAAAGAAAAATGGCCTTAAGCTTAGTCCCATCAAAACACAACCCATTATAATTGGATATTCTCGTCTTATGAACAATATTGACCTTGAATCGATTCACAAAATTAGTGAAGACGGTAATTACATTCCTTACTGTAGCTCAGTTAAAAATTCAGGCATTATTATGAATAATACTCTTGACTGGTCAGAACAAGTGAACAAAACTTGTAAATGGTATTCCCAGCCATGCATGCATTGAAGAAAATGCACGATATTCTCCCTAGAAACATTAAATTATTATTGGTTCAATCTCTCATCTTCCCACATTTAATGTATTGTAATTCTGTTCTTAATGATATGCAAGTCACTCTGAATGATAAACTACAGCGTTGCCAAAATTATTGTCTACGTTTCGTCTACTCTCTTCAACGCCATGATCATATCACCCCAGCCCACATTGCTAGTTCAACATTAAAGCTTCCCAATCAAAGGCTTTTTCGAATAGTCAAGCTTGTTAGAGATATCTTGAAATATGGTAATCCGAACTATTTTAAAGATGATTTCAAATTTGTCTCTGAAGGTAGGAGGATAGAAGCTTCACATACTAGAACCGGAGAAAGTACTTTAAGGATACCCAATCATCGAACTACACAAAATCCTTCTTAGTCAGTGCCTGTCGTGCATGGAATGCACTTCCTGTTTCTATCAGGTCTATCAAGAGCTGAACGAGCTTCATCCTGACTTTGAAAAAACATCTTTTGGAACAAATGACTGAAACTGTCCGGCCCTAGAACGATCACATGACAACCATCCCCCACCCATCCCACAAATACAAACCTTTAAACCTGTTATAGAACGAATTGTATATATATATATATATATATATATATAATATATATATATATATATATATATATATATATAAACTCATGTTATTTCAATTATCCACTGCGTACTGCTGTATATTACTGAAAGTTGATTACCCTGATCTACTTTCAGCCTACTTCATTTTATTAATCAATTATTTGATCTTATCTACCTATACAATTATTTTAGTTTATCAATTTTCTGTTTTTTTCTCTTAAATATTCATATTGATTAAAACTTTCACAATATTTTCATTAATAAATGAATCCTTAGTTTAAATAATGAAATTAACGTTTTGGTAGAGAGTTAGTGGGGAGGATATTTTTAATATTCTTTCTGAAGAATGGACATTGATATGTCCGAACCTCCACCAATTTATGTAGATGCATAACAATATAATTATTATCTATATAATATATTATTATATTACAAATTGCTTTTTCATATCATATACAGTTCAATAATTATTTTCTTAGTCTATATCATGTAAATTCATCTATAATTTTGCTATATTGTAAGCTATTGTATATAAGTGTATAAGCCAGTATATATTGTAATCTACATAAATAAAGTACTCAATCAATCAATCAATCTCTCTCTCTCTCTCTCTCCTCTCTCTCTCTCTCTCTCTCTCTAACATAATCATTCCTCAATCACATTACTAAAAAAAACTACATCTCGCTATCTCACACAAAACCTTCCTCCAGCCCGTCTCGGAACGTTCTCTCTCCAGTTTTGCCTCTACGCGGTCATCATTCTCTCAGCTCACTGGTTCAAAAGTCCAATTTGGTGGCCTGAGTGATGACTCCGCTATTCTAATAATTAATATATCAATATCCTATGAGAGCGGGGTGTTTGAATTGTTAGATGGTTATATTGGATATTAAGCCATTCTATGTATATGATTCTCAATATTCTTCAAATGTTGGTCCGGCCAGAGAATTCGAATTGTAGCGCCAAATCCCAGACTACAGTTCTGCCAATAGCAGGTTTGTTGGCACCAGTGCCGACTGTCCAGCTGTTTTTGGTTTGTCAAGAAAAAAGCCCGAGTCATTCTTGCTTTTGTCCATTAGTCGTCGTTCAGTTTGTCTTGTCTTGTCACCCTATTGTTGTGCAAGATCAAATTTGTATTTTGTCATGTAATTTCCATCGGAAATTTCTTGTAATTGATTGTTTGAGTGTAGTGTGTGTGAATTTTGAGTATAACAGCATAAATAGTGTTGAATTGAATTAATTTGAATCAGATTTGAATTTATAAAGAATCCAGTTTGAGCTTCGTTCGAAATACAGTACAGAGCCTGCAATTTGAACGTGAAAAGGCTGCCCAGAAGCAAACCTGTCTTTTTCCCAGATTTCTTCCCACCTGAATCTCACCAAAACACCTAATAAAGGCTTCGAAGGGCAAGTAGACAAAATTGGATTAAATCAGGTGAGTTTTTGCTCTTTTTTATTGTTCATTAATGCAGAGTTTAACTGTACCAATAACCTGGCTCAAATTGAAGAGTAAAATTTGCTCCTTGTTTGTATTTGATAATTTGAATAGTAAATTACAGTCCTCTAGTAGCTCTAGCCTGAGCTTTGTTCAGAACATTTTTGATCCTCCAAACCGTGATGAATTTAAATTTGTAATTTGTTGATTAATTCACACACATTAGATTTAAGCAGTTTCGTCTTTGTCCAGTGTTGGCATGTTGAGAATGGTCTGATCCATGCTCAACTTAGTTTGTTGTAGCCTTGTTCTAAGAGCAAGGTTTCTTGTCAATTTGTATTTGTCTGAAATTAAATTTATTACAGTTAAAATTGTAATTCTCCTGAAACTAGGCTCATTGTGCTCTTTTTCGGGAATTTGTTTGTTTGTTGGATTTTGTATTGTCCATTTTTGTTATACATGTTAGTGAAGGTTAATCACCAGCATGAATTTGTTTGTTCAATTCAACAAGTTATCGTTTGTTTGGGAGTTGTTGGAAGAACATTATCTAATCATATAGTTTTGTCTTCAGCAGTAACTTATCTTGTGAATTGATAATCAAAGTTTAACTTTGATAACTTACTAGTCGTGATTCTTCCTTTCATTTAGTTTTGAACTCATTCTTGTTTTATTGTCTGTTGTTTTGTATTTTCGGGGCTGAATTGTTTTGTGTATGAGTTCAAGATGGAGGAAAAATTACAGAAACAAATCAGGGTGCATTGCGCTAAACTGGAACATTTGTATGCTAGATTGCAAAAAATTTATGACCTGTCTAAAAATGTCTCTGATCCAAAAGTTGCTGAGCAATTTTTAGTGTTGTATCCTCGGGTGTCTCAGACCATTTCGGATTATGAAAAGACAGAATTAGTGGTTAATGAGTTGGAACTTGAGTTGAATAAAGATTATGTTGTAGCATTCAACGACTCACATCTAGATCTGTTTCAGTATATTGAAGTAGCGGCTAACACTCTCAAACAGAAAGAGGCGACTGATGCTATTGCTCAATCTACGGCAGCTTCAGCAGCTAGTGCACAGCCGGTCGTGTCCGAGTCAGTACTGCCCAAAATCGACCTTCCAAAATTTGATGGGAACCAGACTCAATGGTCGGTGTTTTATGAACTATTTAAGGCATTGGTACATGACAACAAGAGTTTGAACGATCAGCAGAAGGTCCAATATCTTGTAAGTAGACTTACTGGACAAGCAGCAAATATTTGTCGTCATTTGCCACCATTGGCTAATAATTATCAAATAATTTGGCAGGCAATATTGACCCGCTATAACGATCCACGGGCGCAAGTCAATGCCTATTTCAAACAAATTTTTGAATTTCGTCCAATAAAATCAGAATCAAAGGCAGGTTGTATTGCGATTTTGGATGGGTTTTGCAGTTCAATCAATGCAGTGAAGAGATTGCGACTCACAGATTTGTCAGACTCGATATTCCTTTATCATGGCTTGAGATTGCTGGATCCAAGTTCTTGTAGAAATTTTGAATCGGCCGTACGTGACAAGGCTATGCCAACTTATGCCGATTATGTCAAATTCATTGAAAAGCAAATTTAGACTGTTCCTTCTGATGAGAAACAGACTGAATTGTTTAATATGAAGCACAAAAAGGATAATAAATCAAAGGTGTTTGTGGTTCAATCTAATGATTCATCTAACGATGCATCTAGTGAAAAGCCCAATTGTCTGAAGTGCTCAAAACCGGGTCATCAGTTAGTAGATCGTGCTAGTTTCTTGAAAATGACTCCTTGGGATCGTTATTGTTTGATTAAAGGAAAGTTTTGTTGTTTTCGTTGTCTTGATGTGGATCATTTGAGTAGAGATTGTCGTAGTAAAACTCAGTGTGCTCAATGTCGAGAATCTCATCATTCTTTATTGCACTTTTCCAGATCAAGTTCCAATGAAGGTGTTGCGTCGAACTCCAAGGCAGGTGGCACATCACCTATTAGTTGTTGTTCTACATCCAACGATGTAGAAAATTCGACCGTTGTGTTGTCGACCGTCACTGCACATGTTCGAGATTGTAATGATCAGCTTTGTGATGTTCGTTTCTTGATTGACACCGGGAGTCAGTGTCATTTTGTTACAGCCAAATTGTGTCGGCGTTTGAGACTACCATTCCGGCCCATGAAAACCGTTGTTCGTGGATTTGGTGGTGGTACTAGTGAAGTTCGAGGTTGTACTTGTGTGTCGATTCAGTCGAAGTTGGATCCTACCGTCAAGTTTTCGATGGATGCTACAGTGGTAGATAGAATCATCGACAAGTTGCCTTCTTGTGAAATCGACAGATCCAAACTTCATCATCTTGAAAATCTCACACTGGCTGACGACAAATTCTACCTTCCTAGTAGAATAGATTGATTGATTGATTGATTGATTGATTTTTAATTGAGTGCTAGGTCTAGTAAGACCCATTGCACATTACAACAAAACATAACATCACAAAAATAATAGAATGTAAAAACTAAAGATAAATATTCTAAGAACTTAGAATAAATAGGTAATGAGATTACAATAAAATATTAATTATAATTAATACTAATTATAATGAAATGAAGAATATTAAACTACAATAAAAAACTAGAAAATAATTACTGCAGCATTAACAACAAGCAATAACAGATTCCATCACTCAATCAATACCAGCAGAATGAAAATTAAAACAGAAAAACAAAGTAAATACATTTTCAGCAAATTAGTAGATAGAAAAGAGAATAAAACTTGCATTGATATTTCCTTGAAAAAAAAATTTGAACTGTTATTAAACAGTGGAGAAAAGAAAAAGAAAAAAGAAAAATGTATCTATATAATTATAGGCTATACTATCAAACCAAAAATAATCAAAGTAATACATGTTATAATGAAGTGTGTTAAATAATATAAACTATTTATAAATGGATGTAGAAGACAAATTTTTAATATTCATATGGTATGGATCAATGTAAAACAGATAATCGTTAAAGGACTAGTCACTCATCAATCATAAGCAAATGAGCGTGCAATCTTTTCTTAAACAGGGAGAGAGACGTGGAAAACACAATGTGAGTTGGAAGGGCGTTCCAATCTCTGCTTGCTGTTGTGATGAAAGACGAATTGAATATGGATGTACGGTGATGAGGAATTTGAAGAGTGAACTGATGTGACCTGGTTTGACGAGCAGTATGAACGGATGATAACAAAGTGAATGAGTTACGCAGATAGCATGGTCCCTTCATTTTTCACAATTATTTTATATACCAGAATCAGGAGGAAATATTTCCTTCGATTCTTGAGTTTCAGCCATTCCAGTTGCATAAAGTAATATGCTCATCCCGCCTGGCATCGTAGATGTATCTTATTGCATAATTGAGGGATCTCTGCATCCTACCATTCAATTCATCTTTCAGGTCAACGTATATGGTTGGGAAATAATCAAGAAAGGGTATTATTAATGATCTGACCAATAGGATACGTGTGCTTTGAGGCAGGAAATGTTTCAGACGTTTGAGCTGGTGCATGCCTGCAAACACTCTGTTACATACATGAGTGGTCTGCTCCTTCCAGCTAAGACTCTGGTCTAGATACAGTCCAAGAGTTCGCACACTCTTCAGGTAGGGAACAACATTTCCTGCAACAGTGATAGCCGGGAGTCTTTCCTGATCAAATCTGCTCATAAGAGTTGGGAAGCCAAGAATGATGCTTTTCGTCTTTTGTGCATTGAGGATCAGCTGATGGGCATCAGTCCACTGCAGGAGTGACTCAATATTCTGGTTCATGGACTGAACTGCTTCTGAAATTCTTTCTTTTGAACAGTGAGCGTAGATCATAAGATCATCAGCAAATAGGTGATAAGAACAGTTTGAGAAAACAGAGGAAACATTATTGATGAAAACAGAGAAGAGAAGGGGTCCCAACACAGAGCCCTGAGGAACACCTCTCAAAACTGGTCCCCAATTAGAGGAATCACCACAGCTACCAAATACTGCCTGAAATCTGTTGGACAAATATGAGGAGAACCATGCTACTGCAGAATCGTAGAAGTGGCAATGATACTTCAGCTTATGAATTAGCAAGGCATGAGAAACATTATCAAATGCCTTGCTCAAGTCGAACTGAATAAGTAACGTGAGTAATCTTTTATCCATAGCTGCACGTATGTCATCTGTTATGCGCAAGAGAGCAAAATGCAGCATAGCAGTACATGTGCTATGATTTGGGCGGAAGCCAGACTGGAAATTCGAAAAGAAGTCAAAACTTGAAAGATATTGACTTACCTAAGCATGCACAATTCTCTCCAGTGCCTTAGATATGGAACACAGAATATGGATGGGCCTGCAGTCTGCAGGAGCGATTGGATTAGTCGATTTAGGAATGGGTTTCACCATGGAGCATTTCCAGAGATCAGGAAATTTTCCTGTCTGAAGAGAGACATTGAATATGTGAGTGATAGAAGGTAAAATAACTGGTAACAATTTTTTATAAAATAAGCTTGGGATATTGTCAATTCCTTTAGAGTTTTTTGAGCAAGAACATATTATCTTTGACACCATAGATGGAGTAACATGTGAGAAATAGAATTTCTCTGCCGGCAAGTTATGATTGAACTGCATGATAAGATGGTCTGAAGCCAGTGGTGCGTTGGATGCATCTGGCTGATTTGAACTGAGAGTGAAGAAATCGTTCAGTTCATTAAGAGGTATATTGATTCTAGTATTAGATCTGGCTTTATGCGCTCCTAGTCTTCTGACATTATCCCACAGAGTAGATGTTGAATTATTTTGATTAAACTGCCTGTGATAGAAGCGAAGTTTTGCATTGCGACTCATAGATTTCACACGATTTCTCCAAGTTTTAAAGACCTCAAAGTCTATCTGGCTGCTGGTCCTTTTAAATACTCTTCTGGCTTTATCACGCTCACGTCTGGCAATCAGTATCTCTTCATTCATCCAGGGCATTGGTTTCCGCTTAGGATGTGCAGTACGCACAGGGGCATGCCTATCAAAAATGCTGTGAATCATATTATTGAATACTGCAACCTTATCATTGATGTCATCAATGAAACCTATAGTGTGCCATGGCATGTTGATAGCATCCTCAAGACATCTATCATCATTGAAATGTTTGAAGTCTCTATATAAATAGCTCACTGCAGACAACTCATCACATTTCAAGTTGTAGACTAAATAAATCATATCATGCATGGAGAAGCAAGGCATAGGTATCTGTCCAAAAGAAGAAACATAATCTTTATCACTCACCACCGCTAGATCTAGTAAAGTATGTGAATTGGGTAAGTGGTAAGTCGGGTCAACATTATTTACAATGTGGAAGTTGATAGAATCAAAGAGTGTCACGAGTTGCCTCCTTTCGAAGCTATCTCTCAATAGATTAGAGTTGAAATCACCAAGTAAGACAATATGTTGATAGCTATGCATTATCTGCAACAGAGAGTGCTCAAGGAGTGACAGTCAACCTGCTTTGGGTGGCCGGTATACAATCCCTACAAGAATTTTGTCTTCACAAGCTGTGATCTCTATGAAGATAAACTCTGGAGAGTTGGAGTAGGGTTGAGGAGAAGATAACACATGTTTGGGTGACAAAGAGGAGCGAACATACACGGCAACCCCACCTCTGTCCCTCCCGACTCTATCATTATGAAAAATGCAATACTCCGGAATGCTGAAAGAACAGGAATCCAGTGATGGTTTAAGCCAGGATTCACTAACACCTATTATATCAAAATTCAAAATAGTGGAAAATGTCTCGCTGAAATCATCGAAATGACCAGGTGAAGATTCAGCATTGATATGACAGAACCTGAGAGAAGACGAGTGACCATCTAGCAGTCGTGCTAACTCAGATACGCTCACATCCATTAGTATGAAATGTAATGTACTAGTAATGTATTAATATATTATTATAGGAAGATATATGAAATCACAGTGTACCCTGACAATGGTCTTAAGTAATCTTGAACAGAGCAAATTTATTAAAAATTACAGAATGCGTGAAATCAATCAAGTAAAGATCAATATTTATTTCAAATAGTTGGGAAGGTAAATTAAAAATTTAAATGATAATCTCAATTTAATCGTAGGTGACGTCGTAATTGAGCCCCCTTTGATGTGAGATAACTACTGAACAACAGTGGGCGTAAGTAATCTTAAACAGAGCAAATTTATTAAATATTACAGAATGCGTGAAATCAATCAAGTAATCCAATAAAAAAATATTCTTATAAAATAAAATAATCGTATAAAATATCAATCTCAATAAAATATTAAGAATAAATCATTTCCATGATGAACTCATCAAGTAATCATGAAAAAAAAATTCTATAATGACCAATCATAATAATCATCATAATGATCAAACTACAATCATTCTTCTAATTGAGATCATAATTCAAGGAATATTGAGATTACAAGGATACATGTTCACAGAGAAGCGGAAAAAATAAAAATTAACATTGCAATAATCATATTCAAAAGTACTGTCAGAGTTAGATTAAAGAACAGTGAAATCAAGTTCATAAGTATGGAAAATATATGGCTTCTATTAATTACTCGTCGAAAATTAGCTTCATGGAAATAAATAAATATCGAAAGGAAAATAAACAATAGTGAGAAAAAATAAATAAATAAATAATAATAATAATAATAAGAAAAATCATTTCAATGATAAACTCACCAAGTAATAATTATCAGTGCTTGGTAGGCAATGAAACTACGTACAGTACTTTACATATGACTATCACCAAGCTGATCCGAATTCGCATTATCATTAGGGCCATTAGAGAACTCAGAGAAGACTCTGTTGTTGTCTCTCCAAAAAACACGTCCATCACGACTCCAGATGTTCTTGAAACCCACTCTTCCACACATTTCCCGGAAAAACAAGTGACGCTTACGCGTGAGATCTTCTTGCACTGAGAAACCAGTACCACTCAACTGACGCCTATTCGATATTATAGAACTTCGCTTTTGATAACTGATAAACTTGACGAGAATCTGCCGAGGTCTCGGCTCTTGGTTGTCACGCGGTTGAGCGAGGCGACCGACGCGGTGGCATCTGTCGATGTCAGCCGGCTGGATCGGAACGCCCAGCTTGTCGCTGAGTAATTGCACCGTGGTCGCTGTCACATCCTCGTCACTCGCCTCAGGAACACCAGTGATGCGGATATTATTTCGCCGGGAATATTGAGCCAAACCGTCCAGTCGCATGTCTGAGCTCTCCTTGAGTTGAGCAAGCTCGGCGCGAAGGGCATCCATCTCGCCATTAAGATCGACCAGCCTGTTCTCAGGCACCTGCAGATGGCCCTCAAGATCCTCCAAGACTCGAGCACTGACAGTCTCCGAGAGGCGTGCAGCTAGTCAATCAACAAAGGCGTCGCTCGTCAACAGTTTTTCGAGAGCCGCCGCAAGTTGTTGTTTGGTTGCTAAGGAGACAGCAGAGCAGTCAGCTGTTGAGCAAGGCGGAGAGCTATGAGGCCGGGCAGCATTCCCTCTCTGTTGTTGTTGTTGTAGAATCTTTTTCTGTTTGGGCTGCTTTGCTGCCGGCGACTGCGCAACAGAGGTGGCCTTATCGTTTTCAGATTTCAGCCCTGTGTTTGCTCGTGTAACTGCTGGTGATGGAGACATAACGTTTTACGATTTACCGTGTTTGATAATAGAAAAAACAACAAAGTAACTAGATCAATCGATTCACAAAATACTATTACACTAGTAAGCAAAAATTCAATTCGATCCACTTAAGAAAACCCATGAAAAATTGACAAAAACTGGGAGCTCGATTTATAACACGCTAGCCTGACATTTCTCTTATCAAGAAGTGATGATAGATGGCATCATTGGTGCAGAGTTAGTTCCTCACTTGCTACGTGGGAGTCCTAGTATGGGTGAATCGCACGAATTGATGACTGTTAATAGTGTCTTTGGTCACATTCTGATGGGGAGAGCGCCGATTCTCACTTCAACAACGAATGTGTCGAATTGTTTTACAGCCATCTGTAGTCCATTCGTTAATAGTCCATCGTTGGATAGTTTTGTGGAACGTTTTTGGGAGTTGGAATCGTGCCCTGCACCAAGCTGTCAACTGAAACCGGAAGAGTTGGAGTGTGAGGTAAATTTTCGGAAGTCTGTACATCGTGTGAACTCTGGTCGTTTTGTTGTTGCCTTGTCATTTGCGGAGCCGCCCAGCAGCTTGGGAGATTCGTATGCTGTCGCCGAACGCAGACTGCTGACTTTGGAGAGATGACTAGAGCTTGACAGCAATACTCGTATTTCATATCATGAAATATTGATCGATTACCTACTTCAGGGTCACATGTCGTTTGTAGCAGATCAGACAGACCGAGGTGGTTACTACATACTGCATCACACCATCGTGAAAGCAAGCAGCACTACCACGCCCATCCGAATTGTATTTGATGCTGGTTCCAGAACATCATCGGGTTTGTCATTGAACCAGGTTCTTCATGCTGGTCTCAAATTGCAGACTGACATTTTTGTTTTGTTAGTTAATTTTCGTTTGTTCCCAATCGCACTAACTGCCGACATTAAACAAATGTATCGACAGATATTAGTGGAGGATTCCTGCCGTCGTTATCAGCGTGTATTGTGGAGATTTTTGCCGGAGGATCCGATCGAAATTTATCAGCTCAATTGTGTTGTTTTTGGTGTTTCAAGTTCTCCATATTTGACGCTTCGCACCGTCCACCAGCTTGTAGAGGAGGATGGAAATCGTTTTCCAGCAGCCAAGGCGAGAATACCAGGAGACATGTTCATGGACGACTTAGTCACATCTGTCGCCACAGAGTCAGAGGCCGCGGAGCTGTATCGTCGGTCCAAGCAGCTGTTTGAGGGAGGAGGTTTCTCGCTCACAAGGTGGACTTCAGATTCACCATCAATGTTGGGGAAATTCTCGGAGGAAGAGAAATCGTTTTCGTACAAGGATTTCGAAGCAGACAACTTCTTGGCTATCTTGGGATTGAATTGGCAACCTAGTACTGATCTGTTTCAGTTTTCTGTCAAGTGTGGTGAGGTCGTCGCTACTAAGTGTTCTATTCTGTCAGTGATGGCTCGTATCTATGATCCACTTGGTCTCTTGTCACCGTTTACATTATTTCTAAAATGTCTTGTCCAGAAACTGTGGAAATTAGGAGTGGATTGGGACGAGAAGCTGCCTGAGTCTATCTGCACTCTTTGGGAGAATTGTCAAAAAGAGTTGCCTCTATTGTTGAAATTTGCTGTTCCATGTCACGTTGGTTTGTTTCAGAATTCTCACATCAGTTTGATTGGTTTTTGTGACGCATCATTGTCTGGTTATGGCGCAGTTATCTATGTGAAGTCGCAGAAAGAGAGCGAGGAGCCAAGAGTTGTATTATTGTGTTCAAAGTCCAAGGTAGCACCATCCAAAGTTGTTTCAATACCTCGTTTGGAGTTGTGTGCGGCACTCTTGTTGGCAGAACTCATGAATTCAGTAGTCACTATTATTAGTGAACGTTGTCATGTGTCTCATATTGTCACACTCTCTGATTCTACAGTCACCTTGTGTTGGATTAATGCTCCATCCACGGAATGGCAAACTTTTGTTGGTAATCGCATCGCAAAAATACAGGATTCTTGTATACAGGAGTGGATGCATGTTGCCGGAATTGAAAATCCCGCTGACTGTTTGTCTAGAGGTTTATCACCAGTTGAGCTTGTGAACTTTCCGTTGTGGCTCTCAGGTCCATCCTGGATAGCAGAGGACGAATGCGATTGGCCCGTTCGAACTCAAATGGAAGAGATAGTGGATCCACTGGAGGCGAAAAAACCGTCAGTGTTGACAGTCACAAAATCTCCTGATGGTAACAGCAATGCAATATATTCATTGATTGGTTGTTGTTCGGATTATGGTCGTCTTTTGAGAATTGTAATTCTTGTTCTCAAATTCTTACGAATCTTACCCCAATCAGAAGAATCAGATTTCGATGTTGCTGAGAGGTATCTATGTAAAGTGGTACAGAAGATACATTTTTCATCTGAATTTGTGCAATTGGAGAAGGGAGAAGATTGTTCTATGCGCCTACGTCGCCTGTCTCCATTCATTGATAAAGGTGTGATTTGGGTCGGCGGTCGTTTGTCTCATGCTGGACTGGAATTTGAGACTTGTCATCAGATGATCTTACCAAAATCCGACGCTTTCGTATCGATGTTGATTGATTATCATCACAAGAAGAACTATCATGCTGGACCTTCGTTATTGTTGTCCTTGATCAGACAGAAATTCTGGATACTGTCTGCTTGCTCTATTATTCATATTTGTGTTTTTAAGTGTAATCATTGTTTCCGTGTTCGACCTAGTAATAATACAAAATTGTATCCACTCCCAACTCAATAGTTGTTGTGCTTGTTGCATTTTTTCTTTGTGTTGTTTTTTGGTGTTGGTGTTTTTGTTCTTTTTGGCATGTCTGGATTTTTCCTTTCTTTGGTTTTTTCAGTTTTGTAACTTGGCTGAAAAATAGTTTTTCAGAGGCGGGGGTATGGTCCGGCCAGAGAATTCGAATTGTAGCGCCAAATCCCAGACTACAGTTCTGCCAATAGCAGGTTTGTTGGCAGCAGTGCCGACTGTCCAGCTGTTTTTGGTTTGTCGAGAAAAAAGCCCGAGTCATTCTTGCTTTCGTCCATTAGTCGTCATTCAGTTTGTCTTGTCTTGTCACCCCATTGTTGTGCAAGATCAAATTTGTATTTTGTCATGTAATTTCCATCGGAAATTTCTTGTAATTGATTGTTTGAGTGTAGTGTGTGTGAATTTTGAGTATAACAGCGTAAATAGTGTTGAATTGAATTAATTTGAATCAGATTTGAATTTATAAAGAATCCAGTTTGAGCTTCGTTCAAAATACAGTACAGAGCCTGCAATTTGAACGTGAAAAGGCTGCCCGGAAGCAAACCTGTCTTTTTCCCAGATTTCTTCCCACCTGAATCTGACCAAAACACCTAATAAAGGCTTCGAAGGGCAAGTAGACAAAATTGGACTAAATCAGGTGAGTTTTTGCTCTTTTTTATTGTTCATTAATGCAGAGTTTAACTGTACCAATAACCTGGCTCAAATTGAAGATTAAAATTTGCTCCTTGTTTGTATTTGATAATTTGAATAGTAAATTACAGTCCTCTAGTAGCTCTAGCCTGAGCTTTGTTCAGAACAAATGTTTTTCTCGAAGTTTCATTTAAATAACTGTCCTATGCTTTGGAGTTGATCTTAATTCAATAACATACTTCATTTTTGCATTGAGGTAAAAGTAATTTAATTAAAGTAATTTAGTAGGTAGAAAATGGGAAATTAGAATTCAAATCAGCTGTTTTGTCCCCCCACCCCTCCACAGCATCGTCCCCCACCCCACCCCCTCCCCTTGGCTGAGTTGGGGGGTCACATGACAGCAGGTTAGTGATGTCATCAGCTTAGCTTTAGGACACTATAAAATTCCACTATTAACAGATGAGAATTTGCCTGTTGCATCTTCTTGTTCTTCTACCTCCACATCCTCCTCTCCTTAACCCTTAGAGAAAACATTTTGTAGTAGCAATAATTTTATTTGATGTGTGTGTTACAGATGATATCAAAAATTATTAGGTTGAATGTTGATGCCATCGAAATAAGCTACAATATTGATCAACAGTGCATGAGAATAAGACATGCAGATACTGCAATTGTATCAGCTTGTGTTCAACAAGAAAATTGTGTTAAATTCATATTCAAAATGAATATCAACAGACTATGGTTTGAAATAGAATTGACGGTACGAAAAAGTGATTTTACATGTGTTGAAACAATTGTAAAGTCAAACAGTGCATCATTTTACTTCTCGTCATTTCTTTTGAAAGGTACATAATTATTAATAGTGAAATACTACTATGGTTCTCCTCACCATCGTCAACATCATCATCAACCTTATATTGTGGCTTGTATGCCACCACTAAGACTATAGTGTGTGTATTCATGTTTTTATATATAAATCTTTCACTCATTATTGTAATTATTGTATGTTACTAACAACACTGACACTCTTTGTTTTGTTATTCAGAAGAAAATCATAGTGTTTTTAAAGGTTGTGTATGTGTTTGTCAAATCAAATTTGTGACTTGTATGTCACTAACACACTCTATAGTGTTCATGTTTATAATATAAATCTTTCACTTATTATTGTTAATATTATTATTATTATATGTTACTAACACTCTTGTTTGTTATACAATACAGTCACTCTTGTTTGTTATTCAGAAGAAAATCAAAAAGTTTTTGTGTGTTCATTCCATAATGTGTTAATAAAAAAAGCATAACTAACTCACACTGTGTCTCTCTCTCTTTCTTCTCTATTCCTAACTACAACTACACTAAACACACAACTGAAAACTGTGTCAGTTGTTATTCTAGAGGAAGATCAATATAGCAAGTTTGTCTTGTGTCAGTTTTTACATGCCCTACCCCAATGGGGAAGGGGTAGAAAAAAAAGTAGTTGTATAGGCCACAAAAGCACTACAATCAATAGTCACAATTATTACAGACTAAGCTAAGCCGCTGCTACCCCGCCCTCCCCCCTTCATTCCTCCCAGCTTTTTAGCCAAAAAGGAGAAAATGAATAGCTCATAGTATCATCATCAAGCTAACCAAAAGGTAGTAAACAGGGGTAAGAAACAAGGGGTTTGTTTATGCAACCAGCAATACATCAAATCAATACTTGGTCTGGTGTGTGTCACTGAAAAAAGCTTCCTTACTGGGTAAGGTGGAAATCAATAGTGTTGTTTGATTGCAGCTGCTACTATTAATATTTAATTTCAATAGCCTATTAGATGCGACACTGGGGAGTGGTAGGGGGGACAAAACAGCTGATTTGAATTCTAATTTCCCATTTTCTACCTACTTGTATGAATAGGCCTTTGTCCTATTCAATAGGAAATCTAATTATAAAACACAAGATATTTTGAGGTTCCTTTGTAGATTCTGATGTTACAGAACAGTTGGCAATAAATAAGAGATTAAAAATAGTAAGCAAGAGTAGTATTAGAGGAAGCTATAGAAACACTGAATAAGAAACTGATGATATGAACTCAAAAAAAAAAAATTATACGAACCTATGAACTGTTTAGTGGATAATATTGATATATTGACTAATATATGTTATGCTATAACAACTTACCAGGTATTTCGGAAACGAAAGGGTATGATTAATTCAAGTCTTTAGTCAGCATGTAAAGGTGTACCTGTTGATATCAATTTATTGTTATAAATTAAAGTCGTAGCTCAATAGTTATGAAGAATTGTCTGCTATAATGAGTGAATCAGCATAGCAGGAAATATGGTGAGACCCACCTAGTCATATAGGAAGATGGTCTTCAACTCCAAATTAAACAAACCCATTGTTCCAGTTGCACAAAAGCCTGTTGAATTTTATTCATTATTAAATGCCAAAAGAACCAATCAGGTCAGTCTTTTTTGAAAAGAAGGCGCCTCTTTTCATAGCATTCAACCATGGTTAAAGTTTGACAGGCTTCTGTGCAACTGACCCTATACAAAGCTGGATGGCTACCTGCTGGCTGTTGTTTCTCCATCTCTTTCTATTCAATACCATTTCCTATCTTCTTCCTTGTCTCTCACTTCAATGGCTACTACTTCCTCGAAACAATGGCTTTTGTATAATTCATGAGAGAAGAATTGAAATAAATTCAGAATTATCTAACTTTTAACTGGATAATTTTATCAAAAAAGCTAAAGGAAAAAGACGTTCAGAAAATTAATCTGAGTTGAATGGAACTTGAATGGAAGAGAATGGTTAGGAAATAAGGGAAATTCCAGTTAATTTATTTTAAAGATATCAAGCGCACAAAAAGGTTGAAACAAATCATTTTTAAGGCCTCAGAAACTTTCTAACCCTAAAAATGTCCAACCCAAAACTTTTATCACTCCAATTAAACATTGTGTGGTGCAAGGGGGCACAGCCCAACCCCAAATTAAAAAAAAAATCAACCAAAAAAAATCTGGTGTGGCGCACTCACACAACTTTCCTTGCCGTTATTAGAATTGATCACCTGACGCTAGTGTTCACGCGCATCACAAGTCTACTTATAAACAAAGATCTAAGCCAGCTGGTGACAGGACAATAACGCTGGAGACATACGAAGTCTGATATCTCTCCATAGTGAATGATTTAATAGAATCAACAGTTGCCAACAGATTGCAATTGGATAATCACATTTTCTCGAATTTCGAGCTTAATTTCAATTTTAGGTGAAAATGTTACTCAACATTAATTGTAGAGATTTTTATGCTCAATCTTCTCCACTTGAAGTTTTCTGTTTAAATTGTATCTGAAGCCTGATAATTGGGAATCTGAAATCCAACTCTGCATAGATGGGGCTGAGCTCCTGAAATGTTTACAGATATGGGACTTGTGGCAATTGATAGAGCTTATCAATGACTATTCCAGGTAAGAATTTAATCAGAATCCTTGGAGCCGTTTTCGAGAAAATCGCGAAAAACCCTGTTTTTGACAACATTTTCGCCATTTTAGCCGCCATCTTGAATTGCATTTGATCGAAATTGTTCGTGTCGGATCCTTATATTGTAAGGACCTTAAGTTCCAAATTTCAAGTCATTTCGTTAATTGGGAGATGAGATATCGTGTACACAGACACACACACACACATTCAGACCAATACCCAAAAACCACTTTTTCGGACTCAGGGGACCTTGAAACGTATAGAAATGTAGAAATTGGGGTACCTTAATTTTTTTTCGGAAAGCAATACTTTCCTTACCTATGGTAATAGGGCAAGGAAAGTAATAATTTATACCAGAAAAACATTTTCATGGGTGCTGCGTTATAAATACTAGGCACAGGAATAATCTTAGAACTGAATTTCTACAAATTGCAAGATCTCAAAAAATGTGGTTTCACACAGGTACAAAATTATATGTCTGATTATATATAGTAATTGTTAGAGATCTTTCGGGTATAGTTTTCAAAAACACAGTAAAACATATTTTTAAGGAAGAATGTTTATGCGTAAAGTTGTTGATTTTTCAAATCAACTTCCTGGATTATATAAAAAGGTAAATTTGTTCATTACTCTAAGCATCATACTATATAATCTTTTTCTATTCTCTGAAGCTTATTAATTTTGTATCTTTCAAATTCTTTATAACTTTAAACTCTTGTAACTTTGAAAGTTCGGCATGTAAAATAAAGATACCAGCATCTTTCCATCCTCCAATTGAGTTTTGTCAACAAAGGTGGTCAAGTCATATACATTCCAGTACTTGGATGATGGTCCCCAAACATAATTTTAAGTAATGGGAATCCATTACTACTGCATTATGCCTCCTTCATTGACAAATCTAAATATTTATCTATCTTCTATCCATCTATAAGACGAGATGGTGTCTGTCTTTCTGTCTGTTTGTATGTGAGCTCATCACACTTGAAATGTTGTTGTTGTTTCTTAGCACTACAGCCCTGGGTGGGCCTTGGCTTCCTCCGTCACTCGCCTCCACTCATTCCGGTCATTCGCCATCCTTCTCCATCCATGAATCCCCATTCTATTCAGATCTCCTTCGACATCCTGCAGCCACCTTCTCCTGGGTCTCCCTCTTCTTCTTACTTGGAAAATTTCACCCTCAAGCAGTTGTCTCTGGAGTCTGTTCTGCTCCATTCTCCAGACGTGTCCCAGCCATCTGATTCTTCGTGATTTGATGAAACGAACTATGTCCTGGTTTTGGAGGATATTGTTTATCTCTCTGTTGCTTCTTATTCTCCATGTTTCATCTTGCCGAACTGGTCCAAAAATTCTTCAGATGATTTTCCTTTCAAAGACTCTAAGTGCGGATATATCGGCTACAGTGAATGTCCATGCTTCGCTGCCATATGTAACTACTGGCCTGATTACTGTTTTATAGAGTTTTATTTTAGTGTCACATGTTATCAGCTTGGACTTAATTATTTTAAAATTTGCAAAATATGCTCTATTACCACTGATTATTCGTTTGTTTATTTCTTCAGACATTTTATTTTCCACATTCAGCTCTGTGCCTAGGTAAACAAAACTGCTCACATTTTCAAACAAGAACTGTCCTATCCTAACTGGTTCGTTTCTTCTTCTTCGGGCCTGCACACTTGACATTAGCATATACTTAGTCTTAGATTTGTTCACCTTAAGTCCTAGTGGCTTTCCTTCCTGCTCTATCTTTAAAAACGTCTCCTTAAGTGTAGTCAGATTCCAGGTCACCAACAAGATATCGTCAGCATAGGCATGAATTTGCTTTGATTTATATATTATTGTGCCTCTTGGGTCCATCTCCCGCATGACCTTGTTCAAAGCCAAGTTGAAGAGAACAGCTGACAGGGCATCTCCCTGTCTGACGCCCTTGACAATGTCAAGACTTTGGCTCAACCTTCCTGCCACTAGAACCCTAGCTTGACTTCTCATGAATGTCATTTTTGTCAGCATTATAAGCTTCTTTGGCAAACCATAGCTCTCAAGTGCATCTAGCAGCTTATTCCTATCTATCACACTTGAAATACTTAACTGATTAAGCTGTAATTCTTCACAAAGATGATCGTTCTGAAAATCCTTTAAGGATAAGCCCTATCTACCTTAAAAGTTAATATGCTTTTTTATGAAGGAAGTTTCCATTATTTGGTTTTCAACAAATCAGAAGTTAGAATCATTACAAAATGTATTTTGTCTGGCATCACAGTAGGATGTGTCCTCAACTGTCGCCTGCTGCAAGCGAGTCTCTAATTTTTGTACAGGCCTGACAGTCGAGACCAGCGAAGGTAGAGGACTCCTGAAAAAGAGGCCTCAAATGTTGCCTGCATTAGGCGACAGTTGAGGCCTCTCCAATTTTTGTACAGCCCTGACAGTCGAGACCTATGATGGGAGAGGACTCCTGAAAAAGAGGCCTCAAATGTCGCCTGCATTAGGCGACAGTAGAGGACTCTTCAATTTTCGTACACTCCTGACAGTCGAGGCCTACGACCGTAGAGGACTGTAAAACAGTCATCTACTGTCGCAGGCCTCGAATGTCGTCGGTCTCGACTGTCGCGCCCCCCACTTAAGAAACCATTAAAACGGTGTACACACGTACGTTTGCCTCGGGTGAGCATACGTGTATGGGCTTGCATTCGCACGTGTGGACACTGTTCGCTGAGGCATGTGGGCGAACCGGAACCCTGTCGGTATTTTGGCGTGCTCAAAGGCGCCTCGGGCGAGCATTGAATGTACGTGTGGACGCGATTTTGCCATACGGGTGAGGCAAAACGTAAACATTGAAGGCGTCATAACCTAATTCCAATGAATTAGGTTAATGAATGACAAATCAAATTGTGATCCAATAACTAATTGTAAATTGTAGGATTTTTGTAATTTTGTAGGATATGTGGATTGTCAAATATTTAAATAGAAACATGCATGGAGTAGATAATTTGTATCATGATTAACAAATTTAGAACTGCATAATTTAAGTGAAAAAAGCTTCTTTACAGGGTTCCTACAAGAAAGTATAGCTCAAATATTATTTTACTGTGGCTATCAAATCATCTTGTGTTTGTTTCATGTTATCAATCAGAGTTGTTAATTAAAATTGTAATCTTCAATATGATATTATTCGTTTTAGATAGCTAGGCTATCTATAGAGAGATTTATTCAAACTTTGAACTAGTGTATTCCCTTAAAGGTAAATCTTGGAGCTAATTTTTGGAGAATCTTGTTTTGTCATGTGTATGAGCAGAGTTAGTTCAAAATGGGCAGCAATTCAGTATTTGATTCAATTTATTGCTAATTTCCTCAAAGAAGACTGTCAATTTTTTGAGACAGTGTTAAGTGCTTTGATTAGGTCATCAAAACTTCTGGAATTATTGTAGAAATTTTCTTTTTTTGAGATTCAGAATAGATATTGGGAACCAACAAATGAATCCCCTAATGCCAAGAATCTCAAAGTTAGAGCCAATCGTTCTTGTGGAGTTATTGCTTCCCTCATGATGATATCATTATTGTTTAGATAACTAGTTGAATTAGATTCAGTATATTAACAAAATGATGTTTTGACAACCTAATAAAGTTTGAATTGTCAATTGTAAAATCTGACAAAGCATCTATTGGAACGGTTTCACTTGTTATTCGTTCCGCTACTACGTAGACTTCATGTCGTCATCATGTCTGTCTGTCTGCGCGCTGTGTCTTTTGTGCGTCTGCGCTGATCAGTGACGTCTCAATCGCGGTTTTTTGCCACTGTTCTATCAGCTGGTTTTCTATACATTTATTCGTATTTTTTCGTCGGATTGTTTGCCATTGCAATTTTAATATTTGTGCTATTCAATTTTTTAGAATTTAATCTTGTCTTTTGGCATCTTACCTTTTAGTTATTTGCCACTTTTTCACCAAACGTTTGTGGACGTTTCACGTACGTGGCTACATTTCCGCCTTCTCGTTTTTGTTGCTAGCGTTTTTAGCTTTTCCTGTCTATCTATTCATGGAGGTCGTCGAGTGTGTTCTTCCTGCGCTCGGTCTAAACCTTTCATCTGAATTCATCGGACTTACAAAACCTTTTTAAAGTGTGAATTATTCTTCAGATTAATTCGTTTGTTCTATTCTTCAGTGTGATTCAATTATTCATCGAGTTCTTTACTCAGTTACTCTGTTAAAATTGGATAAACTTTGTCTAAAATTGCAACCTCGTGTGAGCGTTTCATCGCTATTCATTTGATCTACAAAACCTTTTTAAAGTGTGAATTATTCTTCAAATTAATTCGTTTGTTCTATTCTTCAGTGTGATTCAATTATTCATCGAGTTCTTCACTCAATTACTCAGTTAAAATTGGATAAACTTTGTCTAAAAATTGCAACCTCATGTAAGCTTCAGTTGCCATTTTTTCTACAATTGGCTTCACCTTGTGAACCTCAAATTTTCAAGTGCATCATCTCTACTGTTTGGAAATCAATCCAAAATTTCCACAATTTGAAGATCGGATTATTCGTTTGGAATTCTACTCACTCCAGCCTACTTTTCCATTGGGGGATTCGCCTGCTGTAATGGACGTTTCCATGCTTGTCATCGCATGGCCTAATCAATTCATCGCTTGCTGATGTCCTGTTCCTGTTGGTATTGCGGAGTCGTTGCCTGTCTGCCTGGCCGCATCTCCTCTTCAAAATTTTATTCAGGTTATGTAAATCGTTCTTTTCAATTTTTGTTTACGTATGCATCATTATTGTTTTATTAATGTCTATCTTGACATTCAACTCATTGAGGCCACTGACGCCTACTTACTATTTGATTAATGTCTATCTTGACATTCAACTCATTGAGGCCACCGACGCCTATTAATTCATTGTATTTAACAGTTACCCTTGACTTCACAAGTGATTTCCTGAGGCCACTGACGCCTACTTATTATTTTATTAATGTCTATCTTGACCTTCAACTCATTGAGGCCACCGACACCTACTTATTATTTTATTGATGTCTATCTTGACATTCAACTCATTGAGGCCACTGACGCCTATATAATTGTATTCAATAGTAGCAACTATTAATTCATTGGATTTGACAGCTACCCTTGGCTTTACAAGTGATTCACTGAGGCTACCGACGCCTACCTATTGTTTAGTTAATGTCTAGCTTGACATTCATTTCACTGAGGCCATCGACGCCTATTTATTTATTGGATTTGACAGCTACCCTTGGCTTTACAAGTGATTCATTGAAGGCCACTGTCGCCTATTGTTAATGTCTAGCTTGACATTCATTTCACTGAGGCCATCGACGCCTATTTATTTATTGGATTTGACAGCTACCCTTGGCTTTACAAGTGATTCATTGAAGGCCACTGTCGCCTATTATTAATGTCTATCTTGACATTCTTTCACTGAGGCTACCGACGCCTACCTATTGTTTAGTTAATGTCTAGCTTGACATTCATTTCACTGAGGCCATTGACGCCTATTTATTTATTGGATTTGACAGCTACCCTTGGCTTTACAAGTGATTCATTGAAGGCCACTGTCGCCTATTACTCGTTCTAATTGATGTCTGTCTTGACATTCAATTCATTGAAGGCCCATGTCGCCTATATTCAACCCGGACTGTCCTCATTTGTATT
Source organism: Nilaparvata lugens (assembly GCF_014356525.2). Lineage (NCBI taxonomy): Eukaryota > Metazoa > Arthropoda > Insecta > Hemiptera > Delphacidae > Nilaparvata > Nilaparvata lugens. The sequence goes on along the minus strand of NC_052518.1, from coordinate 40,910,490 downwards.
TATTAGCTACCCTTAGCTCTTAAGTGATATTTTTAAGGCCAGTAACGCCTATTAATTGTTAGGTCGAAATCTATTTTGACATTCAAATCACTGAAGGCCTATGACACATATATTTTTTATGTATGTTATTTGTTGAGCATTTTTTTACAGCTTATTGTCATTTTTAATCATTATTATTGTACCTTAGTAATAACTTTCATTATTGCACTCAATTTATTCATTTCAGGTATCATTATTAATACCTTTGCATTTATTGCAATATCATTAATAATTTAATATCATTAATACCTTTGCAGTTATTGTCAGATCTTAATGGTCATTAATGTCATTGACCTAATTTCATTTAAGTTTTGTAGTTCTCTATATTATTTCACATGTTGTAATTTTCCCAAGATTTGACTAATTGTTTTTTTGTATGCGGCCATCTGCCTATTATTATTTAAAGATTCAAAGACTTAACCTACTTACAATTGTTTTTGTATGTGGCCATCTGCCTATTATTATTTTATTGATCTCAAAATATTTGATTCAATGTTTGTATGTGGCCACCTGCCTATCATTATTTTATTGATCCCAAGATACTTGTCACAATTGTTTTTGTATGTGGCCATCTGCCTACTATTATCATCTTATTATTATTAAATCTTATATTGTTGATTCATTTAGTCTTTTATTGGCGTACTTACCACACTTCAAGCTATCAGTATTTTTATGTACAGAATTCAAAGATTTATTTGTAGGTATTTATACCAACTATCATCCACAGTCCACTGCCCTGCCCTTGGATTCTGTCACAATCTTATGTCATGTAGCAATTTATTTCCTTACTTCAACCTACAATCGTTCAACCCACCAACATCGTTTGTCAAGTTTTATTTTTGATTTTATTATATAGGTCATTGAAATAAAATGATACTGCTGCAATTTGTGATAACTATCTTCAATGATGGAATGACGCCATTGTAGTCATGTTGTGGAAAATCTACATCTACCATGTCTTCGTGTCGTCTGCAAATCAGATAGCTTTTTGAATGCCGAGGCATACGTGGATCGCGTCCACAAGGACGTACAGTGAATGTTGAGGCATATGTACATACGATTGTTCGCGCGAATCTGTACGGACGTGTGTACAAGGCTTAAACCGCACTCCTACAGCGGGTACGCGCCACCTTAGTCCTCGACACACCCAGACCCTGACAGGAGTGAACAGCGATTATCTCATCCATCGACACCATATGCCAGCGACAGGGAAAGACTGTTTTGAAAGAGTCTCGTATTGGCGTGTGCGTTAGGCGCCAAAACCGGACACTTTTACATTCGTACAGAAACGACAAAGTCAGACACATCGAATCTCTGACACTTCCAAAACAAGACGGTTAGGTTACACTTCTTGGACGGACTGTACTACACAAAGCTGTCTTCTTTTATTCAAACAATGGTCATTGTTTGATGAACCCCCATGTGTAGGCTATTACCATTGACAATTTATTTCTGAAACCTATCACTCATTTCTATCTCTCTTTGTAGTTATATCAGGCGATGACTTATCTTGTAACTGTATAATTCGTTATATATCATTCCTATTTTGTGCAGTTGTCTCTCTTTTCTGCAGTCATTTGGAGCATAAATAATAGAGCTGTTAGTGAATTTCTGGACACAAAAAAAAACTTCACTTCATAGTTAAATTATCAAGATTAGTGAGTACACTGAAACCTCTCGATAGCTCTATAATTCGTAGTTTTGCCATCAAAAACACTGTAATTAGTATTCCCATAAAGATAAATACACTAATATGCCATTGTAACACTGATAACTCCAGTTATAAGTTCATTGAAAGCTCTGTTGATTCACATATAATAATATAAACTAGAGACACCCTGGGTTAAAGAAGTCGCTCATGAACAGGTATTGATCTCTGAAATCTTTTACAAGTATGTCAAATTAATATTTATAACAATATTTTCTAATATCCATTCATAGAGGCTATATTATGAATTAATTATGGGTAATGATGGGATCAGTATCCATGATACAAGTTTTTCGTATTCTGTTCTATCAGCCACGATATTGCAGAGCCTGATATATAATATATATTGATATTGCAGAGCTTGATATATATTCGTCACCCACCAAAATTTGTATCCAACGCTTGGTCCCGTAGGCTACAAATTATTGAGGTTCTACTGTGTTGAATGTAGTCTACTGGAGGGTGAATATACTCGAACATTGAGTATTTTGAAGATGATAGTTTTTTTTAGTATTGTTTTTCATTTTGAATTTCCTTTTATTTGAAAACCAGCAATAGACCTTTGAGACAATTGGTCTATCTTTTCATATTCCCTAAAAACTACCTGATTGTTATAAGCTTATGTGCTTCCTCAACATAGAAATACCCTTTTCTTGGAATATGGGGATGTAGAGGCATATTTATATAAGATAGAATTCCTGGAAGATTGGATATGTGAGCATGTTGTCAATGGAAATGAGTAGAATACTGTACAAAAACTTTGAAAAGTATAATAAAGTTGAATGAAATCAGCTTCAATTATTGTATGGCAAGATTACGATACTTATGAACTCTACTTAGAAATCCTATTATATTTAGCGAGCAATTTCTGTATATATTTTTATATTTATCTGGTTATTTTTATGTCTGGTTATTTATGTCCAACGGATCTCGAAAACAGCTCTGACGATTTTCACGAAATTTGGAATATAGTAGGTTTATGATATAAAAATTTGATTGCACTAGGTCTCATCCCTGGTAAAACTCGCTGAAGGACATTAAAAGGATCATTCAACCTTGGAAAAATAGCTGAGATTTCCGTCATCTGTGGATAATAAAGTGAGTGAGCGAGTGCATCTGTGGAAAATCAAAATATCTCATCCCCGAAATTCGTAAACTGACGTTTAGCCAGCTGTAAAATATAAACACGATCTCAAAATAAAAATTCAGGGAAGAAACAATTTTGGGCTGTGCCTGTTAATCCTTCCAAAATTATTTTGTTCTGTTTATCAATAAATAAAATAATAACGAGCGAAGCTCTGTGCCCTGATATTGGATTGTGAAACAAGATAATTGTACTGGAATGTATTGAGTAGTTCTGTGAACAGTAGACCTCACGCAGTTTTCTCATCCACAAGTATCCAATGTCACCTGTTTGAAAAGAAACTCAGTTCATGTTTGAATTTGTATTCCATATGATATAATTCATCCAGTTCTATGATAATCTTTCTTTCTGATAAGAATTATTTTTTACAATAAAAAATATCATAATCTCTTCAGCATTATTAAGTTCATTTGATTATCTTTAATCAACTATTAAATTAGTTTTTTTCAAAAGTGAGAATATTGATAATGATGGGCACGCATAATAATACCAATATCGGGGAACCGAGCTTCACTCGTTATTTATTTATAAACTATTGACAAAAAGAACACAATTCTTAAAAATCTGGTGTGGCGCACTCACACAACTTTCCTTGCCGTTATGAAAATTGTTCAACTGACGCTAGTGTTCCCGCGCATCTCAAGTCTACTATTCAAAGATTTGAGCCAGCTGGTGACAGGGCAATAACGCTGGAGACATACAAAGTCTGATATCTTTTCATAGTGAATGATTTAATAGAATCAACAGTTGCCAACAGTTTGCAATTGGATAATCACTTTTTCTCGAATTTCGAGCTTAATTTTAATTTTAGGTGAAAATGTTACTCAACATTAATTGTAGAGATTTTTATGCTCAATCTTCTCCACTCCAAGTTTTTTGTTTAAATTGTATCTGAAGCCTGATAATTGGGAATCTGAAATCCAACTTTGCATAGATGGGGCGGAGCTCCTGAAATTTTTACAGATATGGGACTTGTGGCAATTGATAGAGATTATCAATGAATATTCCAGGTAAGAATTTAATCAAAATCGTTGGAGCCGTTTTCGAGAAAATCGCGAAAAACCCTGTTTTTGACAACATTTTTAGCCGCCATCTTGAATTGCATTTGATCGAAATTGTTCGTGTCGGATCCTTATATTGTAAGGACCTTAAGTTCCAAATTTCAAGTCATTTCGTTAATTGGGAGATGAGATATCGTGTACACAGACGCACATACACTCATACACACACACACACACACACACACACACACACACACACACACACACACACACACACACACACACACACCACACACACACACACACACACACACACATACAGACCAATACCCAAAAACCACTTTTTCGGACTCAGGGGACCTTGAAACGTATAGAAATTTAGAAATTGGGGTACCTTAATTTTTTTCGGAAAGCAATACTTTCCTTACCTATGGTAATAGGTAAAATGATTGGGGAAGGACTAACAGGCACAGTCCAAAACTGTTTCATTCCCGAATTTTTATTTATACATTAATTTTTTTGTATACTATAAATAGTCCAGAAAGTAGGCTATGTCACATACACTTCCATTCAGGTTCAATTTTCAGTCCAAAAATTTAAAAACAAAAAAGTTCTAATTTTGATTATTTACAAACAAATTGAATAACAAAATAGCACTCACTAATCACTTAAAATTGCCAAATAATGAATAACTTTGAAAATTATGATATACTCTAGTTTAGAATGATTATCATGTCATGTCAACAAATCAGATTATTCAATCTGAATTATTATTGATGATCAAGTCGATTAAAATTTCTAGATAATATTTCTCGCCGATTGATTACTCAGCTGGAAATAATTCTGTCTCTCTCCCACACATGCATCTTCTGTTTCGACAGACGACAAAATTATCATCTGTTTTTCCAAGGATGAATTATTATTGTTATCCTTTTCATGTCCTTCAGTGAGTTTTCCCAGGGTTGAGACCTAGTGCAATCAAATTTTTATATCATAAACCTACTACGGTATATGTTCCAAATTTCGTTAAAATTGTTAGCGCCGTTTTCGAGATCCGTTGAACATAAATAACCAGATATAAAAATATAAACAGATACACCATACACAGAAATTACTTGCTTAATGTAATAGGATGACTGCAAAACAAGTTATTAAAACCAAAGACCTTAAAGATGCATATCTCTTTAAGGTCTTTGATTGAAACTGTAGACCTTATAGAAATTGACACGGTTTTTCCAGACATCTGTGCAATCCACTTGTCAGCTGATTGTTATGAATAATTCTATAGTCTGATTAATCCTATCTTCAGAGTAGATGATATATATACAGTGATATCAGAGTATGGAGGAATTCCTTTTCTTTTCATATTATCCTTGAAATTCAAAATTTCAAAGAACCTTGTGTAACTTATACATCGACGCGCAGTTGAAAAAGGAATATTCCTGCCAAATCTCATCTAATTCTATCAACGCGTTTGGCCGTAATTGCGTTACATACAGACAGACAAAAGAAAATCCGAGTTAAAACATAGACCTCACTACGTTCGGTCAATAAACTGTGATATTTTTATAACTATTTAAAAGCAATAAAGCCGTCCATTACAATCATTGAGAGAAAAACCAATAAGTTTCTCATATTATCTTCTCAAATCTTAATACATTAACAATACGCTATCGGTAATTCATGACTAAATACTGATGTTGAATGAAAAAGACTAAGAAATTGTCAAAAAACCACAGATTAATCTGATTAAGAAAAATCTGTGGTTTTTTGACAATTTCTTAGTCTTTTTCATTCAATATGAATAATTACCACAATATCTACTTCTCAACTACACAAAAAGTGAAATACTGATGTGGTCGATTTCAATGAACATTAAATGAAATGGTTGTTTTCTTCTAAATCTCTATACTTGAGCATTCTGTTAATTTCGAACAGAAATCACTTTCACGGGGTTTTCTCAGATGAGGCAGCAATCACTGAGGAATCTCCAACACAGATTTCAATAACCCAGGAGAGAGTAATCTAAAATTAAAATGATTAGTGCTATATTGCTGAATTATTATTGCCAATTATTAATGTTTTTCAGAAAATTATTAATGCCATAAATATGTCTCTTAATTAAATGATAAGTTCTGGAGTTTCAATTATTATAATATTTTTCGCATTCCCATTTCTCATTTTTTTATATTTTGAATCCCTTCATTTGGGTCTCTCGTTGTTTAGTCGAATATAGTAAGATTATATAGTATTTATATAGTATTATTCGGTTATATATTTATCAAAGAAATCTCTCTCAGCAGCGACTATATAAACGCTTAACATAGGTTGTTAGGGAACTATAATAATAAGAATATGTGATGAATAATCTATCCTGTTCTAGGCGAGCAATATCTCTGTATCACAGATATCCAAAAACTTCAACACTAGAATGTGAATATTCTTTGAAACGGTTTGATATAAATTGATGGGCGATTTCCACCATTCATTATCTCTTGAAATTCTATTTTTGAATCTTGCATTAAAACCTTCCCATAAAAAATGTTAAATTCAATGACCAATGAATCAAGATGGAAGACCAAAAATTGTGAAGCTACCTACAGATTTTTTTAAAAATTGGAATAGGATTTCCCAGTGGAGCCCACTGTCAAATTATCTTTCGAAAAGGAGCATTAAGTTGTTTTCCTATTAATATTAAGCTGTAGGCCTATATGAATCGATAGAACTTCATAGATTTCTCCTTATGGGTGAATGATTCAGAATCAAAATTCAAATTCATAAAATTAATAATACAAACGTCAGAGCAAACTGCCATCAGAATTTGTATTATTAATATTACGCGTATGTTATTGAAGAATAATAGTAAGGCAGACATGTTACATTTGTTTCCTGAAAAAGATGAGTAAAATATTTTGTTGTTCAACGAACTTGACTTGTAGAAAGGTTTGAAGAGTGAGTAATAAAAATTTGAAGCTGATCGATCAACTCTTTCCAAAGTTATTGTAGTACATTCAAACAAACAAACCCACAGACTGGCAACAACTTTGAACTTGGGTAAAAAGTGAGAGCTTGCTAACGCTCGTTCAATGAATATTATTGAGAGAACAACGGGCGGTATGCTCAAGTTGGAAGCACATAACTTGAAGGAGTCAAATTATTTCAGTGTAGGGGATTGTATATTTTACAAGAGAGTATGTTTCTGAGGGATATAGTCCTATAGTGAGAAAGTGAAGAAGAGAGGATTCAATTGAATCACTGCTTTAGTTTTGTTGCACAGCCGGCCTTCTCTCACATTCAACCTCTCGTATTCTCCAGTATGATGCTACATCAATATTATATTATACAATCCTACTCAGTGGAATGGGGGGATTCACAATGTTACAAGCAAGAGTTGATAGTAATGGATATAATTGACAAAAAAAAATACAAATGTAGGCATGGGAAAGTCAAATACAATATAGGTAGAAAATAATATCTCTGAAGCATTGTATGAAATAATAACAAAACCCTGAGAGAAAAGAAAGAAGAGAAGTATGAAAAATATTACTAATCACAATGAATATGACATGCAATTTGAATGTCGATAATATAATAATATAGTGAACTACAAACTGTACCTTACACATTGATTTAGATCAAATGACAGTACCATATTATATAAACGACGAATTTCCTTGTATGAAAAATTTAATAATTAGAATAATGATTAAATGTCATTTGAATTTTCGATTCTCTGAGAAGGATATAAAATAGTATCATTCCCATCAGCACACAACCGGGTAAGAGAGAGAGAGAGTGTGTGTGTGTGTGAGATAGACTGGCGCAGGACTGATAGAGAGAGGGTTGAGGGTGAGGGAGAGATAGAGAGAGTGAGAGGAAGCAACAGAACTGAATAAGGTTGAGATAAGAGACAATGTCACGCAGGAGTATTGTCTTATGAATGGTCACACACACTTCTCCAGTCACACTAAGTTATAAATAGAATACTTCCAAGAAGGTACAGTCTGTGCCAAATGCAAACCAGTTTACTTTCTCGCCATTCTTCCCGCAAAACTGGCATAGACGACAAGAATCGATGGGGACAACCAGAGACTGTTTTCCAGGTAGAGAAATTACTCACCCCGCCAAAACAAGACACTTCTTTTTCAACACAAGAACGACAAAAGCAGCAACCGCCAAAACAAGACTGATTTTCAGTGCTAGGATGGATGTGTCTGACTTTGACGGTGGTGTATACTGACATCGCCCCCCTACAGTTACGGTTCAAGCCTATGGCTTGTGCGTAATAGAATATTTCGCACCTAGGATCGAAAATGTACGTTTTCCAGCTCGAGATCGCGGTTTTCAAGTTTGAGACAAAGTCGAGAACTTGAAGCGTTCAAGAGCCGGAAAAACATTTTTGCCCATGTTGTGAACACTATTTTTCACCACACCAAAAAAAAAAACTTCCCAATATATAAGAAATTGAAAAATAAATAAAATTCAAACAGCCTATTTTGATAGTTTGAATCTTGGTTATGAAAACTTTTACTGTCAATTTATTTCAATATTACTGATTAATAATCTACAATAGTGACCATATTTTTATACTATTAATATTTCGAATAATTGTTTGAATTTTTATAGCTCGCACTTTGTGCCCGGTGCAATATCTCATGGATAGATGGATGAATAGAATTTTCATTACTATTTTGAAATAATGTGATGAAAAAATTAATATAATTGCATATTTCACAGTTTTGTCTCAAAATATATCTAAAAAATTTATTGAAATTTAAATTACGGTAACTAATATAAAAAATAGCTAATAAAAGTCGAAATTCATTGACAAAAAAAGTCATTGACTGAGATTCGAACCTAGATCATGCTTGTTATTCACTGTGCTTTGAGTTCTGATGTATTACACTTTTACGCTCTCGGCCATTGCGTATTGTTGAACATAGGGGCCTGACTGACTGACTAGGCTACTATATTATAGTGTATAGCAGCAAATTTGAAGCCGGTTTGCCGGCATTTTCACAACAAAATATTGCTCTGAAAATAGTTAAATCATAGAGAAAACATTCGAAGATTCAATCTTGAGTGGGCCTAATGTTTTCTCTATATGGTTTAATATTGAAGAAAAATTATCTAAAAGTTTTAATAATGAATTACGGAAAAATTACTAGGAATTTTTCAGTCAAGGCTGAGTTTCACCAGTAGGCTTACCTTAAACTTCAGATCTGTGCTGTATTTTCTTATTATTATTGTTGATTGTATTGCATTAAGAAGTGGAATTCGATAATAAAAAAGAAACAATTATTACTCTACCTCAATTTTAAATATTGATACAATTGTTGTAATTTGATTTCAAATTCGATTCTTCACTTTTAAATACTTGCGATACGTACCTTTCTGACAATGGAGAATGCAGCCAACATTATATTGTTGAGGCTATGGAGATATCATCATATTCTATTGTTTGATATCAAAAATACAATAATAAATATTAAATTATGAAACAGTAATTTATAAAATATATTATAGACATAATACCGCGATTCATGATACATAATTATATATATTATTACAGTCGTTATGAGATTATCTCTCTATGATTTTTGTGAGATCCGACACGATCAGCTGTTATTCAAGGTCATTTTACAGCCTTAGGGCCATAAAGTTTTACCGGCCTGGTCGGAAAACAATCACTTTCGGCATCCATATGACGCACGTAAACCAGCTCATTACATCCAAGTGTGGCGAAAACGTTTCTTTCGGTGCAGCAAAGTAGCACTTTGCACTAATTGCACAAATAACTATTTCCTACAGTTACGTTGAAAAGTGGCCATTGCTGCACTGATTACAGAACGCAAAGAATCACTTTTCCGCTCTAGTGCGGGAAAAATTTTTCTGCACTCCAGATTTGCAACATGGCAACGCAAAATACTTAGTAGGTTATATGGAGCAACAGTGCAGCAAAATCAAAATGAAGTTGGTAACAGTGACTGGGCTGCTATAGTGAGCAGAGGTGCAACGAAGCACAACGCACAAATTATTAGTATTAGATATTATAACCAAGGACAACATTTTTATTCAATTTGACAATAAATTAAGGTTTTTATTAATAATAAAATTACACAGAAAAACATTTGATGGATTTCAGGCAATTTTACCCATAATTACCCACTTTTCATATTCAATGGTAACTGTAGGAAAAACTTAATGTGAAATACGTGCACAAAGTTCCTCTGCTGCACTCAAGAAACCATTCCGCCCTCGCCTACGGCTCGGGCGTAAACGTTTCTTTCGGTGCAGCAAACTGTCACTTTGCGCACTAGTTGCACAAATAACTATTGTCTCCTCATGGCAGTAGGTTTGCTCCCAACGTTTTCACTTAAACATTTCTGTCATAATCATTTAATTGTGACGGAATACATTATCACATTGATCTTCTAAATCCAGCTACATGTACATCGATTTTCGTAAATTTGTTTTTTACAGCTCCTATGAATTCTACCAGGTTCAGCACAACTTCTTAAATAACATTATGTTTGATTCAACAGAATTCATAAGGACGGCAAAACATCGAACGTCAAAAAATCGCTTTCTGAGCAACTGGCTTTAACAAAACATGGCTTCACGAAATACAGTACAGTACGATAATTGTTACGATAGTTTAGTTTTAGTACAATATTAGTTTTTGAAACAATAATTGAATGACTAATAAAATTCTATTTTATACCATTCTATTTGTCAAAAAACCAAAAGGCCCATGCAATTTTTAAGGGAAAATCGAAATAATGAGTAGCCTACTGAACACGAAAAAACTATGGTTTTTAACTGGTATGTTAGTTTTCAAGTGTAAATTGCGCATAAAATCGCACCAAAATTGAATTTAGCCAATAACTTCGAAATGCGTAAAATCGCACCAAATTGAAGATAGCCTATATTTTCAAAATTTTCCGGGGAAGATCCCTCGGACCACCCCTTTTATGAGGGATTTTTCAAACTCCCCCCCCCCAAAGTTTAGGTGCTTTCTACGGCAATGTTATGATCCCAACCCCCACGAAATTGTTTTCTGGATACGCTAATGTGAACAGGTAACAGAGTACAGAGTAACAATGTACAGTGGCTTCGTGATCTATCGATCTATGGCTCAGGCTGCTTGGCTCACTGCCCACTCACTCACTCAGCCAGGAAGAATATTGACTTCTTGCACTTCCGAAAACCATTGCCAGAGCCGCATAGTGTCCCTTTCTCAACTGTTACGACTGATAGGAACCCTCCCTATTAGCCCTGTTGCTTATCCGTCAAAAGAACAAAAAGTTTGAAGATCGAACAGAATTATATCTGAATCATTCAATTATTTCCACAAATTGAGTTATAACCCATGTCTATAAACTCATGAAATTGAATTAAAATATCACAGTATCGAGTAAGAGAGCGATTGATCTATAGCTTTTAAAAATGGGGCGTAGCATCAGTAGGTGGAACAGGCTGCTCTATAATCGTTCAACCAATGGCGGCTGCTTCTCCGCTTGCTTACGCAAACCGAGAGTAGGTCCGTGAGCGCAGCTCAGTGTTTTGAACGATGGGGCATACAGTGTTTTCGTTGAGTGTTTCTAAAATTTTAAATTAAATGTTGACATAAAATAAACATTTTCTGATGGGGTGCTACTGTCAGTGAAATTGTGATCCAATTCGAAAATGTATGCAAAAGGAAAAGGTTCCACTGTCCCTTCAGATGCCCAAGCACGCGAAAAGTAAGTAGTAAAACGTTTCTATTGATTGATTACCTAAGTTTTTATTTCTTGGCTGTTTATTGCTAAACAGTATTGAAATTATTTGAATGAATTCGGAAAATTTTGAGCTGTTATTCAGACTAGTTCTATTACTTGAGCCGAGTCAGGTTCGGCGTCTATTTTACTTGAACTTTCTTTTGTGCTCTCATTACTTAATGTTCTTGAGCTGAACTTTCTTTTATGCTCTCATTACTTATGTTCTTGAGCTGAACTTTCTTTTATGCTCTCATTACTTATGTTCTTGAGCTACAGCTTGCTTATTTAGGTAATAGAATTAGTCAGATCTAAGAGTTAAACATTTCTCTATCAAATCTATTCTAATTTTCTGGGAGATTTATGTTAACCATTATCTAATATATATTATCTCTTAGATTATAATCAGTCATTTTATATATAAAATTTTTTGGGAGCTGTTCACTTTTGACAGCTTATCACTAGCTATAAGCCTACCTGCAATGGGGCTTAATTATTTAGAAATCACACATCTATAGCCTATGTTGTATGTCATAATTTCTTTTGATAACATGAGACTGGATAGATTATAAAATTGACAACATGTAATAGGCCTTGTACTGCCACTAGTGATACCAATGACTGCATTGTTTACAAACAAATTCAACAAGTTGAAGATTTTGTGGTTCGAGTTCCAAGATTTGTTAGGTCATTGTTGTGAAGCTTATTAGCATAGCACAATCACAAGTAACAATATTAAGATAACTAGCCACATTCATGTCTAGTTCAACTTAGCCTATTTGGGGAACCTGAAAACTCATAAGGTAGACACTTTGTGATATCAATTCAAGTGTAAATGAAATTGTGGTTAGTGTCATTGCTTGATATGTTCAACTCGAGTCAAATGGTTGTTGATCAATTTTGTGCACTGAGCGGTGATCATCCAATCATTCAAAAATTGGAGGCTTTCATTTGATGGATAAGCCCTATTACGTTACTCGAAAATTCCAAAGTTTACATTTAAACTTGACATTCCTCGCATTACGAACCTTTGTGCATATAGTCTTCACTTGACAATGGTGATTGAGTAAGTTTGTGCATATTACTTCAACTATGCAAGTATAAGAGAACCAAATTCAATCTCTCAATTTTTGAAACAGAAAAGATAATAAGGGATTGTGAAGTCCCATGAAAGTAAGGCAGCTTTTTCGTTGACACTATTAATAGATGTGATCATTATTTCAGATTGGCGCTGTATGTTTATGAGTACTTGTTGCACGTTGGTGCCCAAAAAGCAGCACAGACATTCCTATCTGAGGTAAGAATTATAATTATGACTAAATTTACAATTCGAAAATTAATTTTCATTCAGGATTGGAAATGAATTTTAGTCTATACAATTGACAATATTGAGGGTCTTGAATGTGCTCAACCCCAATAACATTTTTGAGATTGATGTAATCAGTTCATTCGCCTCACTTATAGATCAATCCTTGAATTTATTATTCACATTTTATATTATTCATTTATTGTATTTTTCGACATCGAATAGTAACAGTACGTATGTACTGAAATTGAACCGTAAAGGTACCGGTAAAATTTTGATGCTAATGGGGACTTCTCTCTTAATATAGCTTATAATGCTTAATATAGCATCAAAACTTGGTTGTTACTGTTATTAGTAATATTTTATTTCATATCAACTTTGTTCTATGTTAATTTTTCTTCGAGCCTCTGAGAATTTTGTCTATTCTCTTATGATATTCTGTTTTCTTTACTTGTTGCACCAAAAGTATACATTCAAATTAATATGTGCCCAAACAATGCTTTTTATTTGCCATGTACTTTACTTTGTGTAAAATTTCAACTAATTTGAATTTATTTATATTTCAAATATTTTCTTTTTGTATGATCAGAAAAACAAGATTCGGATTTTCGATTATTGTTGTAAAAATTATTTCTTGTTTACAGATAAGATGGGAGAAAAACATCACATTAGGAGAACCTCCAGGATTCTTACACTCTTGGTGGTGGTGAGTATACTATACTGTTTGAAAATATTGTGGTTTCAATTTCTCAAAGTTCTCTTGATCTTGCCTTGAGATTATTTTAGTTATGGACTCATGGCTTGATTTGAATGATGAAAGTACATGTTAGTTCAGATAGTCGCAATGATTAATGATTTTGGCAATAAAAATAACTATGTTCTATATTATCTGAACAAGTCAAACAACATAGATTAGGCTGTATTCCTATTTGATATTAATTCCAGTAGAACAGTTCTATCCTAGAAAAAAGAGGTGTATTATTTGTGAATCTCAACCATGCTTCACCTACACATAAATATGACGTGTGTCCTTGTTTAATCATATTTATCTGCACTTTATGATGTTTTCTCCGTCTCAAACGAATGGTCTCAAACTCATTAAAAATTTGTGTGTACAGATGCACAATATTTCATACCATCTCCCACTTTATTCATTGTTTATTAACATATTCTACATTTACTATCGTTGATTGTAATCGATAAACATTTGATCGTTAGATTGAGAAGCTCACAAGTCTTTAGATTTCAGTTTTGAGTTATTATGAGGTCAACGTGTGGATTTGGTAACCATTTATATATAGCCTACTCCTGTAAAAACAAATTCATACTTGATCGTTAACTTCAACTTGAAAAAATTGTTATACTGTACTAATAATTGAACTTGTAGTGTAGTGAAGTTATTGTTTTGTATTTATATTTTCAGCGTATTCTGGGATCTGTATTGTGCGGCCCCTGAGAGGAGGGACACTTGTGAGCACTCCAGTGAAGCCAAAGCATTCCATGACTATGTAAGTCCAACAATGGAAACTAGATAACTTGAAGATTGAACTACAAAGATCGCTTCTTATCTATAATTAATTAGTACAGTTCCATCTCTATGCAGGGTGATTCTTAATTATGGTAAATAATTTAATACGTGATAGTAGAGGTAAAAATAAGAAAAAAGTTCTTATAAACATATATCCATAAACGCTTCATTAGCGAGCTATACAGAGTGAAAGATTTCGCCCGGAATTCAGTTCCTCTGGTGATATACACCGATGCTGAATTTTTAGGGGACTAGTTTTTGAGAAACTTATGCTGGATTCATATGGAAAAATATCTGAAAAATTGAATAAAACTAGTCTGGAAGCTGTAGTGTGAGTAGTTTTTGAGAAAAAAGTTGAAATATGCAAAATATTTAAGTAGATAAACACAGACTTCTACGTTTGATGCCCAATAATTTTCTTTAATAACCAGTAAACAAATAATTTTTTGCAACAAAAATTGTAGAGAATTTAATTCTGGAAAGAATCATGTAAGCTGTGTAAACAAAATTTGAATAAAATTTATTCTTATGTAGTACATTACACCGCAAAATTTTGCTGTTTTATGAGGAGGAAACTAATAACTCATAGGTTGTAGCTGATTGCAAATAAAACATGGATTTAAATAACAGCTGTTCCAAAACAGCTGATTTATTTTGTTTTAAATAAGAATATATTTAAAAGAAATTATCAGCTGAAAATTATTTTCAGAAATATTTTAGTTCATTGTTGAACAAAACAACAAACTAAGTTAGGCCTACTGTAACCGCGCTGTGTTTTTTGTTTAATCTATTAACCAGTTATTTGTAATCATTTCACTTTGCTCTGAGTGTTGGCAGGTAATTTTAGACATTATTCATACTCCGAATTAGCTGACATGCATTTTAATGTATGGAATGGGACACTGTAATAGTATTGAAGCAAGACGTTTGTATCAAGAGAACTTTCCTAACCGAGTATGTCCAAGTTCAAGGTTTTTTGTCACTATTCACCAACGTCTGTCTGAAACAGGTTCTTTGATATCCAAAGAGCACATTTATGCAGGCAGGCCCTGATCTACTATGACTGTTGAGTTAGAAAAACAAGTTTTTAATGAAATTTATGAACATCCAGAGAAGAGCACGAGGGAATTGTCAGTGCAGTTTAATGTCAATCAATCTATTATTTGGAGGATACTAAAAGAGCAACAATTACATCCATACCACCTCCAGAAAGTTCATACTCTATTGCAACGAGACTGTATTCCTCGTGCTGGTATTTGCCGATGGTTTTTAGAAAAACTTGTTAACCTAAACTTTTTAACAACCGTTTTATTTACAACAGCTATCGTTAACGTCCACAACCAACATATTTGGGCAGATGAGAATCCTCATGCCATCAATCCTAATCGTCCACAACATCAGTTTTCAGTAAACATTTGGGCAGGAATCATAGGAGATCATCTACTTCTGTTCGAGCTTCCTCCCAGGCTTAATGGCATAATCTACTTGAACTTTTTGAGAGAGGAGCTATTTATAGTACTTGAAGATGTACCTCTTCAGTTGCGCCAAAACATTTGGTTTATGTATGATGGAGCTCCAGCACACTTCTTCAGTGTTGCTGTTCGTGAACACCTGAATCACAGCTTTCCAAATCAATTGATAGGCCGAGGTGGGCCACTACCATGGCCAGCTAGGTCACCAGACTTAAATCCTTTGGATTTTTATCTTTGGGGACACTTGAAAACCTTAGTATACAATACTCCGATTGATACCATTGAAGAACTCCGATTAAGGATTTTGAACGGAATAGAAATGATAGAGCAGACTCCTTGAAATATTTGAACGGGTCCGACAATCGATGAGAAGACTTCTGAACATATGCATTCAGAACAACGGAGGTCACTTTGAACATCATCTTTAGTCTTTTGGTATAAGTTTAATGTGATTTAGATATGTTACTTTCATAGAAAAATAAAACTTATCATAAAAAACCGAATATTTTGTTTGCAATCAGCTACAACCTATGAGTTATTAGTTCTCTCCTCATAAAACAGCAAATTTTTGTGGTGTAATGTACTACATAAGAATACATTTTATTCAAATTTAGTTCACACAGCTTACATAATTCTTTTCAGAATTAAATTCTCTACAATTTTTATTGCGAAAAATTATTTATTTATTGGTCATTAAAGAAAGTTATTGGGCATCAAACGTAGAAGTCTGTGTTTTTCTACTTGATTTTTTTGCATATTTCAACTTTTTTCTCAAAAACTACTCACACTACAGCTTCCAGACTAGTTTTATTCAATTTTTCAGATATTTTTCCATATGAATCCAGCATAAGTTTCTCAAAAACTAGTCCCCTAAAAATTCAGCATCGGTGTATTTCACCAGAGGAACTGAATTCCGGGCGAAATCTTTCACCCTGTACAGTTCGCTAATGAAGCGTTTATGGATATATGTTTATAAGAACTTTTTTCTTATTTTTACCTCTACTATCACGTATTAAATTATTTACCATAATTAAGAATCACCCTGTATTTGCTGATTACTCTTTGTTATATTTATAATAAATGTATCTAACGAATGAACTACTGATAAGAGTGATGAAAGTGAATATGTAATGTAGAAACACAATAAAAGTTATCTAGTACCCTTTTTCATTTCATTAAAAAGTGAGTATGTGGCAGAGAATTGAGCTTCCACTTTTTCAACATTAACCTTATCATATAAAGTAGGACAAGGTCTTTGTACTAAAGTGAATGTGTTGTCCATAAAGCCTGGTTTTCACTAGTAGAGTTAGTGGTCGAGTAACTGGAATACTAACTCTATTCTAATTACTTGGTCGAGTAACTATTTTCACTACAATTGAGAATAGTAGCATAGTAGGTAAAGTGTGTTGTCTAATGAACAGAACTAACCTTAAAATGTCAATACTTTTCAATAAATTAACACTTTGAAATGTTGAAATCAGGGCTACTTATTTTTATTTTTAAAATAGAATTATTATAGTAGCTTTTTTAAATTAATAGAATGGTAGATTAAGAATACAATTATATTTAATTATTGTATTCGTAATCTATTATTTTATTAATTTCAAATAATTCTATTTTATAAATAACACTTTTTAATAAATATCAATACTTCTTGATAGCCTACTGCACGACTACTAGCTCGAGACTGTTTTCATTAGCAGTAGTGGTAGAGTAGAGAGAGAAGCGGTGGTTGATGAAGGCAAGTGGTAGAGTACTATCCCACTCTACTAAAAACTAGTACTCTACCATGACTACTCTTCCATGAATGTTTTCATTGGGAGAGTTTACAAGATAGTTAGTACTTGCCCAGGGAACTCTACCACTAACTCCACACTAATGAAACCCAGGCATAATAGTAGTTGTAGGCCTACTAGTAATGCTATTATACTGAATCCTGAATAGAAAACGAGCTTGTAGAGTCTGGGATACTATAATTCATTATTCATTTGTTTTGCAGGGATTTGTGAACTCAGGCTATGGAGTCAACGGTTTATCGCATGTAAGTTGCACTTTCTTATCTCGGCTGTTATATTTGTTGATATACAATTATGGGCTTCACTTGTAACTTTTGCAAATTTTCATATATGTGATTGATGTAAACGATTATATGATTGTAGTAGAGTTGAACTTGAATTCGATACGATAATAAAATTAGTAAAGAGTGTTCCATGATATCTATCATAAGAGCACATTATTGATCTACATTCACAATACGATTCTTCAACAAGATCTACAAATTCTGAACCTGTGTTTGCCTTATTATCCTCATATTATTATAATTTGCTATTCAGTTATATATTAATATTTTTGAAGATTCGTCATTTAAATCATTTAACATTACCTAGTTTCTTCATACTTTTAATTTCTTCAATTATCAATGCAAACATTATATTTATTTATCTCGATTGACTCATTTAGACCTTTCTAAATTGATATTTATATATCATTGAAAAATATGTATAATAGCTTTATGTACCAAGGGTGTAAAATGCGACATTATTGCTTCAGCAAAACAGTTCTCGTATTATTCTGCTATATTATATAATATGGCTAGAAGAACTAGCAATCAATCAGCTTATTGTAGACAAAAAAATTATAAATCAAATTTTCAAATTCATTTTATCAAATTGAATTGAATAAATCAATACAATGTATGTTTTATAAATAATAGATTAATATAAAATACAAAATAATATTCCAATCAACACATAGACTCTTGAACTAAAAATAACACGTTTTTAATCTGACAATGCCAGCAAAATCTAGGTTCATAAAAATTATGATTTCTTGATTTTAGCAGGCGAAAAAGTAAAAACCGTAATGCGCATGCGCAGCAAGCAGTTGTAGAAAAACATGTTTTTTCACAAATTGGATAAAAATCATCACTATCTGGAAGAAAAGAATGGGTATTTTATGGGTAAGCTACTGCAAAAAGTATCAAATTTGGTGATTCATTAGAATTATTTGATTCTATTTAAATTCATCCCGTTGATGAAATTTTTAAAATCACGTAAGATACATCAAAATTTAATACTAGGAAGATTGATCATAAAAAAACAGTGGTAGAAGTGAATCCATTAGGAATTTTAAAGTTGGGGTTATGCGTAAGCCCATGTTGTCTTTGAACGTTGCATGTTTTGTGTTGTCCTGCTAGGGCTAATATCGTATTTTTTATACAAGAAATGAATGTAAAAATATAACATTTTACATCATAACATATTGCCTAATGTTTCAATGTATTATTTTTTTCAAGTTTTAACTAAACTGATTCGAAGCACTTGACATTAGGCCCACCCGCCTATAATCACTCCCCTCCCCTAAATATTTTAGGGATCCCTGCTAAAAAGTTAACCAGTCGTCATTTCAAGCACTTCCGACCTTTTATGACCCCCCCCCCCCCTATAAATTAATCAAATATACAGTATAATTGGTAATTGGCAACATGCATATTGAATGATGGACTTATGGTCCCACCCCTACCACTAGATACGCCAGTGGTTGTTGATATTAATAGTTTGTATAAATTTCATTGTTCGTAGTTGAAAGAAATGTTTGATAATATGCAATTTTACAATATTTTTTTAATTAGAATTGAATAAATTATTCTGCTACAACTATATTATTCTGCTGGGACCGTTTCACGAAATTCACTAGTTGCATTTTGATCAGTGAATTGTTGAAAAAGTGTGAACTTGACATGTTACAGAACACGGGACCAGCACCGAGTCCCATGAGTCAGATGCCTCCCAACGATGGTATGCCAGGAGGCCCCATGCCTCCGGGATTTTTTCCTGTAAGTCGTTTATCATGCATGATTCTGTTAAACACAGAACTTAAACTATGGGTGACAGTTGTTTATTTTCGACGCTAAACCCTATCCTATTATCGCTGGGACTAAAATTAATCTTTGAATCAATTTCATTCGATATCAACTTTTGATAATCTGTAGGTGGGTTGAAATCGCAGTTTACTCATGTCAGCTAGAAATAATCGTTTCAGTTCTAGGATTTTACCTAGTCCTATTTCACACGGCAGAATCACGTCTCCTATTGTTAGATCATATTTCGCGCTTCTCCTGTGTCTTTCACGTGGGAATCCTACAATTCAGGCGACGTTTGCTACACTATGCATATAATTATATTGTAAAAATGTACTTAAAAATAAGATAATAATTCTTCTGTCTCACAAAGAGATAGGAAAAGGTTTATAGAAGTTTGTAAACACATTGAAAGTTTGAACATGAAAATTTTAAAACTTTGGAAGTCCTAGTTTTTAAAAACGTTTTAAACTTTGAGAAGATGAATCCAAATATGAAATCAGAAATCATCTCCCATTATCACCCAAAAAATATTAGAAAAAGGAATCTTGTACAGTAAACTTCACTGTATTGTTAACGTCATAATTTCAATATGTTATTCAACAATTTAATTTATTAGGTTCAAATCATTGAATAGTACTCTAAATTCCAGTAATTTTTGGCTTAAAAACTTTGCATCGATCAATAAAATCTATTATGAACATACAGCATAAATATTGTGCTGATCTGAATCGATCTAATGGTAATAATAAAAATTGAAAGAATAAAAGATGTTCTATTCCATGTAAAACGAAAACTAATACTTGTGTTTGTATTAAAATTGCTGAGTGGATACTGCAGACTGAGAAATGTATAAATAGTTCAGACCAGCCTGGCGACTTTGATGCTATTGTGTTGCTAAAAAAATGATAATACATTAATCACTGATGACTTATATTATTCAATGCAGCACATTAGAACTTAGTGAAGTTGACCCAGTAATAATTGAAAATATATTCATCAATGGATTTGAATTATTTTGAATCGATATTGGATGAATAATATTGACAATAGTTAATAGTTGATAAGTTATTAGTAATCCAGGTATGATGATGTGATAATCATAAAATTGATGACAGAATTCATTCAAGAACTTGAATAAGAGTTCTCTTTTTTCAAGTCGGCTGAAAACGTTGGGTTCTAAAAGTTTTTTACTCCCTTATTCTTGGGTGTTTTCGGAAATAAAGATTCCACCTTATTTCTCACACGGATCAGTATAAGTTATATTATAATAGCTACAGTACATACGTACTATCTCTCTCTCTCTCTTGGGTTAACAGCCGTAGGGCTGGTTGGCAGCAGCTCTCCATGCTTTTCTGTCGTCCGCTTTCCGCTTCAGCTCGTAGTATGATCCACATCTCATATCCCGTAGCAATTGTTTCATATACTCCAGCCTAGGTCTTCCTCTCATATTCCTTCCCTCAACCATTCCCTCCATTATCCTTGTCAGTAGAGTGTCATGTCTGATGATGTGGCCAATTTTAAAATTAAAATATATACTATACCGTACGGTAAATATACGTAAAGTACTGTACTGTACCTGTACGATTTTACTATATAATTATATGATAATGGAAAGCTATATTAAAAACAGTCATGACTTCCTCCTTGTTTTCGGGTATTTTTTAAAATTGGACATACGCTTTAAAGAATTTGGGGTCGCTGAATCCAAATCTTAAATCAGAACAGGTATTTAAAGTCTTCTTTAAATTCTTACGCTTTAAAGAATTTGGAGTCGCTGAATCCAAATCTTGAATCAGAATCCTCCTATCGTTTTCGTTTTCAAGAAAGATAGATTTTGAGAGGAAAATGATCCTCATATCTTCATTTTCAATAAAGATAGATTTTGAGAGAAAATGATGACCTGAGAGACTTAGAATCATCATATGAAAGACGCCACTTGTCCTATTGTATCTCGATCAGGAGAGGAGGTTGCCTGCCTTGAGGGGAAAAGACGTGATGAAAGCCGGTTCCTCATGTGAAAGACACCATTAGACTCAATGTATTTGAGCAAAAAAAGATGAACACTTGATCACACAATAATCATGGTCCGTCCACGTCTCCTATCGTGTAGAACAGGCCTTACGGTTTATTGTACAGGATTGGTGAGAATTATGGAAACAGCTTAATATTTCTTTTACAAGGATAATTTGACAGTAGGTTCCATTGGGGATCCTATTCGAAAAAAACTATTGCTCTGTCGCTGCTTCAAAATTTCGGTCCGCTATTTTGAATCGAATTCAATTTTTTTAAATGGGAAGGTGGTCAAGTGATACATGATTTTAATACTGATTAATTTCAAGAGAAAATCAATGGCCAAATCCGCATATCGATATTTTAAACCTTTTGAAAGATTACTAATAAATCATACAATTTTTAGTTTTTAAAGAAATAATTGATAAAGTTCAATCAGCCGCCATTTTGGATAAAAGTATCATAGAACATTTTTATTGATGTATTTTTTCTCGTTTTGAAAAGGGCTTCAAAATTATGTATCACAGAATGGGTGTTTACATTCAAAATATTTGAGTTACAACCCCTCATTTCTTTAAAAACTAAAACTTCAATCAGCCGCCATTTTGGATACAAGTATTATAGAACATTTTTATCGATACCATCTTTCTTGTTTTAAAAAGGCCTTTAAAATGATGTACCACACAATGGGTGTTTACATTTAAAATATTCGAGTTACAACCCCCTAAGTCAGCCCTTATGACGGGTTGAAATTCAGTTGTACGTCAAAAGGTAGAGTATTTGACCAATAACTTATCCTGAAAGTAACAGTATTATATCTACAACAGTCTCCAACTTATTGAAGGTTACCATACATATGACTCACTCTGTATATTACTAAAGTGAGATTCACTTCAAACTGTCAGCATTTCTTATAAATAACATCAATGCTTCTCATTCAGTCTATGCTGACGTTTTGAATAGTCAACAGATTTATATGTTCAAGATTGAGAAAGTTTACTATAATACGGAGACTGTTGTTGTTAACGAGCTGTCCATAAACGGCGTGTTATGTAATAATAAATTCGTTGCAAGTTGTAATAGAAATATCCTGTATGCCTCTGGTTTATTCTGCATGAATTGTTATTTTATTACTATGCTAAATATAATTATTTTCGGCGCAGTTTAATTATATTAACTGCAATATTGTGAGCTTTTGTTGGATGTCAATGTGCCTATTATATTTTAGTTTATACTATGTACAGCAATGATTTGGAAATTGAAATGAGAATGGGTTTGAATGCAACGTGTTAAATGTCGAAATGAATGGGAAACTTGTTAATTTGTTCGTGTTTGTATGCTAACTGTCCATTATCTGACATTTGCCTGTTGGGAAATGTACATCAAAATGTCTATTATTGTGGCCTCAAACTTTTCATGAGGAGAGGTATGCTTCAATTTCTTCAGGTCATTATGTTGGAAAACTCCATGGTTATAAATATTTATTCTCAATTCGGGCCAAAATTTCTTTCTTGAACACACAAGGGTTGGTAGTATGATGTGTATTAATGTCTTGAAAAAGCGTTTACATTGTTTCATTCATATTTATGGAATAGCTTTAAATACAATAAATAAGCACTAAGTTATTTAGTGCAACAGTGAGCTATTAGGCTAATCATAGGTGAAACTGAAAACAATCTGACTCATATACTTTCAAAAGCTAGAAATTCTCAGCTTTTCATCACAGAATGTACTTCTCTCAACGAAAACAGTGTGGCAATAATATAAGATGCTCTATTATACATTTTTATGAAATATAAGAAATCTTACAATGATCATCATCGACCCACTATTTGATGAATGTTGCGAATTTGGGTTGCAATATCTATAATGTATTACCCGTACATAGAAAAGTTGAAATTCTCAAATGTGCAATTAAATTGAACCAATACCTAATCAGATGCTGTTTATATTTTATGTGTACCTACAAAGATTGTCTTCAAAAATGCTCTTACCCCTTTTCACAGGAGATAGTGAAAAGGAGAGCCTGAATGCTCGAAATAACCATCAATGATATGAAATAGTGATGCTGATTTGTTAATTCTTTGGTCGAAAATTTTCATTATTACGCTGTTGTCAACTACTGAACGTCAATAAAGAGTAACGCCCTAACTTATTTTGTTTGAGCAAGTTTCAAGTCTTGGCAAAAACTTCATTATTTTCAAGTTGAAATTCAAATTTCATACAAGAGCTCAATCGCCTCTTATCGATCATGAAAATCGCGTTATTTCCATCATTCACGTGTTGTCAATCTGTTTCAATCTCACCAAAATTGTTTTTGTACAAAAGCAACTCCAATTTCAAATATAAATAGAAGAAACGTGTGCTTCCATTGTATTGCTTATTAATGACTTATATACGATAATATTTTTCATGAGATTTTCTAGATTCCCTGCAAATCATTATCAAATCCGTCAAATCTTAACATTCGCTTTATTCTAATTTTAGAAAAGGGTGTCATTTCTTGTGGTTGGTTTATTGAGAGACAAGAAATTAGTGTATCAAATGTCAGTTTTCTTGAACTACATTCAGTAGTCATTTTGTTCTACTAATCACTATTGAATAGTAAGGAAAATATATTATGAAATATGAGTTTCAAATCATTTTCAGCATTTTTGATAATTTGCTTTTCATATTTTTACTTGTTTCTGATTACTCACAACTCGTACTCATTCTTAGTTTTCTTGAATTTTCATTTACTCTTGTTTAATATCGTAGCAATCCATAAACTTAATTCAAATTTATACCACTGAACATTCTCGAAACATCACCTCATAATGAGACATTTCAAACTTTGATCTATAAAAGACACGCTTCGGTTATTTATAGCTTCTTATTCCTTTCCACCTTATAAATTAGCTATTTTAAAAAAAATGTAACCAATTTTAAAATAAAACTTCCAATCGAATAAATTGCTATTAGTAGCGAACCAGAAGAATAATCTCAGATTTTGTACATTCTTCGAGGGATACATTTTTACAATGATTACAGTATTTAAATCTTCTCTTGAGAAGATCATCACCAAATAACTTTGAATTGTTGTATCATTCCAAGGAAAGAGTTGCCGTCAGATAGCTGCTTAGTTGTTGATCAGCTAGTGAGAAACATTAGGTCGGGCAGAAATGAAAAGCAGTGAGCTTGTTTGGCTTGGGCGCTGCGAATCCCTTCTAATAATTCATAATTTGTTGAGAACTGTGTTGAATATGATTGCGTGTAATATTGAGATTTCAGTGAGATATTGAAGGTGTTTTTCAGAACTCCGCCATGAGGCCGTCACCACCTTCACAACCATCCCCGCATGGTCAGATGATGGCTAGTCAGGTACAGCATACCTTCAGTACATACATGCCTACATTTTGCTACTGACTTCTAGACGCTAGGCTGTAGAGCGTCTTATCAACTTCAACCAGATGTAGTTCTATTTTTCTAACTCCTGTTTGAGACACCACTCTACATTTACAACTAACAGCGGAATCGGTTAAATTAGGCTTGTCATCATTATAATCTATTTGTATCATCTTGAACTTTGTTATCATTAATTCTGTATAGCGATCAAACATTTTCTTTTCAATTATTTTCTATCAATTTTCAATTCATATTTTAACTTTTGATCAACTGTGTCGAGAAGTTTTCTAACAAAAGTTGTGTGACGAACATTTTCCAGTTACTTTTCAAATTTGATCAATACATTCAATTAATTGAACTAATAAATCAATTATGTTTAAACATACCAATCTCACCAATTACTCGTTTCTACATTGTGGTTAGCGGGATTATATTAATGTAGTCTGCTATTCCAAATTAAGTATCTTATCGAATTTCTTGTTTTAATCTCTTCATCTGTCCTGTTTTACTGACGTAATTTAATGTTGCTTCAACTAACATTTCCTGTAACTTACCGATCTTGTACATGCATGAAGATTGATGTTGAAGCTGGTGCGTAGCCAAATTCTTGAAGGGTTGAATAGAGTAGTTATTTTGGCGGCTCCAGTCACTATTTCTTCATAGCGCTGTCTACTTTCCATTCGATCGTAGTAGCTGATGAATTTTCTTCTGAAATCTCATTATTATTTTCTTCCAACTTATTTTCAACTTATAAGTTGAATGGCTAATTGCGATGAGAGATTTTTATTGCAACGCGTTCTACGTTCATAAGCGATTCTAATGATAACGGGTAGGTCCTTTTTATGATACTCGTCTATAATTTGATGTCAGTTATAATACTATTGCAACACTTGTGCCTTATATATAGTACACTTGACCTTGAGACGATTTTCATGTTTAAATATCCATCAGTTTTCTATAATAATAATAAAGAGCTACTTGCGTTGGCGGTGCATGGAGAAATGGAGCAATTGCAATGGTTTTGGGTGAATATGGTGGATGTGATGGTGTTGCTTTAAAGTATGTGTTTCCGCTTGATGTTGCAGCCTTTCATGGGCCCTCGCTACCCTGCCGGCCCCCGCCCCGGAGTAAGGATGCCTCAGCTAGGCAACGACTTTAGTGGGGTTTGTATCTTCACTATTCAATCCATTCCAAATTCATAAATGCTACTCCCAGTTGTAATTGAATTATTCAATCAAGGGTCCCAGTCCACTTCTGTTACTTGATACATTATTCTCTTTATATCGAATAAGAGATAAATCTTATTCCTATGTAGCACGTCCGTCAATATCCAATAGTGTAAAGTCTTGTAGTAATTACTTGACACAAAGTGTTGCCAAGTTGAATGTTGCTACATGAATTCATTTTGAGTTAATTTCGCTATGATAAATATTATCTATATCTCTTGTCTAAAAAAAGTGTTTAGATTGAAGAATTTAAGCAGTGCTTCAATACTGGAGAATTTAAGCATTGCTTCAATACTGAATAATTTAAGCAGTGCTTCAATACTGAATAATTTTAGCAGTGCTTCAATACTGAATAATTTAAGCAGTGCTTCAATACTGAAGAATTTATGCAGTGATTCAATACTGTTCCATCGTATTTTGCTTGCAAGATTCTGTCTGTGGTTATGTGTCCTTGTTTTATAATATTGTATATAATCGTATGCCGAATGCTGTATAGTTATAAACATATTCAAATAAGCAAGATCCAAATCACGATATTTCTTTCGAAGAGAAATGAATGCTTGTCGATACTCACTCATGCATGAAATGAATTTTGTTCTGTTCATCAATTAATATAATGTCATGGCTTTTTTGACACATTGCCATGTTTCGTACTTTTTCTGTAATATTCAATAGGTGATAATAGTTACAATTTTGTTGAGTTTCAAATTGGAGAAGCGGTTAGTCGCGCTGATACTGATAAGCTATCGATAAGGTGATTTAAGATGAACAGTGTTCATTGTAGGGATGATCACTGATTCCAGGACCCACTTCAAGCTGTAGGTCTACTTTCTCTAATAGATCTCTAATCATCACAATCTCATAACCCACATGCAAGCTAGAAGCTCATGTGGGCATCACCTTCGGTAAAAAATTTTTAGTCCAAATGCATAGAAAGTTAAATTTATATGAATATTGATCGTAATCAATATACAGAGTGTTTCGAACTCCCAAACAATATTCTAGGGCTGTGTTCCTGGGTACGAAACATATCTAAATATCAATTTAAAACTGTCTGAAAGTCCGAAAATTACTCAACCGCCATTTTTTCCACTCATAATTTTTTCCCCTAAATAATGGCCGAAGTGAAACTTTGCACGAACAATCACAACTAGAAAGCTACAAAAAATTATGGCAGTTTCTTCAAATTTATAAAAAAATGGCGGCCGTTTAAAATTTCTATTTCTTGAATGACCAAAAAATGTACAATGGTAACATTTTTAGTAAATTTAATTACAAATCATTTGACACCTCACTTTCCAAAATTGAACGCATATTAAGTGAGATATGGCAGCTTCAATGATAGGTGACCTATAGAGTGTTATGTAACGTCACAGAATGCAATAAAGAATGGAAAGTCGGCTATTATTTTGACGCAAAAATCCGCTATCTTGAAAGAAAGTTCAGCATTGTAATACTATAGATGTGAGGTTCGGATCACTTTACTGATCCGGGCCAATTGGTCTCGTTCACTGCCGCGAGCCAATCAAAAGACCCGGATAGCGGTGATTGTAATTTCCAACAAGATGGCGCAGTCACGTGACGTGGTCTTGATGCACTCAAATCTTTGCGTAATGTAAAATACATTGTTTGGATTGATACTTTCCATTCTGTATGTATTCTGTAGTAACGTTTTATTATTGTTTGAAATAATCTAAAAAAAATTGTAGTTCTGTCTAGTTGTCATGCAAAGTTTCACTTCCCTATGTTCAGCCATTATTTCGAAAGAAATTGTAAAAACAAAATGATGGCTATTTGAGTAACTAAGGTCTTTCGGACATTTTGAGAATAATATTTATATATGCTTCGTACCCAAGAACAATGCCCTGGAATTTTGGTAGGGAGCTCGGAAACACTCTGTATTTTATCATCATAGTAATCGATTGTAATTGTGAATCGTATGACAAACATTTCATAATTTGTTAATTTCATTTTAACGAGTAAGCTATTTCAGCTATAAAATCGAAGTGTTGGCTACTATCTAAGTATGATTTTTATCAGTGACTCAACTGTTCATTTCCCTTTCAATGGCTTGTGAGTTTCTTAATTGTATTGTTTGATTTTTGCAGCCACCAGGTCAGCCTATGATGCCAAATACAATGGACCCCACCAGGCAAGGTGAGTTGTAAATATAGAATCTTTAGTCGCGGTAACTGTTTCCATCTTGTAGCTCGCTTCTGTTACTGTCTACCTCCTTTAAAACGTACAAACGTTCCGCCAAAAATGATCACGAATTGACAATTTCTACTGACTCACTCATTTGCCTCATTCCACATAGATCATTACAAGAAAAATCGTCCTTAGTATAAAATGTTAGGAGCCAAAATCTTAATATCCTCGTATCTTCTCGTGTAGAGAATAGAGTAAACTACTATTTGTTACAAATCTTGCATAATTTTTGTGATGAAAGCAAGAAGAAGATGACTTAGATAGCCGATTCTTGATTATTGGACGGTTCGATGCATTCAATAAATTGAACTCTATTACTTTTTATATTTTTTATTTCCAGTTTCTTTGTCATATTGTGTAAATGAAGGTATGGATAGGTGAGATTAGAGGATTATGCTTGCACACACTATTCGTGTTCGGTACTATATAATAAATATCGTCTTCGTAGAATGTTATATAGATTAATTGACAAATGTAAAGTGGGAAAAACTCAATTCTTCAAATTGAGAATGTTGACATATACAGTTGATACTCTACTAAGCTATTACTGGAATTTCCAGCAGTCATTTGATAGAAATCGTTTGCCCTATTATATAGTGTACTGTTTTCGTTTTTATCCCCGCGAGAAAAACTGATTTATGAATGAGTACTGTAATTTGCTTGAGATAGTTACTATCATGGTAATATTGATGCAATAATAATATTACAAACTGGTTGAGTAAAGAAGTATTTTGCTTTCAATGGATGCTCCTGTAAAAAGGAATATATAATAATCCCTCAGTAAGGAGCAGCTATAATTATATATTATATAATTATAATATTACTTTTGAAAAAAAAATCAACTTGGAGTTTAGAGCTTGTAATCAGAATATACATTTTGTTCAATGATATTAATGATATTGATCTATAGCGAAAATAAATTCTATTTGTTAGATTATTCAATCTACAGTATTGGATTGAATTGATCCTCGAATAGCAAAACATTTCTATTGTTAATTTAGCAATTATAATAATTAAGCTACAAAGCTGTGTGTAAGGAAAAAAAAACTGTATTCCTCTTATTGACTAAGAATTACAGTCAAACCTCTGTATAACGAAGTCGATTATCCCGAGAAAAAATCCGAGGTATTCGTTATTGAGAGGTTCTGTCAAGAAATCTGCCACGATCCTATGGATCTTATAATATCGTATCACGGCAGTAAATAAATTGATATGGTACATAGAACATATCATCGCGAACGTAGATAGGGTACCTATTAGGCCAATATTAATTTGGAAATTTGAAAATTCAAGCTGTTTGGAAAAAAACATGTTTTTTGAATATTTATAGAATGTAATAAGTAAGTAAACTCACCAATTTATTTTCAGAAAGCTTGATTTGTACTATTAGTGGCGTTTAATCTAACTAAGTCCATACTCTGTAGCAATATTTTTCAACTCTTTACACTATTATTAGATGGAACTCAAAATACGGTTATTTTGTCAATAACTTCACTATAAATATCAACTTTCCTATTTTTTAATGTTTCATATTTGAAAAAGTGAGTAATTTTCGGTTCAATCTTGCATTTGAATAAAAAATCATGTTTGATAAACGACTCACATCTATTCAAACAGTAATAGACATGTCTGGTACACTATTTTCCAGTTTTAATCCTTGCCTGATAATTTTGAAAGCCTCTAGAACTTCTTGATCTGACGGATTCTTCTCATCAGGTTCCGTCACAGCTGTCATCATCATAGAATTGAAATGTGTGACAAAAGCAAAAATGGGGAAGTCCAGTCGTTCACCTGCCTGGTCTACAATAATGACAAGCTCTTGGAATTCAGTATCCAGTAACTTGCATTGAATTTCCGACATGTGTTTCACCCTCTATCAACTGTCTACCACCCTATCTTCTTCCTACCTGAATTGCCATTATTTTTAGTCTATTGACCTTTCTGCTGAAACTAAACAATTCCTTGGAAATAACCGTCTGCTTCCAATACACACTACACTTTGTAGTCAAGAGAAAACTTTGTTGTTGAGAGGTCCGAAATTCTTTACATAGAGGTAAATAAGCAGCTAAAACTCAAAAATGTCATGTGACCAGGTAAAAATTCGTTGTGTAGAGGATTTCGTTAAGTGGAGGTTCGTTATAGAGAGGTTCGACTGTATTTATGTTTTATGTTAGATTCTATTTATTTTACTGAAGATATTAATACAATCTGTTGATTGTACAAGGAGTAGGGGATGATTATTCATACATTCAATGAAAGTGATGAGTGATGTTGTTTTTTCCCCAGGTGAGGGCGGAGAGTATGTAGGGTGGCAAGGTAGGCACAACTTGTTTTAAATATTTATAATAAGTTGCACTTGCACTCTGCTTCCTCTGTCGCACTTATTTCTGTTTTGTGTGCATCTGCTATTATTTCAGCTGTTAGCATACTAGAGCCTTTATAATACATGTGTATTCTACTTAACAACTTTAATAACAACCAGTTATGCAATACTGCCTCACAAATAATAATACAATATTCACTAGAATCGTGAATCCTAACATATCAAGTTGCATGACGGATTCAGTCCTTATATGTCAACGGATTCACACGGTTCCTTGGGTTTTTGGTTACCGTGTTGATTTATTTATATTATTTTTCTGATGTACGGACCACTACAATTCCTAATACCTTGTTTATTTTAATAATGGATGTTGTTTTAAACATTTTGAATACTTGAACGTGAATTCATAGAGACATATTTTCTCAATTTAAAACTTACTTGATTACAATAACTGAAGGGAAGCGTACTCTCTTGAGACGAATACATGCTGTAATTAGTTGCCAACTTTACGAATTTGCTTTTAATTGGAATCATTGAAACCAACATGATTTCGAAACCATTCAAGTTTAAGAAGATAGTAGTAAGTAATACATATTTGAATTCTAGGTCCCCAAACTTCTATATTGGCAAAAGTGTATTAAATGCCAGATGAAAGTGTTCGTTAAAGAGAGTTTGTTATTCATTAGTACTGTTCCAGCTGTTGTTTTTGTTACGTTGTGTCAGAAATTATTTTTAGAAGAAGATAAAAGGAGATGAATATCAGATAGGAGAGGAGAGCAAAGCAACTAGCTTATTAGCTGCTGTTAGATGTGTTGATTTTAATTATTTATTGTGATGAATCCTCAACTTTATATGAGTTTCAAATTTGAGCAATTACTAGAATATAGATTCATTTGTAGGAAGTATTTATTTCATAATTGTCTGATCATGTCATTCGCCGTATCTTATATTAGCTCGATATTGCCAAAACCAGTCTGAGTTGCGATCATTTGATTCGGAATATGTTTCTTTAAGTATTTCTATTTTGTTCACATAAGCTTACCTTTGTAGTGATTTGACTAATTAATATTTAGTTAATTGACCATGAAACAGTGATATCTCAAATATATCTAAATTAGTTTCTGGCCAATCTTTTGAGGCACTTCCCATAGAGCTAGTAGTTCTGTTGCTAATTTCTATTTCATGATAATTCATCTACTTTAAAAGGAGTTTGAAGTTAATAGGAATAGAGCAGCTTCTTTACTTATTTGAATCTCAGGTTGAAATGAATGCTGAACCCTGTTTTGTTAGAATAAAAAATATATTATTAATAATGATGAACTTAAATAAAGAATGACAGTTCTTACAATTTATCCAATAATTTTCAATGAAATATGCGCACCATTTCATTCAGTCAAATTTATTTAATCTGGCAACCTTGTTGGCCGGATGATTTTATCTGTTATGAGCAGGAGGAGCCAATAGCTCATTAATCTGAAAATAATATTTGGAGAAAATTTCACTAGAAATGTAATAGAATACTATTCGAACTAGTAATTTTTGAGATGGATAATGTTTTGATATCATTTTTCATGTTTAACATTCTTGACGGAAAGCATTAAATATATTCGTTCAAGCTATAAGCTTACCTTGCGGTCAGTTACTTCAGTTACGGTCAGTACTTGACTTCTTCAATTACACTTGAAGTTTATTTTATAAACTCCTAAACACCATCTATTTGATCATGGTCTCTGACCAATATTTATAGATGATATCCTAGCTTTCATATTAATTAGCATTATATTAGATTAATTAATTAGTTTTATTAATTATTGCTATTAAATAATTCTCATACGGAATATAGCACAATATCCAAATCTATTGCAACTGTTCAAAATTGACAGTGGAATTGAAAGCAACGCATGTGTATACTGCTCCGCCCGCTTCTTTATGTTATCTTACAATATAATAATATACTCGATGTATTGCATGTTTTTCGTAGCTTTTTCCAACTGTATCGTTACATGCGATTAACACTCATTCGTTTGTGCGCATGTACCTGACACTTCAATTGTATTAATAATATTCAAATATCAATTAATTTTATATATTTTTCCTAATTTTATGAAGCTTCAATATACATTTTAATGTTGCTCGAAATAGTAATTATTATTCCTTCATATCAGCTTAGTTTGAGGTTAAGGGCCCTACACACCTACGGATTTGGATCGTGGATTTGGCCTGTCTTGGCCTGTGTCCTTGAACGACTCGGGAGCAAAATCACTACACACTAGTCGTAAGCATCGCAAGCCCGGCCTGCCGTTCTTTTCAAGGCTACCCTCTCCACCAAAATCTAAATCGTCCAATAATGGAGATAGAGGAATTTTGATTTCAGATTTGAATTCAGCGACCCCAAATTCTCTAAGGCGTTAGTCCAATTTTTGAAAATACCCGAAAACAAGGGAGTTATGGCTGTTTTTAATATAGCTTTCTATTATGATAGTAAAAACGTTCTAGGTTAATAAGATAATTATTTTTTGCTCACAAAGGGAAAGGTTTTTAGAAGTGTTAAAACACTTAAAAGTTTGGGTCTAAACATGAACATTTTCAAAACTCTTTTTTTTATTTTAAACTTTGAAAAGATGAATCCAAATATGAAATCAGAAAATCAAAAATCAACTATGATTATGAGAAGAGTTGAATATGAATTCAACTCTGACCATTTTCACTTCCATTTCATTCTTATTGTTATGTTATGTTGTTATCTGTCTCTCTACTCTCTCTCTCCCTCTCTCTCTCTCACACACACACACACACACACACACACACACACTCTCTCTGACAGATGTGAAATCAGTAGGCTTTTTGAGGTCCGCTGAAGTGCAATTTCATTATCAGATCTTTCAACGCCACTCAAAAGTAATTGTGCTTTATTTGTTGTTTCTTTTTAATATAATATTATATATGTTTTACTTTTCTTCTTCATTTCTTTTCCCTGTCCCCTTATTTTTCTCTATTCTCTCTTCCTCCTGGACAGAGCTTTCTGCTATCTTATAATTATAACAATTAATCTGTCATTTTCCAGTTATCTACTAATTTTTCTTTTTCTTAATTGCATTAATAGGCTACTATTTTGCTCATGATACTATCGTTTATTTTGTTCAATTATCTGGATTATTTCTAATTGCATTAATACTATTTTGCTAATGATACTATCGTTTATTTTGTTTAATTATCTGGATATATATTTGTAAGAAGCTGGTTGCTCTACATTCACGCTTCTTCTTTCTAATCATATGAACCATATGACTTGTTAATAATTTACTAATGTTGTTTATCAAACTAACAGCAGAGCTGATGAGAGAATCATTGAATGTTCATATTTGTACAGTTTAAGATTTATTGAGATTTATATTATAATTGACATTAAAATCGATTTTCTAAAGTAAATGAAAATCTTTCGTCAATTATTCATTTTAAGTAATATGTGCGAAGTAAGATCATTATAAATCGATTTTTTTGTTCAACATGCCGAAAAAAGGTAAGAGTGAATTTTCAATTGATATTGATAGGAAATTTGTTTTGGAAAAATTCTCTTGGAAAATTGGACAAAATGCTAAATTCTGGCTGGAAGATTTTGAGAAAGAATGTATCCGTTACAATATCCATAACGATGAAGAAAAAATAACATGTTTAAGACTATTTTTAGAAGGGAGTTCTGAAGATTGGTATACTTCCAACAAATATAGATTAGGATTGAAAAATTGGAATTTGTGGTCAAAAACATTTCTCCAAACTTTTTCTAATAAAGGCTGGTCAAATGTGAGATATGCATATTCATTCAAATACATTGAAAATTTTGGATCTATGCTTGATTATGCTTTGAAGAAGGAACGATTATTGCTTGAATGTGAGAGAACTATAACAGATGAATCTAGAATCTCACATATTGTTGTGGGACTACCAGTTCATATTCAGAATAGATTAGATAAGGAAAATATCGAGACCACAGAAGATCTGATGAATGAGATTCAAAAATATGATTCATTCACAAACTCAAACGGACATAGTCATATAAATAGCCAGAAAAAAGACTCAACCAAGATGGAAGAGATAAGAAGAAAGAAGACTCCTTGTTCTGTATGTACAGCCTTGGGAAAACCAAATCGCTTTCATCATGCAGAGATCTGTAGGAATAGAAATAAAACAGTGAATTTCACAACCTGTGAGGAAAATACACTCGATGTTGATAACTCAAAAAACTGAATAAGCCGGCGTGTAAGTTCATTCCATTGATTACAGTTAATGTACTAGTTGATATAAAGAAGATTGTAAAAGGGGTTTATGACAGTGGCTCAAATATCACTCTAATAAATCAGAAAATTGTTGATGAGCTGAAGACAAAACTTATGAACGACCATAACCTTTTTCGAACTATTAGTGGTGTGAATTTTACAAATCGCCGGGCCAAAATTCCAATGAAAATCAATAAAATCGAAGAAATATTAGATGTATATGTTGTGAAGAACAATAATTTCTCTTATGACTTACTTCTTGGATTGGATGCAATAAAAAAGTTCAAATTGATACAGAATGAAAATTTAGAAATTTTACAGAAGGTTGATGACAAAACAGATGTTGAAAGATTGAATTATGAGTCATCTGTCTTCTCTGTAAATATGGAAAGCAATCTGAATTATCTTGATACTGAAAAGAGACAAACAATAACAAGGCTGATTGAAGGTTATGAATCACTATTTGCAAAACACAAATATGATGTAGGTGAGGTAAAACATGCAGAGGCAGAAATCAAACTTTCAGAAGATAGATATATTATTAAGAAGCGATACAGAACGTGTATCCCAGATAAAAAAGAAATAGAACAACAAATTTCAAAACTTTTAGAGGCAGGATTGATTGAATATTCAACTTCACCATTTGCATCTCCTGTTACACTTGCCTTCAAACGAGAAGAAAAAAAAAATCACGGGTATGTATTGACTTCCGGGAACTGAACAAAATTGTAATACCAGAGCCACAACCATTCCCAAGAATAGAAGATATAACAGTGAAGGCTGGTAATTGTAAATGGTACACAGTACTTGATGTTAATTCAGCATTCTGGACAATACCAATAAAAAAAGAAGACAGAATGAAAACTGCATTTGTGACCCACGAAGGCCATTATCAATGGTTACGGATACCATTTGGTTTGAAGACCGCGCCTGCAATTTTTCAAAGATTATTGGGTAACACTTTACAAAAAAATAAGTTGACTGATTTTTGTACTTGCTACTTTGATGATATTTTAATATTTTCAAAGACATTTGAGGAACACTTGAAACATATAAACCTCGTACTTGATGCGGTTTATAAAGAAGGGTTCAAGCTGAAATTGGAAAAATGTAACTTTGCAAGGAGTTCAATTAAATATTTGGGACACATAATTGAAAATAACTCAGTCCGTCCACTCACTGACAATCTCAAAGCAATTGAAAAGAGACAAACAACCGAAAACCAAGAAGAATGTACGCCAGTTTTTGGGGAAAATAAATTTCTATTATAAATACATAGAGAATGCAGTGAAAGTTCTAGAACCTTTACACAATCTACTGAGGAAGGACATACCTGACATCTGGTCAGAGACATGTGATAAAGCTTTCCAAAACGTGAAGAAATACTTATGTTCTAGTCCCGTATTACAAATTTATGATTATGAAAAACCAGTATTCATTTTCACCGATGCCAGTGGAGAGGGATTTGGAGCTGTACTGAAACAACCAAAAGAAAATAATGAGCTTCATCCAGTAGCATATTTTTCAAAAAAACTGAGCCCTGCTCAAAAGAAGAAAAAAGCTATTTATCTGGAATGTATGGCTATAAAAGAGACAATTATGTATTGGCAATATTGGTTGATAGGACGGAAGTTTACAGTGATCACAGACCACAAACCATTGGAGAATCTCAGAGTGAAAGCACGAACCGATGAAGAATTGGGAGATCTTGTATACTACCTATCACAATATGATTTCACATTGATATATAGCCCAGGAAAAGGAAATGTTGAAGCAGATACTTTATCAAGAAATCCAGTTTTAGAGCACTTTGAAGGAAATGAAGACATTTTAACAGTTGTGAATCTGATATCTATACAAGAAATAAAAGACGATCAAGAAAAAAACAAAGAAGCAATAATGAATAATAGGAATGTTGAATATAAAGAGGAAATATTCGACAAATGTATGAAATGAAACAAAAGAATCTTCCTTTCTCAAGAAAAGGGTAAAGAATTGATTGAGAAAATTCATTTTCAACTAGGACATATCGGAACTCACCACACACTATTACACATACGTCCACATTACTACTTTTCCAACATGGATGAAATGGTCAAGCGCTATTGTGATTCGTGTCATATATGTAAGAAGAATAAAACAAGAAGAGGTCGCTCAATAGGATTACTTTCACAATTGGGTCCAGCTAGTGAACCGTATGAGATCATGTCGATAGATACTGTTGGAGGGTTTGGTGGAAACAACTCAACAAAACGATACCTACACATATTGGTCGATCACTTCTCTAGATATGCATTCACTTCAAGCTCTAGCGGTCAAACTACTAAAGAATACATTCGTTTGCTAGATCCTATCTTACAAAACCATTCTGTCAAGAT
The DNA here is from genome assembly GCF_014356525.2 of Nilaparvata lugens. Classification (NCBI taxonomy): domain Eukaryota; kingdom Metazoa; phylum Arthropoda; class Insecta; order Hemiptera; family Delphacidae; genus Nilaparvata; species Nilaparvata lugens. The sequence goes on along the minus strand of NC_052518.1, from coordinate 40,872,870 downwards.
CCTATTAGCTGATCAATATGCGTCTATCAAATCAAAAAAGTTTAGAGATTACCTACTCGAAAAAGGTGTTACAATGGTGTTCACATCGGTAGATTGCCCACAATCAAATGGTCTTAATGAGCGGCTAAACCAGACATTGGTGAATCGTATTAGATGCAAAGTGAATAGTCCAGAAGGAAGAACGCAGACGTGGTCGAAAATAGCGGAAAGTTGCACATCAGAATACAAGACAATCCATAGCACTACTAAATTTACACCAAGATATCTGCTATTGGGAGAGAATTTGGAAATAATACCATCACAACTGAGGAAAAAACGAAACTTACAAATAGACAGAGAAGAAGCAATAAAAAATTCCAATTTAAACCACAAACGGAACAAACTGAGATGTGATAAGAACAGAAGAATATATATGGTTTCAAGGAAAAAGAACTAGTGTATATAGAAAAAGGGAACAAGTTGAATAGAAATAAATTAGATGAAGTTAGAAGTGGACCGTTCCCCATTATAAGAAGAATATCAAACTCAATGTATGAAGTGGCCTGCGGAATCAATGGGAGTGAACCAATCATCTGTCACTCAAGCAAATTGACACCTTCGAGGAAGTTTCTCGTTCAAGGGGGGGGAGATGTAAGAAGCTGGTTGCTCTACATTCACGCTTCTTCTTTCTAATCATATGAACCATATGACTTGTTAATAATTTACTAATGTTGTTTATCAAACTAACAGCAGAGCTGATGAGAGAATCATTGAATGTTCATATTTGTACAGTTTAAGATTTATTGAGATTTATATTATAATTGACATTAAAATCGATTTTCTAAAGTAAATGAAAATCTTTCGTCAATTATTCATTTTAAGTAATATGTGCGAAGTAAGATCATTATATATTTTGTAATGCTGTTTTTGTGCAATGGGTCTGTCGAGACCAAGCACACTATCAATAGAATCAATCAATCAATATCTCTCTGTCTCTCACACAGACACACACCAACTCTTAATTCACACAGCTTACAGTAGATAGAGAAAGAAAGAAATATGAAAGAAAGAAAGAAAGAAATATTTATTGCCAAAATCATTAAACACAACTTTACAAATGTGAAAAATATAAAAATTTTCATATACAATACATTACAAAAACTTAAAATTAAAATATTTTTCATTTAAACATCAATTATAATATTATCATTGGCGTTACCAGCAAAACTAAGTAGTTTGAGCGATGGCAACGAGTAATCAGTCGGCTATAATTAGTGGCTTGAGATTCAGTCGAAAATAGGAAAAATATAATAAAGAAAAAAGAAACATATGGAATGTATGAAAAACTAGAAAAAAAAAAATAATAAAATTTCAATCCGAAAAGAAGAAGTACTAAGAGTGAAATACTAAGAGAGTAGAAAAACTAGAATGAATTCATAATAATTTAAAAACTCAAAAGAAAAAGAGATGATTCATGTAATTATTAATCTACAATTCACTGTACATATGTAATTATAGTAACATTTAGTAACGTAATGTAATTCATTTGTAGCATATATGCAATTCCTTTTGTAAGCAAAAAGAGAAAAACAATACAATACAGTACACATGACACAAAAAATAAAACTTAAACTCAGAGAGAGAAAAATTAATCTGGGAGTATAGCCCTACTAATAATAAATTCAGAGGAACTGAGGAAGACAGTATATGTACATCAAATTAAAATATTTTAGGTATGATATCTTCTGTCTTTATCCAGCTTTCAATTTTTAATTTAAGTGCTTTTGTAGGTTTTCCTGCAATGAAATGTTCTGGCATAAAATTAATAAGCTTTTTTGTTGTATAGTTGAATTGTCTTCTGCATATAGTTAGATCTGTTCGAGGAACAAAGCATCTATTTACTGATCTAAAACTATAATTAGTTGAATGAGGTGTAAAAAGATGTATATGGTTGCTGATATATTTAACAAGATTTCTGATATACAGTTGCCTAACTGACAGAACTCCGAACTCCATAAAAAGTTGATGGGTAGGGTACCTTCTATGCACTCCTAGTGCTGCCTTGAGTATACTCTTTTGAATAATATTTAGTTTATTGAAATGAGCATTAAAAGCACCACCCCAGACCCTAATTCCATACTGGAAAACTGATTGGGCGTATGCAAGATAGACCATTTTACTTAAAGATTTCTCTTTTAGTAAGCTCAGTTTATAGAATTTATGAATCATGAATTTCATCCTGCTACACATCTTATCTATATGCTTATTCCATCTTAGATTTGGGTCCAAAGTGACACCTAAATACTTTGTTTCAGTTACCCTCTCTAACACAGGACATGAACAACTCATATCATCATTGTTGGGGTCATTCAAGCAAGTCCTTTTATGTACTCTAACTGCATTTACATTATCTATTTTGTCAGTTGGCTGTGTACTCGAGTTCGGAGAAAATGTCATATAAACACTTTTTTTATAATTCAATGTCAAAACATTCTTCACAAGCCAAGACCTCACCCTGCAAAGTCCACTGTTAGCAAGAGATATAACACTGTCCCACGAGGATCCAGTAAAAGCTAATACAGTGTCATCTGCGTAAGACAATATCCTACACCCCTGAATAGGAAGACTCAATAAATCGTCTATGTAAGCTAGAAATAGAATCGGGGATAATACTGTTCCTTGAGGTAGGCCAAATCCTGACAAAGCTATTTTACTCTCCCTTCCATTCAAATTAATCACCTGTGTTCTGTTTTCCAAATAACTAGCAAATAGTCTTAATACTGGACCACGAAAGCCATTTCCTTCAAGTTTCTCAAGCAGGTTTGAATGAGGGATGGTGTCATACGCCTTAGCCAGGTCCAGGAATACAGCTAAAGTTTTTTTATTTGACTTATAGTTATTTGTTATTATATTTACAAGTTCAGCCATGGCATCCTCAGTGCATTTATTTTCTTGAAAACCATATTGATATTTGTTTATTAAATTGAATTTATTCAAGTATGGAACAACCTGTTGTTTTATAATTTTTTCGAAAACTTTGGATATATTACTTATAAGGCTAATTGGACGATAATTGGTTGGGTTTGTTTTATCTCCTGACTTGTGTAATGGAATTATGTTGGCAATTTTAAAATGACTTGGGAAATGCCCTGTTTCCATACATTTATTGAAGATTAAAGTTAGAGGTAGAGCTATGAAGTGGGCTATTCTTTTAAGACAAACGCTACTTAAATTATCGAAACCAGGAGCAGCACTATTTTTTAAACTATTTATCTGATTTATAACTTCATCATAATTTGTGGGACGTATGAAAAATGAATTCAGAAATCGAAAGTTAGAATTATTACCAGTTTCTTGAGGAAAATTTTCATTTTCTTCAAATAGTTTTTCTGCATATGTCTTTCCCACCTGTGAGAAATAATTATTTAATAATTCAGGATCAATATCAGGGGGGAGCTTATGACGTTTAGTGTCTAAAATTTCCTGGATGCAGTTCCATACCTTTTTATTGTTTCCTTCACATGATTTCAGTTTGTTTTTATAGAATTCGAATTTAGCTGATTTAATAAGTTTATTTAATAAGTTTCTATAGGCTCTATACCTCTCTTTCAATGTGACATTAAAAGGTTGTTTTTTCAAGGCATTATGCATTTTGTCTCTTGTTCTTATACAATTTACCAGGCCTGAGCTTATCCATTCTTTTAGGGGTCTATTCCTCCTTTTTAATTCTATTTGACTAGTTGATAATTTTATATAAGATAACAACTTATTTACGAAACGGTCAACTATATTATCTAAGTTAGTAGAGTTATCCAATTCTGAAATCTCATCTATCCAGGTTTCTTTTTTTAAAAAATCTAAGAGTTTGTCAAAATTTATTTTTTCAATGAAATTATTGGAGTTATTCGATTTTTCAGATGCCAGAGAATTTAACCTTTATACTTAATACTGTAAAACCTCAACCAGCTCCCAATAAGTACGGTATAGAACTTTTTACATCTTGTGTAATATAGTATTTAAAATACTATGACAATTCATTGATTAAAAAAGGTTGTCATACTCGATAGTGTCCTGTAAAAATAGAGAAAAAAAAATTATGATTCAATTTCAGCTTCCTCAATAAAATTTCACACAAGTAGACAAAATTAATATAAAAATGAGTTCATTTTCATTGAAAAAAAAATTGAAATACTCGTATGTACTACAGCTAATAAAATTTTGTGGGAAACGCTGGTTTTATTATTGTACAGTACTGTACTAGTATTTTCTTGCTTTAAGTTCAACCAAATTCTTCATAGAAATAGAATTCTTCATTAATAACATTGAAGTGCTCACAGAGTTTTTTTTTCGACTATTTTAGAGTTCCCGCGAACCATTCTACTAATTCGAGGGCACTGAATCCGAATCTGAAATAAAAATTTTGCTATCTCGATTTTTAAGCGATTTAGATTTTTGGTAACTACACGGATTTCGCCCGAGACGAGCTGAGCCGCGCCAGTAGCCCTGGACGGATTTGGCTCGGCTCGGCTCGCAATAAAATCGCCTACACACCCACGGATTTGTCCCGAGCCGAGCCAAGACAGGCCAAATCCGTAGGTGTGTAGGGCCCTTTACAGTCATTGAGAGAAGAAACTTCATTACATCAATTTGAATATCAATGAGCATTATTATATACAGAGTGGGTGAAAAGTCCGAGAACGGCTTAATATCTCATACACAAAGGTAATTTGACGGTGGGTGTGATTGGGGATCCTACTCAAACTGAAAATACCACTTTACTATGACTATAAAAATCTGGTGCGCCATCTTGGATCCGCCATATTGAATGCAACTTTATTTTTTCAAATAGGAAGGTTGTCATACAATGCATAATTTCAATACAGAATTTCAAGAGAAAATGAATGGCGAAAACCGCACATCAATACCTCAAACCGTTAATAAGATATTCACATTATTAATCAATACCATGCAAATCAGAAATGAAATACAAAAGTGGTATTGATTATTAATATGAGTATCTTCTAAACAGTTTGAGATATCGATGTGCGGTTTTCAACATTCATTTTTTCTTAAAATTTCGTATCGAAATCGTGTATCTCAAATAAGTTTTCAAAGATGGCTGCGCAGGCGCAGGATTGAGAAAGTAACTCTTCATGTAGCTCTTCATTTTAACGTTTATTTTAAATTGTGATGGATAATATATGAGTTCTACTTACGTTATTATGAACCATATAGTGGTGGTTTATTGTTGGTGTCAAGTGAATTCTTTGTGTATTGTGAGTAGTTGCTGGTAATACAAATTCTATTTTCGACTGTCTACATAACCTAAGACTCAACCGGCTACTAATTTATTTTTCGCTTCAGCGTCAGATCCTGTTGTTCATACTATATATTTTGGAACTTTTTGAATGAGAGATATATATACTGAATGTTTATCTTGGTGGGTCGAACTGTACAAATTTTACCGTCTTTTCGGCCGTTTCATTTTCAAGTGATAAGATAAGACAGTTCTGTATTGGAAAGTGCTTTTGAACCGTTAATTGGTATGATCAGCTGTGCGGACTTTTGATTTTCTGGCGGGAAACTCGTTGCCATAGCAACCAAGAGTATTGTTGGAAATCTGTAGCTTCTCATTACTTGTGTTATCTGTTGTCTTTGTCTCTGACAACGCTGATTACTCACTCTCATTGAAATGGAAAGTATTAATCTTTTTCAAACTTCAAAGGGTAAACCTGGAATTATATATAAAGGACATAAATACAGAAAATCTTTCAGCTCTACTGTTAGCAATCGTATCACGTGGCGGTGCCTTGATAAGGAGTGCGCGGCTTCCTTAAAGACTAATATAACGTGTGATAGCATTGTTGACTTAGCTGGTACACACACGTGTGATAATATTTTAACGCATTCTTTACCCGAATTTTCGTCACCATCCCTTGTTACTGATGACTTTGCTACCCAAGTGGAGAAACAAAATATTGACTTCAATCAATCACTATTGGTATCCAATAGTAATTCGAACCTTCTATCTGGTCCATTAAATGAAGAACTTTCTCAGTTAAGAAGTGAAAATGAACTGTTGAAATCTCGTCTTGAGGAGTTAGAGATTCAGCGTAATGCGGCCTTAGACAGATCAATTAATCTAGATATTCAATTGATGCAGCGCCTGGATGCTGCTAGAGATGCAACAACACAGACTGTTAAAATTGGAGACAGTACGCCTACTGGAACTCTAATTGACCGATTACATACATTCATAAATGATGAATTACTCACGGACAATGACATAAATGTATATTGTAGGAAAATGTTTTCTAGCTGTAAGGATTTAATTGTTGTTGATACGGTTGTAGGATCACTTATTGTCAATGATAATGATTATGATCACTCTTTTTTAAGTTCAAATTCGTGTGTAAACAGAAATATTGCATTCATTCTGAATGACAGTCGCACCAATAATTGTATGGATGGATGGACTGGCTCTCACTGGAGCCTAGTTGTCTTTGATCATATTGAAAAACGTTTTATAATTTTGACTCATTGCGACAGTATAATAACAAATCTTTAAATATCTTAATAGAGAGGCTAAAACCAACATTCAATTCAGATAGAGTGGTTCATATTGATTGTTTGCAGCAGCAAAATTCTTTCGACTGTGGCATCTTTGCACTTTTTCATCTTGAAAGTTACATTAAAATTAGAAATAAAAATAATTGTCCCGGTATTTATAAAAATTTTAAATTAAGGAAATTTGACGCTAAGAAACAAAGATTGCATGTACTGAACACTATTGTCAATTATTTGAAGCATCAGACTGATGAATTTGAAGCTACAACTGGTGATTTTCCACAACCGATTATTTCAATGAATAATGTTAATCTTGAGAGAGAATCTCTTTTGCTCAAGTCAAAAGCTTCTGATCCTATAAGAAAAATTAAACTTTTCATGGATAGTGCCGTGCTACCAATTTTTCCTTAAATCGGTTGGAATAGCATTTAACACCTATTAACCTAAGGATAGTTGTCGGCTCCAATGTAATAGATTCTTGATAAATTATGAATGGATCTATCGCCTATGAATGAGAAATCCAGTTTTCAGAGCAAATGAACTTATAATCTTCAGATGAATTTATACAAATACACAAAGAACCATATCTTATAAGCCTAATTATTAGAGTTACTACGAACTAAAATACTTATCTAGTTTACAGTTGAAAAACAGTGGCTATTGGCTTGAATACACAAATAGCAATATACGAACAAAATAGAACACTAAAAATTGTTTAAAACTCAATTTAAAACATTAATAAACGAAAATGATTCAGAGCAAAATTTTACAACAACACACGTAGCCAGCCATTTTTCTAGAGAAGAAGGAAGCCACCGGAAAAAACTACAAGTCAGAACAAAGCCTGGTTCGGTGTCGATTTTACAGACACGTCACCAAAAAATTATAACTTACAAGTTTAGAATTCACACCCTACATCTGTTCTCAATAAAACTTTATTTTGAAACTGTTATTTTAATTTTTCATATATATTCTCTATTTAAATAAACTATTTATCTATTAATTCTGCTAACCAAGCCTCGGTGACACCATGGAACAATGCAACAATCATTTACGATAAAAAAATTCTCCGTCGAAAAGTTTGTCCGTCTATTGATGACTCTGATATTTACTATAAAGTTTCATAGATCTCGAATTGAAGATTCGATTCCAATGTGAGAAGAAAAATGTTATATTACAAATACCCCCCTCTTGACATAAAAAAATTTTACTGTTTGAAAATTTAAAGAAAAAAAAATTACATTGACCCTAATGAAAATTGTTGAAATTTGAATTCGAGAACAGTAACAATTTTTTCTAGAAAAACATTACATGTCATCCAATAATATTGAAAATTATTATAAAAATTCATCAATAGCGTTTGTTTTTTTTTTTTTTTTTTTTATTTTTTTTTAGCCAAAAAACAGGATGTCACAATTTGACATATAGGCCAGTCAATATAACAGTAAAACACTCAGTCAATACAAATACTGTCAATAAAAAACAATACAAAGTCACATTTACAATAAAAACATGTATGGTATATTAATCCTATTCATATGACAGTACTATTAATAAATTCTAAATATTGAAATCTTCTACATTCATTTTCATGTCGATAAACTCTTCAACTGAGTAAAAGGGGTTCTTCAAGAGAAATATTTCTAAAATCTTTTTGAACCTCCTGTGATTAAGTTGCCTCACCTCAATAGGAAGCCTATTCATCAATTTAATTGCAACATTCGAGGGACTTTGATCAGTTTTATGCAGTCTGCTTCGTGTTACATTGAGCGTCTGATTGGATCTTGTATTATAAGAATGAATTGCATTTCTCAACTCCATTTTCTCTGGATTTGCTTTCAGGAATAGTAAGCATTGCAATATATATAATGAATATAGAGTTAGAATTCGAAGACCTTTATAAATATCTCTACAATGTTCCCGATTCCGCGCCCTGGCGATGACTCTGACAGCCCTCTTCTGCATTATGAAAATGTCTTGTGCTTGTGAAGAACAGCCCCAGACTATAAGGCCATATGAAATGTATGGATGAAAAATACCAAAATAAGCCTGACGTAGTCCATGTTGGTCCAGCTCCCCACATAATCGTTTAAGGGCAAACACACCGCTGCTCAACCTACTTTTCAGAACAGCAATGTGTTGTGCCCAACTTAGAGTAGGGTCAATAATTATTCCTAGGAATTTCTGCTCCTTACCAGTATCATTTGTTGCTGATCCCTTTTTGAGCCTAAAAGTGACTGTTGTGGTTTTGGCTTTGTTGAGGAACAGTTCGTTGGCATTCAACCAAGTTTGCACCAACTCCAGATTCCTCTCCGACAGTGCAACAGCTTGAGCATCATTTTTATGCTTATTAAGAACTGTGGTATCATCGGCATACATGAAGATTTTTGTTGGGACATTTATGCTAAGATCATCAATCATGATCAGAAAAAGCACTGGACCCAATACAGACCCCTGAGGCACACCACACTCCACAGGCAAAACGCGAGAGTTGTCACCATTCACGGAGACGTACTGCACTCTGCCTCGCAAATAGGAAGAAAATAGCTCAAGAGCAGGTCCCCCAACATGAAGGTGTTTCAATTTCGCCAGGAGGATATCATGTGACACACAATCGAATGCACGACTGAGGTCACAGAAAGAGACAGCGGCAGAGGATTTATCTTCAAAGCAGTCAAGAATTTCTTCAACCAGTTTTATAAGAGCATGTGTGGTTGAGAGTCCTTTTCGGAAGCCAAACTGTGTTTTGCAGAGCAAGTTATTAATTTCAAGAAATTTGCAAAATTGCATTGCGAGCAGAATTTCGATTATTTTAGACAGTATAGGGACCAAAGCAATAGGTCTATAGTTGGCAATATCATCATGCTTGCCCTTCTTGTAAATTGGTATAATTTTGGTAATTTTAAGAGAAGTGGGGAATTTTCCATTAGCGATGACTTCATTAATAAGTGCAGTGAATGGGGTAACAATACAATCTATGATTCGTTTAATTAGGGCATTGGATAGTCCATAGTGATCTTTGCTTATCTTTGGTGACATATGCTTAACAACTTCCAGAACGCAATTCTCTGTAATGGGCCTGAATTCAAACATCTCAATACTTTCAGGAACATTCTTATTCTTTAGTAGATTATCTGATGTAACTTTATCATTTTTATCAAGTTTTTTCTTAATTTCATTAGCAATATTTGCAAAGAAACTATTGAAACTGTCTGGAGATATAATGTTCTTGAGTAGTTCTTTTTTTTCTGATTTATTCTTGTTTACTATGTTCCACAGTGTCTTCGACTTATTTTCAGAATTCTCTATTAAACTTTTGTTGGATTCTCTTTTTGCTTTTTTTATCATTAGTCTGTAATAACTTTTTTCTCGAGTATACATATCTTTATAATCAGAGGATGTGTTGGAAAGAAAGTATAAAAAATCAAGCCTATTCTTATGATTTTTCAATTCTTGTGTATACCAGTTTAGATTGTTACTTGAACGTCTACCAGAACCAGTTTTCCTATTTGTAATGATTACGTTGAAACTTAATTTATAGTAATATATAACCGTATTTAGAAATGCTTCAAAATTTGTATCTACTTCAGCATGATTATTGAAAATATCTGACCAGCCTTCTATCAACAGGTAACTCCTAAGTACATTAATATTACTGTCATCAATTTTAGTTACTATTTTATAAATCTTTTCAGTGTTTGTCTTAGATTTCTGTGTATCGATATAATTCACTCTACTCATTGAAATAAGTTGGCTCAAGTGATCACTAACATGACAGTTACTCACTAGAACACTCAAACTTTCTTTGAAAGTTGTGAACACATTGTCCAGACAGTTGGTACCCCTTGTCGGTTCATGAACCCTCTTTTCGAACCCATACATACAACACAAATTAACAAAGTGTTCTGCATCCTTACTATTTCTATTAAAATGTAGGTTGAAGTCACCACATAATATTGATTTCCGGTTTTTCTTATTTAAATAACTTAAAGCTAGTTTCATAACCCTGCAAAACGTTTCAAAATTACCTTGAGTACTTCTATAAACAGTAATGACCATGATATCAATATTCAAGAAATGAGCTCCTGCTAATTCACAGTCCAACTCAACCGAAATGTTATTTAAATAGTTTAATACTTTGTATTGGGACGCATCATGATTTGAATATATGGCCACACCACCATGAATTCGTATTGAGCGACAGTAGCCGGTTACTAAATGTAGATGCTTAATATTAGAGTTTACTTTAAGCTCAGCATCAGTCATCCAATGCTCCGATACACATAAAATGTCCAACTTATAATTAACAATAATCTCCTCCAGCAGTCCTATTTTATTTGATAAGCTCTGTACATTTTGATGTAAGATATTTATATTACTTTTCCTAGAGTGAATGGCATAATCATCCCTATGATTCAGCCGATATGGATTGAAATCAGTCTCGGCTGATGGCCTTAGTAGTTTTTTAGAGGAATAAGTTTATTGGTTGGAATTATCACGTCTTTATTGAATTGTTTTAAGATTTGTGAGGCAACGTACCGCTTTCCAAGATTATTCAAGTGGTGCCCATGTTTCGTATGAAAACGTTTCCCCAACTTACAAAGCTCTAACACAGTGACATTTTCAAAATGTTTACATGTTTTATGTATCTCAGAATTTGCCCATTGAATTGCTTTATTTACACAAGACCATTTTGGGAGGTCATACCTGTGTGGAATGTCAAATAAAAATACTCTGGTGTGTCTTAAATCAGCCAGCCTCCTACGCAGGACTGATATGAAACCTTTGGCATCATTTCTGGCAATGTCATTACCCCCTCCAATCAACACTGCCGCATCCAGAGGCCCCAAATCTGAGCAGTCACCCACGCTCTCCCTGGTCACATCCTCAAAACAAGCTCCAGGCTTTAGTGTACCTGTTACTTTACATTTTTCATCTTTGTCACGCATTAATCTATCAACAACAGTACGACCCTGGCTACTCATGAAAAGTTTAATTTTTCTAACTGGTTTAACAGTTTTTGACTTCGGAGCAAGAGATTTTTTTTTCAAGATTTGTTGAGACAGTAGATTGAGAAAAATTACCAATATCATCATTCTGCTGCTTTAAAAAATTAACGATGGCACTCAATACCTCCAATCTATACTTTTTTGAATCAAATCTGGCAAATTCAAAACTATTATTAATGGATTTACTTTTGTTCTTAGTTCTGATTTTGATGTAGCTTTCAAGGTGAAAGAGCGATAAGAAACCACAGTCAAATGAGTTTTGCTGTTGCAGACAGTCTACATGAACTATCCTATCCGAATTGAGAACCAGTTTCATTCTTTCCACCAAAATATTCAATGACCTGTTGTTATATTCTCTCATAGAATCGAAATTATAGAAAGTACTATCAATGTAATCAAATACAACAAGACTCCAGTGTGAGCCACTCCATCCATTTACAGAATCAACTTTGCAATTGTCATTAAGAATAAAGGCAATATTTCTGTTTACTGACGAATTGGGGCATAAAAAGGAGAGGTCATAACTACTATCATTGACAATCAAAGACACTACAGCCGTGTCAACGACAATTAAATCTTTACATCTAGAGAACATTTTCTTACAATACACATCAATGTCATTGTCTGTGAATAATTCATCACCGATGAATGTATTTAATCGATCAATCAGAGTTCCGCTAGTCCTATTGTCCCTGGCTGGAGCTGGAACGGTCTGTGTCGTAATGTCTTTAGCTGCATCCAGACGTTGCATCAATTGGATATCCAGTTCAATCGATCTGTCTAAAGCCGCATTACGCTGTATCTTCAACTCCTCAAGCCGAGATTTCAACGATTCATTTTCAATTCTCAAAAGGAAAAGTTCATCATTCAGAGGACCAAATTGAGAATCCGATCCATCGAGCATCGATGACAAACTATTGGAATCGATATTTTGATTTCCCACTTCAGTTGTAAGTCCAACAGAGATAGTGGATGATGACGAAATCGGGGATTCAGAAAGCATTGAAAGTCGAGTATGATTCTTATGAGTACCAGACAATTCAACAACCCTATCACAGTTCACATCAGTCTTCATGGAAGCCGCACATTCCTTATCAAGGCAACGCCAAGTGATAACACTGCTAACAGTAGATGAGAACGATTTTCTATACTTATGTCCTTTATATATTATTCCGGGTTTATTCTTTGAGGTCTGAAAACGCTGAATATTTTCCATTCTTATAGAAAATTGTTCACAGTGTTGTGTAAGATGGAGACAATATACAACGCAAGCAACAAGAAACTAGAAGTTCATTAAGATTGTAGGTAAGTTGCTATCTAGAACGATAATAAGAAGGCACGTGGAATCAACAGGTTAAACACTGAGAAAATGTAACGGGTTGTCTATAAGGTTTGCTGATAACGATTCATTGATGATTATTTGTCCTTATCACTTCAGAGAGGTTTTGCAGTCAGATTGAAAATCAACTATACTCTTGAAGTCACCGTTACAGGAATCAAAACTCACCCGCACTCACAGCAGCAGACTACTATATGGCATGCAACTAGTGGCATGCAACTGATCAAGGCGCAAAGACTGATAACATTGCACTGTTCAAGACCTAGCCAGCCGGCATCCGAAAGTGAGGTTAAAAACACTGATCCAGAAAACACACAACAACACGAACTTGATTCAGTATTAGCATATCTTAGTAACTGCAATATGAACTCAACACTTTACTTTAGTCCTACCATAACTGATTTTTCTCTATAACGTGAGTAATACTTTAAGTTACGTAAAAGTTTCGGAACAGATACAACTTTGAAACATCACAGGCGGTCCAGGCCTGCCAAGTCATATATGTTTCATATGTTATATGTTTCCAAACAATATTTCAAAATATAGAATATCAATATTACTTTTGATTTAGCTTTATAATTTAAAGGAAAATATCTCAACAGAAAGTTTAATATGTAAAGAATAGTTTTTTGAAATTGCACATAAATTTAATAGATAGAAAAATTTAATTTTTATTGCATAAAAAAAAAATTAGTATGTTGAATGAAAAATTTATTATTATTATCATTTTTTTTTTTTTTTTTTTTTTTTTTTTAATGAATTGATGAATTGTTACATTTAATTTTCACATAAAATTTCAATAAATCAAAAAATGTTCATTTCTTTCACTATTGACGCACTTGATTTTATTGATGCACATTTTGGAAAACAGTCCGTTAAGGCACTCAGTATGATTTTCAGTTAAGTGTGACTCCAATGTGATGACGTTAGTGTTGGGCTGATCTGGATGCACGTAGTGTTGGGCTGATACTTGTAGTCGACTGATGCATATCAAACTCGATACAGGTGACATCTCAGTTAGCATTGCCTCATGCTTGTAGTAGACGGCTGCATACCAAACTCGATACAGAGTCACGTAAATTTTGTATCATATAATTATACAATGTACATTTCAGGCTTGAAATGACAATGTAATTCGTTTTTTGGAAAAGAGATAGACGCTGCATACAGGATTAATTTAGGTGAGGATTAATTTAGGTAAGGTTTGGTTTTTTGATACTTTCAGTGTTCAAGGTTTAGAGTTCTGCATAAAGGAATAATTTAGGAGAGGATTTTTGAATCAATTCTTTCATGATACTGTGACTGTTATTCTGAATTCAAAGTTGTGAATGTGAACATGGATGGCAATTACCTCCAGGTAATGTAGTAGTGTTGAAGTTTGAGATACAAAGTCAGCAATAAGCGTAGGCATTGTTATTGGCGTATGCTTTGGTGTCGGCATTGATTTTGGCATTGGCATCAGCATTGGCGCAGGCATAGGCATTGGTATCAGCATTGGCGCAGATATTGGCATTGGCGCAGGCATCGGCGTTGATTTTGGTGTTGGCATCAGCATTGGCGCAGGCATTGGCGTAGCTATTGGCATTGGCATCAGCATTGGCGCAGATTTTGGCATTGGCGCAGGCATTGACATCAGCACAGGCATCGGCGTAGATTTTGGCATTTTGGCGTAGTTATTAGTGTTGATATTGGCGTAGTTATTAGTGTAGGCATCAGCATTGATTTTGGCGTAGTTATTGGTGTTGATATTGGTGTTGATATTGGTGTTGACATTGGCATAGTTATTGGCGTTGGCATCAGCATTGGCGCAGATTTTGGCATTGGCGCAGGCATTGGCGTAGCTATTGGCATTGGCGCAGGCATTGGCATCAGCACAGGCATCGGCGTAGATTTTGGCATTTTGGCGTAGTTATTGGCGTTGACATTGGCGTAGTTATTAGTGTAGGCATCAGCGTAGATTTTGGCGTAGTTATTGGTGTAGATATTGGCGTAGTTATGTCACACTAGTTCGAAAATCACCCAAATGTTCTTAACACTCTTCATGGCGTTCACTTGTTGCTGATTTCGAGATTCACATGATAACTATTTCAATGTTAATGTCTGTGCTGTACCTGTTATCTTAAAATGCTTATAAACCAAGAAGAAAATCTTGATTAGGCTATCAATACAATCTAATACACATGAAAATTATTTTTAAATATATATGAAATTGAAATTTGTTAACATCCTATTATACAGTCAGCAATACATAAATTGTGAAATATGGACATATCAATTACAAATTTTCACTATAAAAAAAAATTTCATTTCCATCTATTCACTGTTCAAATATCAAAGTTTAATCCATTCTTCAAAATAGAAATAGAATATCATAACACCCTGTATCATTATCAAAATTGTAAAAAACATCAGATCATCACAACAAAAATTAATTTCAATATATATTTCAATAATTTCAGACAATTGATCTTCTATTCACAATCATTTCATAATATATCTGCATTTCATTATCATTTAGTATAACATTTCATTTATAGCAAGTTCATTTCACATTTATGATTTATCATTCAGGGTTTCAAAATTATTTAGTTTTAATTTTGTTCAAAAATTGTATAAAAAGCAAATTATTTAATATTATTAATCATCGTTTGTCGGATACTATAGTTTATTTCGACTTTTCAATGTTCTGAACACAAGCTACATTTCATGACAAAACTTTACTATCAATCATTAAACAAGAAATCATTCAAAACATCAATAATATTTTGCTTCAAAGGCAAACAATATTCATAATTAATCATCATTTTGCATCTATGGCAATCAACATTATTAATCATTATTTTTGCATCTATGGCAATCAACATAAGTAATCAACACAAAAAATATTATCTCATTACTGCCTCTCTAAGTCATAACCTCTGTTATTCCTTCTTTAGGCAATAATGGGTTTCCATCTCAAAAAACAATCACATACCAGCAAAATTCTAATCAACAAACCCCACTAAAAATTCTACATACACTCCAGCATCCATTTCAAACGATAATCAATCATATCAAAATTTATAGAACAAACAGTTTTAAAATTTAAAAAAAAATATCAATTACAAAACACTTTAGAAAAATTTTTAGCCTTTAACTCATTTCAATTTATAATATAACACAACGTTTTTATTCAATAAAAACATTATTATTCAAGCTAACTTTCATTAATACATCACATATATATGGCTACAGAATTCATTAATACTTTCAAATTTTGAAGTTTATTTATTATAATAGCATAATTTATAATTTAAAGACTGTATAATAAGTACAAACATTTCAAGATTATAATACAAAGATGATCAAGATGAATAATGGGTAATAAGTTCCCTAAAAAAATACAAAAAAGAGAAAAAGAAAACTGGGTAAATAAATTTCCTAAAACAATACAAAGAAGAGAAAGATTAATTAGAGCCTATCCTACATGTCAGTACTGAACTTTCATAAGGAAGTATATTTAATAAAATATACTACTATGGAATTTTGTAAATTCCAAGTATGACTCTAATTGTTATAATTGTGAGCTATCACTCCCACAAAAACAACTGGTGAAGGAAAAAATGTTGACTATTGTGACTGGGTGGATAGTTCCTAGATGTCTGTAAGGCAATGTGATAGCAGACTCTAGTATCGGACCACAAAAACAAAAGTATGCAAAAGTTTTTACAAACATTTGATGTTGCAGTCTTAAGGTTTTTATATCGCAAACAAGTAGGTCAGATAATCGAGTCCAGCCGTATGTGGTTCACGCCCACACCTCTAAAAGAATCACACCTACTTGTCTACCAAAAATCCAAAGTATTGGACAGCAAAGAAAAAATAAAATGCAAAATGGGTTAAAAGCCCAGAAGAAAACTATAACCTAATTACATATGGCTTATGGCACGATATGCAATGAAAGATGAGAACATGGGACAAAATTGCTCTGAAAAACCTAATTACCTAATATAATACCTGAAAAAAATAGACATGATTAAAATATGTAATACATGATGAAAAAATATACCACAAGCAAACAATTATTTACACTACAATGGATAGATTTTAGAAAAGTTAGGTTTTATCAACAATTTAAAGATTAGGAAAATAAGCTACTATTTCAACTTCTAATATTATTTCAGAAGAATACAAATTTAAATGACTATGGACAAGATTGGTTAAGATATGCATCATAGAAGAATTTTACTGAACATTACACAAAGACAGGAAAGAATTGAAATTTGAAAAGATTAAGGGCCAAGAAAAATAGGCTACAGGAAAGAAAAAAGACACAATTATGGACTCTTACCATACACTGCGTAGCGATTATGCTATTCTGAATCCCGGCATAACACAGGATTCCTAATCATTGTGTGTTGGGGAATACCCTTTCATCATGTGATTCACTGTCATCATCTTGTAAATAAGCAACTTGAAACAACCTTTGAATACTAATACATCAATGGAGACTTTGTGTTTTGTTTTCTTCAAGAACATGATTTTATTATTCATGGGTTCATTTGTTTCAACAAAGCCGTTTTGCCTACAAAAGTTAGTCATGTTCACTTGAGAGTGCATTGCATACACCTTTTCAATTCTCAGTTGAAAGTTGAATTCATCAACTTGATTCAAAGCAACATTCATTTTGTTTACATTGTTCCTAACCTCTACAGAAACCTGTCTCATGTGAACATTCACTTTATTTATAGTTTTCCTAACCTTCAATGTAGCAATATTACTTTCATGATAGTTGACTTTCAGTGAAGACAACTCCCTACCTACTTCTTTACTCAATTCTACTATCTCATTAGGGTTGACTTTTTCAACAACAGTAACTAGGCCTACATTGTCAGAAACTTGAATGAGTTGATCCTGTATCTTAACACTACTATTATCATGCTTCAATTTGTTTTCATCTTCATGATTATCACTCAATGTTTCATGTGCATTTTTCAATAGAAGGTTTATACTAGCCTGCTCTAGTCTAATGCTAGCAAATTCTTGCTTCATCTCATCAAACCTAGCATTTAACTTAGCATTTTGATTTTTAAACATTTGGTCTAACTTAGCCTCTTGCTTATCAAACAGTTGTGTTAAGGCAGCTATTAAGTCATCATCTTTTTTAATATTTTTCATATTATATGCCATTTTGCTAGTCTGCACAGATAATATATTCATTAGGACTTGATCTCTCTTGAACCGATTTCCCACTCAGCAACAAACCATTCATAACCTATCAAGATATCTATCCTACCAATAATTTTTTATAACCAGAGATATATTTTGTAGTTTGAGTCCCCACACCAGGGCGTACCATTTGGGACATATTTATTTTGTAATTCTGTCCCACCACAGGGGTAACATTTGCCGTGCTACCAATTTTTCCTTAAATCGGTTGGAATAGCATTTAACACCTATTAACCTAAGGATAGTTGTCGGCTCCAATGTAATAGATTCTTGATAAATTATGAATGGATCTATCGCCTATGAATGAGAAATCCAGTTTTCAGAGCAAATGAACTTATAATCTTCAGATGAATTTATACAAATACACAAAGAACCATATCTTATAAGCCTAATTATTAGAGTTACTACGAACTAAAATACTTATCTAGTTTACAGTTGAAAAACAGTGGCTATTGGCTTGAATACACAAATAGCAATATACGAACAAAATAGAACACTAAAAATTGTTTAAAACTCAATTTAAAACATTAATAAACGAAAATGATTCAGAGCAAAATTTTACAACAACACACGTAGCCAGCCATTTTTCTAGAGAAGAAGGAAGCCACCGGAAAAAACTACAAGTCAGAACAAAGCCTGGTTCGGTGTCGATTTTACAGACACGTCACCAAAAAATTATAACTTACAAGTTTAGAATTCACACCCTACATCTGTTCTCAATAAAACTTTATTTTGAAACTGTTATTTTAATTTTTCATATATATTCTCCATTTAAATAAACTATTTATCTATTAATTCTGCTAACCAAGCCTCGGTGACACCATGGAACAATGCAACAATCATTTACGATAAAAAAATTCTCCGTCGAAAAGTTTGTCCGTCTATTGATGACTCTGATATTTACTATAAAGTGTCATAGATCTCGAATTGAAGATTCGATTCCAATGTGAGAAGAAAAATGTAATATTACAATAGTCAGGGTCTAATGTCGTTGATAAATTAATGAATGACAAAAATGAAAAATGTCAAGTAACAGGTACACTTAAGCCGGGAGCTGTTTTTCAAGATGTGACCAGTGAGAGCGGTGGTGACTGTTCTGATTTAGGTCCGCTGGATGCCGCTGTATTTATTGCTGGAACTAACGATATAGCCAGAAATGAGGCCAAGAATTTAATATCAGTTTTACGCAGGAGACTGTCAGATTTGAGACATACTAGAGTTCTCGTATTCGATGTTCCTCACAGGTACGACCTCCCTGATTGGTCGTGCGTTAATAAATTGGTTGAATGGGCAAATATTCAGATACGAAAAACGTGTAAACGCTTTGGAAATGTCACTCTTTTGGAGCTGGGTAAGCTGGGGAGACGCTTTCATACAAATCATGGGCTTCACTTGAACAACATGGGTAAGCGCTACATTGCTGATCAGATTTTGAGGGAACTTAATACAGATACATCTTTTCAAATTGATAAACCTATTCCTTTAAAAAACTAGGCCACTTGGCCGGTATTGATACTAATCAATATCGGTTGAGTTTTGTCAATAATGATGCCTTATCTGCTCAAACAAATAAGTCCGCGCCTCTGAAAATAAAATTTATACACCAGAACATTAGATCTTTAAATAACAAAATAGATAGACTAGAAATATTCCTTGACTTGGAACGACCGGATTTCCTAATTCTAACTGAACACGGTTTAAAAAACACTGAGCTAACTTGTTTGAATGTACAAAATATGCGTCTAATTGATTATTATTGTAGAGTTAATAAGAGTATGGGTGGCGTTGCTATATACCACAGTACGTGCGGTAATCAACAGCCCCGTAACATTGTTAAAATGAACATAAATGATTTTTGTATAGAGGGATGCATTGAATTAGCTTGTTCCAAGTTCAATATAAATAAGGATGTATACGTACTTCTAGGTATTTATCGGCCTCCAAATGGTGACGTAAACTTATTTTTCAACAATCTGATTAATGTCCTTGAGAAATTGTCGGCGAATATGGGAATCAAATTAATCTGTGCAGGTGATTTCAATATTGACTTCTTGATGGATTCTTCCCAACGTAGAGCTTTTTTGAATGTACTGGATCAGTTTAGTTTAAGGTACAATATTGAAGTTCCCACTAGAATATCAGAGCTTAGTAAAACGGCCATTGATAATATAATTACTAGTTCCTCATTGACTAATATTAATGTAGACGTAATACACTCATGGCTATCGGACCACACTGCTCAGTCTATTGTGTTGAATTTTACGAATTGTAATCCCATTGCAAAAAATATTTCCTATATTACATTCCGTAATTGCAGTGTCAATAATATGGTTGGCCTCGAGGCGGCTTTGTCAGTTGTAGATTGGAGTGCTGTTGCCTCCGAAAATGTAACAAACAACAAATATGAGTTGTTCCATCAAACCTTTCTTCACTATTATATCATTCATTGCCCTATGGTGACCAAGCCCTCACCTACGACGAAAAGGAAGAAACGTAGCGGTGGTAACTGGATGACTGAAGAAATTAAACAAATTAGAACTGTGCTTGAATTTGCAACAGGGAAGGCAAACGCAATACCAAATTTAGATACATCTCTTATCAACAGTGTAAAAAATCATTATGACCAGCTAATAACCAGAGCAAAAAAAGAATTTTATGGTAATTTAATTAAAAATTCAACAAATAGATCTAAAACCAGTTGGAAGCTAATAAATCAATTTAGAGGTAAAGGGTTTGAACGAAAAATTGACTTACTAGGACTTGATATTGAGGATGAACATGTTACTGACAAAAGACGTATTGCAGACGAATTTAACAATTTTTTTGCTAGTGTTGCTCAAAGATTAAGTGAAGATTTAAATAAAACACAACTGACTTCTAATAATACTCCTATAAGCAACCAGAATGTTCCAGTTCCGCCATCTGAGCACTTCTACCTAATACCATCTAACGAAGATGAGATCTTACAAACTATCGATAGATTTAAGCCAAAAAATAGCACTGGTCATGATGATGTCTCCTTAAGGGTGTTAAAACAGTGTAAAAGAGCCATTGCCCAGCCAATATCTTGCATCGTCAACTCTATGCTCGAATCTGGTGAATTTCCGGCCATTTTAAAAATAGCTAAAGTTATTCCACTTTTCAAAGAAGGTAGCAAACATGACATAAATAATTTCAGACCCATTTCAATTTTAACAGCTTTTTCAAAGATTTTTGAAACCATCATTCTCACTAGACTGGTAGCCTACCTTGTTAAGCACAATCTGATTTCACCCAATCAACATGGTTTTGTAAAACAGAAATCAACTACTTCAGCCCTAATAGAGATTTTTGAAGGACTGATAACAAACATTGAAGATGGTAAATATACGGCTGGTGTAATGCTAGATCTATCAAAGGCTTTCGATTGCGTGGACCACAGCCTGTTGTTAGATAAATTAAATGGCCTTGGTATAAATGGTAGAGCAAATGATCTCATAAAGTCATATCTGTCTGATCGATATCAGTATGTTTCAATTCAAGGCGATCAGGAACAAACCGCTTCAAAACTTGTTAAAGTATCCTCAGGAGTACCGCAGGGTTCTATTTTGGGACCTCTTCTTTTTATACTATATATAAATGATATTTCTTCTCTTGTACCTCAAAATAAGTTGACGCTATACGCTGACGATACATCTTTGATATTTGCGGACAGAAACTTGGAAGACCTAGAAATTGATTGTAATCTGGTGTGTAATAGAGTTGTTCAGTATTTTAATTCGCTCTCCCTGACAGTAAATTCAAAAAAAAGTAGTCTAATAAACTTTAGTCTGAGACAGTAAAAGTAGTCTAATAAACTTTAGTCTGAGCCACATTTGTTTATAGGAAATGATTGTATACGAAATACAGATTCTGTGAAATTACTTGGCCTAGAGCTAGATTTCAAGTTTGTGTGGGATGAGCATGTAAATGTCATAATTAATAGAGTGAGTAGAGATCTTTTTGTGATAAGAAATATGGTAAAATTTGTACCATTATCTGTTTCAAAGATGGTTTACTTTGCATTGTTTCACTCCCATGTTGCTTATGGGATAGAGTTATGGGGAAGCACTGCAGATTTGCACTTCCAAAAAATATTCAAATTGCAAAAAAGAGCTATTCGCTATTTGGCTGGACTCAAATTTAATGAGTCATGTAGAGAGGCTTTCGTCTATTTGAACATTCTAACTCTACCCTCAATTTATATTTTCAAATTATTAGTCTTCACTCACGACCATATCTCAGATCTGGCCACAAATGCTGACATCCACAATCATAATACTAGAGGCAGAAATAAATTAGCTTTAAGACAGCACAGGCTTCAACTGTATGAGAAAATGCCTTCTTACATTGGTTCAAAGCTTTACAGTAGTTTGAATCTATGCTAAAGAGCGTCTAATGAAAGATAAAATCGTTCAACCAAGATGCAAAACATATTACAATAAATCAACTTATTAAACTAATTACTTAATGTATTTTATTCAGTTGTTTTGTGACTGATGTTGTAGTATTTCTGTGATGAATAAAACAAGAAATGGTCAACCACTATTGAATTTGAATAATTTACTTGAGAGAACAAAGTGGCGACGTGTCAGGCAATGCCATGGAATCTGGTTTTCTTGTGTAAACCTATTCATGATTTAACAGTAGGTGACAATTTCTTATTTGCTTCATTCGAATGGAATACAGTATAATAATATTGATATGCTATTTGCAGGCCCCCCAGGAATGAGTCCAATGAACCCTCGCATGAATCCGCCTCGTGGCCCCGGATTGGGACCAATGGGCCCAGGCTCCTACGGCCCAGGAATGAGGGGACCACCACCAAGTAGTACTCTAGGCCCAGGACCTGGACCTGGTGGCCCAGGAATGCCTCCCATGTCCATGTCTGGACCTGGTGGCAGACCCCAGTGGCAACCTAATACTTCCACTGTAAGTCACCCAATCATCCCTTTGATCTTTTTTCTTCTCATGTCAATATACATTTTATTTTTTAATGAGCTTGTGATTTGATTTGAGAATAATCACTTTGTATGCCCTGTCACTGGTCCAGCCTAGTAACCCAACTTGGGCAAATTAAGGCCAGCAGCGCTGGCAAACCACCCATCCACACACTGGCACTGGTCGTCATTGGCTTTCATTGGGCCAACATGTAGATGCGGCATGAAGGTTTTAAAAAAAAACAGATAATAGTCAATGACGAGAAAAAGGTTGATATTGCAGCGGCTTAACAGCAGCAGACCCTTTTCTCGTGACTCAACCATCTATAGTTTGAAATAACTAAAAACAAAGGTTTTCATTCGAATACCATTTAATTTATACACCATAATATTTTGAATTTAATCCAGCAAATAACAGATTATAATTTGGTAAAGCTAAATTAAGATGGTCATTTTGCCCACACATCAGTGACATTCGATGTGAATCAAAGCTTGATACAGCAAGCATTATCTTATTATTTATTGAAGTTTTTCGGTTTATCGTTTGATAGTTTGACACCTTGTCAGACCGGACTCCCCAATGATTATATTATTCATCTTTCAAAAGAGAGTATTGTTCTTTATTAGTATTCACATTATCATTATTTTAATCCATATCAATAAACTTGTTAGTCGTTTGCCAAAATACATAAATCAAAACGTCATAATCATAGAAAATAGAGAATCAATCTATTTCATCTTGTATCTCTTCTTTCTAAACCAGGAAACTATTACATACTATTGAGTAATTTTGTTTATCTGTTATTTTTTACAGCCGATGAACTATTCCTCGTCATCACCTGGAAATTATGGTGTAAGTATATTATTTCTTATACAGTATGCCTAAAAATATGTTTATACCTCAGGAACGAAGGTAATTGACCTTGATCACTTACCACTATCATAGAGGAAAGATAGCATTAGGAGATGAGCATGAGGTAGAGCCTATAGGTCGTTTATGTTCCAAATTTCAAGCCGATTACTGTCGACTACTGTCTATTATTACTGATTTTTGCCGAGTGAGAGTGTGGGTACGGCACAGTATGAGAGACTACAAGGATCACATAGCGTCATGAAAAATAACTACTAGGATTATCGGCATGAGTTAACATTGGAATATGAAACATAAACGCCCTATACCATCCATGACCCTCAAGCATACCCTTATCTTCTTATGATATTTTTTCTCTATTCCACTACTACACCTCAAACTATTATAATTCATAATATAAGTACTGTTATTAGTTGTTTTTATTACTGAAGTTTCAAATTATGTTGAACTCATTGATCAATGAATATTTTGGTTCGACTCGATTAGTATTTATTGCGAAATCATATAAAGGTGCGTACAGATATACGCGCCTCGAACACGCTTCGCACTCGCTCCGATCATGGATGTGACCCTTTCGACCCTTGGTTCGAAATATGTTTGAAGGATGATAGCTCCGCTCTTTTCTTATTGTTGACTTTGCTACAACCTAACCTCACAAATGTGAAACGTCCAATCCAGCTGATCGGATGACAAAACTAAATAAAATATTCTTACCAGGGGATTTCTGGGTAGCCTAATAATACATTATGTTTATATAATAAATAAATAATAAATATTATGATTATTGCATTTATTTTAATGTTTTATTAAAAGGTAATGTCTGTCAATGTTTCAAAAGGTGAAAGGCTTGATTGGGAGTTCGGCTTCTTTCTTCTAAATGCTAATATTCTGGTACCTATTATTATAAATGCTTTTATAACTTTATATTATTTAATTTTGATAATTTCATTTGCTAACACAAAGATCGTAACGTAACTATTAACAAACATTACAAACAAGAACGTTGACCGCGCAAGCGCAACTATTGGTTAGTTCGACCTAGGAACTTTGAGCTCTGTTACACACTCTTTTCGCGTTCCACTCTTGCTCCACCTGCGGTCATCAATCGATCTGCTCGAGTGACGTTCGATTGCGGAGCAGAGCGTAAGTCTGTACGCACCTTAACACTAACAATAAATCTGAAATAGATCTGAAGCTGGATAAAAAAGTGCTGCATTCATCTGCCAAAGTAATGTACTTGAATTTCTTTATCAACCAGTAAATGCGAAAAAATAAGGAACTATATGAAGTCTTTCTTATCAATTAGTAAAAAATGAAATAGAACTTTGAATTTGCATGTAATGATTTAGATTTGAATTGCATTGCTTTAAAAGTGGGCGGTAACAGTTGGCCATATTGAGTTATGTCTCCAATAATATCAATGTAATCTTCTTGAACACATAGCGTTCTTATGAACAGAAATTCAACTTCTATATGTAATTTGAAATAAAACTACCTCAAGGCAATTATTTTTCAGTTTTAAAAATACTGTGATTCAATAATCGAATTAAAAATAAAGTACTTGAAGTTTTTATCGTTTTCTGGTAGGAATATTTACAATTTGAAAAATCCATTGCCCTGTAACATTAAATACTTTATCCGTTCATTTTTTTCGAGAAAATCCTATGGCTACAGGACTGCGTTTTTACTTTTATTCACACCCAATTCAAAGCAGTGAAACCACGTATTTTTTGCTCCATGCCGTCTCCGCCTATTACTCGTGTTGCTGCTGGTTCGAAGTTTGGCAATGATAAGGCCAGTCTTATCTCTCATTCACCGGCTGGGCAGCAGCAGTTCAATCAACAGAGAGGGGTGACTCGGCTGCATACTTCTTCGTCTTGCTCGATAGCTGACGGCGTTCCTGTTTCCATGAGGACCGAAGGTCAGTTGGAGGCGACTCTCGAAAAACTACTGTCAAGCGATGCATTTGTTGACTGAATTGCTGCCCGTCTTGAGGAGCGTTTGTGCGAGCGTCTCTCTCAGACAATTAGCGCTCAGGTGCTCGCTGAACTCGATGGCCGGCTGGAAGCGGTGGCGCGGAGAGCTGATGATGCTGCGAATGAGTTGGTCAGCATCAGACCTCGTGTCTCCGAGCTTGAGAATAGCTTCGATTTTCGACTTGATGAAAAATACTCCAGGAGAAATAATATTCGTTTATCCGGTGTTCCCGAGGGCGAAGGGGAGGATGTGACTGGGGCCGTCGTTAGTCTGCTCAACGACAAGCTGAAGGTGAGGATTGTGTCGGCCGACATTGACAGATACCACCGTATCGGTCGCTTGATCGCTCCTGCTCCGCCGGCGGCGCATCCTCTGCGCGTGAGCCACGCCACGGGCAGATACTCATAAAGTTCGTAAGCTATCAGTAGCGGAATTTAGTTATTTCAAACAGGCGCCAATCGAGTGGTTCTGGCTTATCCGTGTATAAGGATCTCACTATGAAGCGACGTGTCTTGTTTAGAGAAATACGTGGAAAATTTGGTTTTAGAAATGTGTGGAGTCGTGATGGTGTTGTGTTTTGGAGACTGAACGGGAGGGTGGCTCTCAGTTCTCAAACGGCCGTGATAGTGTTGTACATGAAAATCAATATTATTGCAATGAGTGTGTATTGGCTATAATTCACGCGTATGAAAGTGATTTTTTTTTTCTTTTTTCATTGAATCTTTTGTATGTGTATTTTAAGAATATTTTCTCAACTCTCCAACTTGATAGCTAAATCCCCTGTAATTTCTTAATGTTTATAAATTTCTCTGGGTGAAAATAGCTCCTCCAGAGAGGTTCATTAAATATTATAAAAAATAGTAGGCATTGCTGAAAATGATAATATATTATTATATAGCCTATAATGTGATTATAAAGTATGATGACATTGAATTCCGTAGCTCCCGCAATAAATTATGTGTCTGAATACAACTATTTTGTTATTCAAGTTTTGAGTGAAATTCTATATTATTTGATAGGCTAAACAATTAGATACAATATGTAGATGAGTAATTTATTGAGGATGATAGTTCTAGGTAGTCAACTAGTTGAAATCAACTAATTGCTCTGTTATCACTGCATTTTTAATTATTATTTCGTTTCAGCAATTCAAACCTACATTTACATGGCTTCTTAAGGTCTTTGATAACCGTACTTGTGGTATATGCAAATTTGCATAGCTTCTTGTATGGTGTGTGTGGATGTTTTTGTTGCTGGTTAGATTTGTTTTCTCAGACTTGACATGTAGTAGCAGGGTGTACATTTACAAACAAATAACTGTCATTTCTCTACTTTTAATAAAAAGTGGCTTACAGTGGGCTCTCATCTCCGAATTGGTTATAATTCTAATTGCTTTCTTTTGTAATAAAAAACTTCGGATATTCTTGCACAATTTCCCCATAGAATAATACCATAATTCAATATAGAATGAAATAGAGCATAATAGATACTTATAAAATAACTTTCAGGTACATGGTATTTCAAAGTCTTTAACAAATAAATAACCTTTGAAAGCTTACTACATACTGAATCTATGTGGTCACCCCATGTCAAATGATTGTCAATCTGAACCCCCAGTAATTTAATTTTTCTCACATATTTTTCTGGAAACTTGGATCTGGTGTTCAATGAATAAATGGCCTCTTGAGTTTTTGACTCATTGATGACAAAACTATTAGCTTTGAACCATATGACAGCTTGATTTAAGGTTTCATTGGCAATCCTGTTTAGAGTTTGTAAGTCTCTGTCAACAGAAAGAAAAGTTGTATCTTCTGCGAACATGATTGTTTTTGAAAACGTTGTACTATTAGGAACATCATTGACCATCACTAGAAACAACAGTGGCCCCAGTACTGAACCCTGAGGCACACCAAACTTAACATAGGAAGCAGATGATTTGTTTCCATTCACATCAACTATTTGCGATCTGTTATCCAGATATGACTTGAAAAAATTGAGACACTCTCCACGTATTCCCAAGTGATTTAATTTTTTGAAATAGAATTGAGTGATCTACACAGTCGAACGCTTTACTTAAATCGCATGCTGTAATTTGAGCCACACACTTATCCTCAAAAGCCTGTATTATATCATCGATAATAGTTAAAACTGCTCCTGTAGTATTTTTGCCTACTCTATAGCCGAACTAGGAACTACTTATCAAATTGAGACTGTCAAAGTAGGTACAGATTTGGGTCTTCACAATTTGTTCAAAAATTTTGCCAAAAATTGGAACTATTGAGATTGGACGATAGCTTTTTGGTAATAACCTATCCCCACTTTTTTGAACAATGGTACTAGTCTTGAGATTTTTAATTTTGATGGAAAAACTCCCTGTCTCAAGCACATATTGATGCAATAAGTAATTGGTACAACAATAGGCTCACACACACACTTCAAAACCTGGTTGGAAATGTCAAATATGCTCTTTGAATTTTTCATAATTTTTATAACTTTGTAAACGTCCGCACAAGAAACATCCCTCCATTTGAAATTTTTGTGTGGAGAAGGCAGGCGCTCCATGAAGTCCTTAGCTGTCAACTGAGGTCGCTCAATGCTGTCTCTTGCATCCTGGACTGATGAGAGGTAGTAGTTGTTGAACTCCTCTGGTGGAATCTCGATGCTTTGTGACTTGAAACCTCCATTCCTCACGTTGTTAAGGGTCCATGCAGCTTTTGACTTGTTGTCAGATTTTTCAATGTAGCCAGCATTATGATTAAGCTTTGCCTTATTCAGATCATCCTTATAGATTTTTTTACTTTTTTGTATGCCAATTGTGATTCATTGCTTTCATTTAGTAGGAAAATAGTTCTGAAAGCCATCATAGTATTCTTCAATTCAGCCAATTCTGTGGTGTACCAATTTGATTTTTTTCTAGTTTTCCGTGTCTTCTTACTTTCGGTTATAGGTATACTTGGGCATATTTCGTTGAATATTTTGTAGAAGACTTGAAAGAAATGATCAAAAGCAGATTGGGCCTCCTTTATACCCTCAAATATTTTCCTCCAATCCACTAACATCAATCTATTCTTCAACATATCAAGCCTTTTTAGTGATACATTTCTTGCAAACTTTTTTAATGAAGGCACCTTATCATTCATTGAATTATTTGAAAATGTCATGTGAATATCAGAGTGGTCTGAAAAATTGAAATTCAGTATTTTCAAAAGAATGTCTTGTTTGTCGACTGTGGTGATGACATTATCCAGACATGCTTTCTCTCGTGTAGGCAACATATTCAAGTAATCCATGCTAAATTCGCTTAGGAGGTTTTTGAACTTCTGCACACTGGATTGTTCTGCTGCTACATCAAAATGAGCATTGTAGTCCCCACCAATAAATATTTCCTTCTTAAACTTGAATAGGTAGAAAAGAAGATGCTCCAACTTTTCCATAAAGAGAATAGGGTCTCCTGATGGTGATCTGTATATGCTCACTAAGATCACTTTGTACTCATTCAGGTGAAAAGCTGCTGCTTCAATTGTAAGTTCCTCGCATATCCAAGCTAAGTCAATCTCTTCATAGTTTAAATTCTGTTTGAGTACACCGCTACTCCTCCTCTTGAGTGATCTTTTCTGCAGTAACTTGAGGCCAGGACGTAGTTATCAATCACCTCATATCTCAAAGCATCATTCCGCTTGCAGTGCTCACTTAAACACATTACACTAAAATCGTGCTGATCAGCCAAGTGGATAAGAATGTTCAATTTTCCTGAGATCCTTGTAAATTCAAAAAATAACTCTTTGCTGGTAGTCAGCATTCTCATGCAGAGCTGCATTAGTTTGTAACGGGCTACCAAAATCTGGCTCTGATAGCGATACATTATTACCTATCACTTCATGTCTAAAAAATGTTCCCATGTAAAGGAATAGCCTGCTCAGAAACACAGTTCTTTTGTACTCCCGATGAAAAACTGTCTACAAAGTTTATTATCTTCTGTGGAATTTTTTTTCCCAATATAGTTAAGATGGAGCCCATGAGTTGTATGGAACCGTCTGCCTACATTACTCACATCCAGGAATTGACAATTATTGAAATATTTACACAGTTTAGCAATCTCCGTATTAACCTTCTTTACCTCTTTATTGATGCATGACCAATCTGCCAAGTCTTGACGATGGGCTACAGAACAAATGATAACTTTCGATTGTCAAAGTTCTTTTAGTTTTTTTCGCAGATTTATTAAAAAATCCTTCGCTTCATTTCTACCAACATCGTTTGTTCCACCCAGCAACACTACACAGTCGTTTGATCGAATGTCAGCCCAATTGTCTGGTCCTACATACTCAAATTTGGCTCCAGATTTGATGGTCGAAACAACTGAATAGTCACTAATCTTACTGATAATATTGTTCAAATTCCGTCCATGACTTTTTGCAAATAAATGGATTCTTCCAAAACTTATTTTCCGTTGTTCGTGAGATTTAGTAGTGTTTTCAACCTTTTTTTTAGTCAAATGTATTCTAGGAATGTGTTTCACCCCTCTATTCCCATTCAAAACATCACTGTTCAATGAGTCATTATGTTCTGAATACTCATCCAAGCAGGTGAATCTATTGTTTGTCATTTCAGGAGAGGAAACATTTGATTTATTCAATTGTTTAGGTGACATTCCACTATATCTCATTGAATTATTTCTCTTTGAAGAAGTCGTTATCCATTGCTCATTTTATAGATTTTAAAATATCGAGTTCCGTCTGTATTTTATTTATTTTCTCTTCTTTTTTTAGACATACTTTACTCAAATTGCTTTTCTGTTTACTGAGTTCATCATAAGCTTGCTTGAACTCTTTCATTTCTGATTGCATGAACTGAATAGTCTTATTTAAGTTATCTATTTCCTTTCTGAGCTCACCATTGGAAATATGTAGTTCACATTTTCCACAAAACCATTTTTCCTCACAGATTGATAGTCTTTGATACTCTATTTCATAAATAACAGCACATTCTATGTGGTACTAACATACCACATCTCACATATGTGCTCGCAAAAACAGCAAGACAATCACCCGCTTAAATTCATACACGTACCACACTTGGAATTCTTCAATCTTTGCTTCATTATCAATTGATAGTCTGTCCAACAGTTTTATAAAAGATTTAAAACTTGATGATAGATACAATAATGTTTGTTATAATGGTTAGGATAGGAGCAACAGGAGAAAAAGGAAGCGCCAAGAGAGCGTTCATGGCTTGGTTTAGATGAGGAAGCTCCTGAGATCACAGGTAATAATGGAAAGTTTAGAATGGGAGGAGACCGGTGAATTTTTGAGTAAGCGAACCAAAAAAATTTGTGATGATAATATTTATATGTAATTATCAAGAAGAAGTCGTCTTATTCTTCATTTGTCAATATATCAGCAGCTGTAAGAAATCCTTCTCCGCAAAGATAAGCAACTTTATTTTTAAAAATTATCAGTTCTGATAACAATACTTTTCCAATAACTCAATTTCAACTACTGTTCTGCTGATAGATATGAAGGGAAATTCCTCAATGTTCGTAAATTAGTCTACATAGAAGAAAGATGCAGACTTGACTTATCTGTATAGCTAGACCATTATTTTTCCATTCAATACCTTTCTCAGACTGGATGTTGGAAAAAAGATGCACGATTATCTCTTCTATTCAAGCTTATACTCACTATCTTGTGTATACGATCCAATATCCGGTGTTTAATCGAACTCACTGACACAAAATTTGCACTATAAACTTTCAAAAACCCATATTAATTTGCTAAAAACAACAGAGCATACTTATAGAGCATTCACCGGTAGACTCCACGTCTACCAACCTCAACTCAACTCGAGTTTAAGTTCATTAAAACATGTCAACTTGTGGATTGCATACCGGAAAAACGGGAAAGAATTTCAATTTTCCTTCTAGATTTTTCATAATTAATGTTCAAATTTCATTTATGGGACATACGATTTCATACAGCGAATTCACCAAATCATGGGATAGAAATTAAAAAAAAAACAGCTGTTCTATTATTGCTTTCTACCTGATTCCACTTAACCTTAATAATATTGTTTTGATAATTAATAATTAATTTTAATAACTATAATATTATTATACTCATTATTGTTATTATTATTATTAATAATATAATAATAGTATTGTTTTTATAATTAATAAATATTTCTATTTTTACAAACTCTGTATAATAACATGGTGAATGTGAAACAGCTGCATTAAAGAAATTATCTCAAAAACTTTTGAGACAAAGTGCTAAATAAACGTCTACAGTTTTATCAGTGCTGTATCGGCAATATGAATACACATGCAGTTAATATGTCTTTGAATAAAGGTGTTGGTATTATTACATAAATAAATTGTTCTCTTCCATTCTCATTTAATTACAATTCCAAAATTATTTAAGCCCTGATAGAATATAACTGACTCAGTGTACAGTCAGTCGAAAATTTTAATATTGAAATGAGAGGTATTTTGGCAAGCTGAACAAAATAATAAGGTCCTATGCACCTTTTCGATATTTCTTCAAATTAAAAATGAAATTTTCGGGTTGTCAAAACTCCCCCTGAAAGGGAAACTTATCCTATCATTTAATAAAATAACAATGATCTCTGCGTTGAATAACATGTTTCTTGCCAACAACAATCAAACTATTTGTGAATTTAGATATGACCAGCACTGTAGATTCATATAATTTTATTGATTAAATACATGGGGATTGAAGTATTTATTTCAGTCAGTTCATGGTTAATTGATGAAATTGATTATCAATAAAAAATGATATAATTTTATCAGTACAGAATTAGTTGAATGAATTGTCGTTGTACTGAATTCTTGGTCAACAATATTCTAATATTGGTATTTATCCATTCATTATTTTTCCAGAAGTTATTTTATTTGAATTAGATAATATTTATCTGGTCCTATCAATTATTCGTAACAATGAATTGTCCAAAACATTAATAAAAAAAAGGCCCATATACTTCTGTATTCTTGTTCGCGAACGTGCTCGCATGTTTACACTTGTGATGGATAGCCAAAATTGTAGAGGAAACTGCACGGAGAATGTAATGGAGGACTCTGTTTGGCTGAAAAGTTCGGGGTGCGGTATGGCGAACAGTTGAAACAGGCGAGCGGCACGGCGAACGGTCCGTACGGCGAATGTTTAACAGCTGATTTTTAACTTTATGAAACATGCTCATGTTCGCTGAAAGGCGCGATGTTCGGCGGAATGCACGGTTTGCTGCGCGGTTCGAGGTTTGGTTCAGCATGTGTGGTCGCATCTTTAGATGTTACAGGACATTTATACAGATCACAAGTCAAAGCAACGTAATAATCTATAATATAATAAAGGCAAGAACTGGCTTATACACGTACGGAATAGGAAAAATCTGACAAATAATCACGTCTTAACTACTGGACTGATTAACTTTAAATTTTGCGTATAGATTCTAGTATTAACCAAGGATAGTTATATGCCTATTTTCGATTCTTCAAGATTTGATTACATCAAGTTTTCAATTTGTCATGCTTCCAGTTGTTGTATGGAAGCAGCTGAACATTTCTTTTGAAAGGGAAATCAGAAGATAGGTATGATTGGTAATCCTATTCGAATAATAAAAACAGGTTTTCCGTCGACCCAAATTTCGTCCATCATTCTTGAACCGCCATTTTAAATCATCTTCATTTTTTTTTATTGGAAGGTCGTATGATATATTATTCCGATACAGGATTTCAGGAGAAAATATGGTGAAAACCGCACATCGATACCTCTAACCTTTCAAAAGTTATTCTATTTCAAAGATACTTTATTATTTTTATTATTATTAAATCATCTATTGACCACCTTTAAAAGGGTTATGTAGATTCGTCAATTAGTCTAAACGCTTTCAGTCTTAGTCTTAGAATTTATCTAATCAGTCTTACTTGCTCGCAATGAGCCATAAATTCCGCAATTGAATATGTGGAGACATTCAATAATTCTTTTTTTATTGTTTTGAAACCCTTACCGTTCATCTCCTTGAGATGCGCAGAGCATTGAACAATCTTATACCAGCGCATTTCACTCCCCGCTGATAAAGAGTTGTTCGATGGACCTCGTCTCTCAAGTTTTGCCTGTACCGAGTTCCGTAATTGTGAAATACCTCTCCTGTATTGAACTCATGATGGTGCTTCTTTATAAAACAAAGTGTCTCGAAAATGTAAAGACTAGGCAACGGAAGGATTTTCAATCCTTCAAAAATGATAAATCCTTAAAAAATAAACAAATAAATAAATAAATAAATCCTTTAAAAATGGCCGACAACTGGTTCTTCTTGTTTCTTCTGTCATTACTCTCAATGCCCATTTGCAGTCTGAATAACTCCATAACACCACTCGAATTCCCCCAGAAAACAATACCAAATGTCAAGAGGGAATGAAATATTAAAAAATATACCTGTCTGAGCGTTTCTTTCTATAGCAGTAATTTCAAATGTCTAATCTCAAAAATCGTAGAACTAAGTCTTCCTCTCAAATATGACAAAAATGTGGCTTCCATGAAATCCCTGAATCGATGACTATACCCAGTACTCTTATGTCTTTGACAGACTCAATGCTGCTGTTTCCAATTCTTAACTCGACATTCTAAATGGGATTTATTTAGTCTTGCAATAATTTAATCTTAACATATTTGCAGCTAACCAGTTATCCAATTTGTGAAGTGCTTCTTGGCATTGTAGATCCATATTAGATTGACTGTCATTCTTTAATAAAATACTGATGTCATCTGCGTACAAAACACAGTGAGCTGGCTCTAGGTGCGAGGGTAAATCATTTATATATAATAAAAAAAGAAAAGGACCACGGTACTCTGAGGTACTCCACTTCTAGTTTTCAACCATTTAGATTTATATATACTTGGGTGAGGATCAATAACAACCCTCTGATATCTATCTTCAAAATATGATTTGAACCATTTGAGCACCGAACCCTGAAAACCATAGAATCTAAGCTTATCCAATAAAATCTCCCCATATACTAGGTCGAAAGTCTTTGATAAATCTGCTGACACCACAAACCTATGATCTATTATCAACAGAAGTCAGAACTTCATTCATTAAAGAAAAAACTGCATCATTTATAGAAAAACCTAGCCTGAATCCATATTGCTTGGGAGACAGCAAACCAACCCCGTTCAAATACTTTCTCAATCGCCTCAATACTACCTACTCGAATATTTTTGAAAATACTGGGGGATTTGATACAGGACGGTAATTTTCTGGTAGGACTTATCTCCTTTTTTATAAATAGGAACAATTTTTGAAAGCTTTAGATAGATAGGCTGCCTTTATTTTAACCTAGAGGGCGAAGTTAGGGCGCAGCCGGCCCTCTCCCACTTAACCCTCCTATACAATTCTAATGCATCTACATCACAACATAAGGAAATAATCTCTTGAATATAATAATAAGTAATATGATAGAAAAAAAATATGTATAAATATAAATCAATAATTGAAAAAAAAAAACAATTTCATTCTATTTAGTAGAATATATTTTAGACTGAAAGAAAATATAAAAAAAGTTAGAAAATAGAGTTATAGGAAAAAAATATTTTTTTTACCTCCTCATCCTATGCCCCGATCGCCCTCCCTCAGCCACGCCAAGACCTCCGCGCCGAACAGTGTCCGCCTCTCCACACTCCTCAAAGATGCGGGTAAGCTATTCCACAGTCTGCAAGCAGTCACACAGAACGACTTATTATATGTCACAGTGTGATGGATGGGAATGCTCAACAGGCTTGCGCCATGTAAGCCTGTCGGCTTAGCTTAGAAGCTCAGTATGACAATACTGATATAATCCATCTATCTATCATCTTCTTTACTATAATGGAGGAAAGAACTGGCTTATACACGTATACACGTGTAAAGGATAGGAAAATTATGTTTGACGCATCATCACGTCTGAACTACTGGACTAATTTACTTGAAATGTTGCATATAAATTCTTAATTAACCGAGGATTCTTATAGGCCTATTTTCAATTCTTCTAGATTTCATTACGTCAAATTTTCAGTTTAAATTTTGAAATAGACCCTTGCGAAGCACGGGTTACCTGCCAGTTTACATATATAATCAGTGCTGTCTATTTTGTTTACTTCATTCTAGTACGTTACATAGTTCCCAGCTTCACTCTACATTTCTTATCTGGATTATCAATTTGTTATCGTTATCTACTTTCACCACTCTGATTAATTAAAGGTGATTATTAAATTACTGTGGAGACTCAACTAGCTATATTGTGGGCTTCTATATTGAATTGAGCTTATATTTATATAATATAAAATAATTTCTCAACTTTGTTTAACTTAGGAGCTCAAAAATAATACTCTCAATGTAAACAGTCGTACTTTGGATCTGGTACTTAGCTTGATTTGAGTGTTCAGCGGGATCATCTATGGTTTTTGATGATTTATCTTGTCATTCTGAAACTTGTTTCAATTTCTGTATAAGTTGTATTTTTTCTTCTGTATTGTTTTTTGTGGAGTGCCGTTTTGGGCAGTGTGCCTGTCATCCACACTGATGTACCTACTACATTGTATCATATATTTTTTTCCAATAAATTAAATTAAATTATACTGTAGACTTAATGTTGAGTTCCAAAATGAATGCATTATTCGACTGTTTTTAGATTGATCTTATGGAACATAAATTCAATATGGCCGACTGTTACTGCCCACTCGTGAATAAATTCCTCAAAATAGAAGAGTGATTCTATAAACCAAAGTAGCACCACTGAGAATAACCGAGAATAAGTAAACATTATTATACTGGTTACTTGATACGGTTTGTGATAGTTGACGATGAATCAATTATAGAATCTAAATACTTATTGAATCTACAGATGAAAATTACTGAGATATTGCAATTATTCAAATGCTAATGAATTAATAGTTATCAAACGAAAATCCAAATTAAATGTTGTAATTCATCCCGAAGACTTCAGCTACTGCAAATATTGACAACAGGGTAAATAGCTTGAAGGAAATTCAATGAGCTCCACTATTCAAAAATTATTTGTCAGCCCGGGATTATTTGTTCCCGGGCTGATTAATAATTTTTGAATAGTGGCGCTCATCGAATTTCCATCTAGCTGTTTACCCTGTTGTCAATATTTGCAGTAGCAGAAGTCTTCGGGGTGAATTACAGAATTTAATTTGGATTTTCGTTTAATAATTGAATCAGTTGATTACATTAAGCGATGTTATAGTTATCATGATGTCGAGGATTGAATCAGTTGATTACAGTAAGCAATGTTATAGTTATCATGATGTCGAGGTACATCTCTTAAATAGCTTATAGCTAGAGGGATTCCAGAAGATGCTGCGAGTGAAGTTGCATTGTGTTCTGTTTTGTGAAGGGACCTCCGGGATCGAGTGGACCACCAGGCCCGGGAACACCTATAATGCCCAGTCCGCAAGGTCAGTCCATCATTATTGCTGTTAATAACACCTGTATGCAGAGAGCACACCAAATTGAACGAAATTAAGTTCGCTTATTCTATTGTTGCAG
Organism: Nilaparvata lugens; assembly: GCF_014356525.2. Lineage (NCBI taxonomy): Eukaryota > Metazoa > Arthropoda > Insecta > Hemiptera > Delphacidae > Nilaparvata > Nilaparvata lugens. Next base: position 40,835,400 of record NC_052518.1, on the reverse strand, counting down.
CGACAATTTTTTTATTAAAAAAATATGAGTACATTATTAAACCTTATTGAAGCATTCGCATTGACTTGAACATAATTGATTTATAGATTACCAACATCAGTGGAATCACAAATAAGCGCGCTTATCATTTAAATCACTAACATGTCATGGACACCCTATGGTTGGCTTCAACTGCGATCGCCAAAAAGGTTTTTTGTGACTTTTGTTGAATAAAAATCATTTACCTGCTTGCTTTAAGATTGAAGTAATGAGGGAAACTAGTGAAACCAAAGCACAATTCCCGTTGAACTGGTTAGAGCTATTTGGTTTTAGGATGACCTTAATCATTCCTTCATAATTAATTGTACTTGAGAAGAACTATGAAGAACTATTTATTGAATCTTATATTTCTTTTTTTTTGGGCGCAGTAGTATTTGTTCCAGCTTTGCAGTCTCTCCCCTAATTAACACCTTTAACATCATTCAATGAAGCTGAAGCGCCTCCCCGTGGTGCGCCTGGATACCCAAATTCAGGATGGGGATCTGAATCTGGGGAACTAAATCAAATACACACCTTAGCGGACCGGCAATAACACCTGCCACATCTACCGTGCCAAGGTGTGGGGTTGGTGACTGTTGGATATTGGCAATGATTGTTCTGATCAACATGATATATTATTCCATACTAACTGCGCAAGGTTTTTATTGGGGTAATTCCGTTCGCGTCCGTAAACCAACTTACACGTGCCCCTTGGCTAACACTGAATGAGCGGAACCAAACGAGAAAGCCAATATAAAACGGCTGTACATCACATTATGAGAAGAAGGGTAAATACTCAGACAAACAGCTCTTTTCAGAGCTTCCAGACAAAGGATATTGGACCTTCAGTCCGAATCTGCCAACTAAATATTGAAGGAATAAGTAGAAGTAAGTCTGAATGTCTGTCTAAACTACTCAGCAGCCACAAAATAGACGTGGTGCTTATCCAAGAAACACATGTGAAAAATGATGACCAATTGCTATCTAGAGGTGGAATACAAGGATATAATATTGTGGCAGCAGTGCATCATCGGCAATATGGCATAGCCACCTATGTAAGGAGTGACTTGCAGGATGTTGGAGTGAAATCCAGCTCTTCTGCAGATTCTTTATCAAGAATAACCATAAAGATTGGTAACTTACATATAACAAAAATCTACAAGCCACCAAGTTCTGTCTGGCCGCCTGGAGTCTTGGATTGCTACCCCCACCCTGCAGCATACATAGGTGATTTCAACAGCCATAATACGGCATGGAGGTATGCAGAGACATCAAAATGGTCAAACTATGATGAACTGGGCAGAGCTAAATGATGTATACTTAGTATTTGATGCCAAGGATAAAGGAACCTTCCGATCAGCTAGGTGGCTGAGAGACTATAATCCAGATCTATGTTTTGTCTCCCAGGATGAGAACAGCCGGCCTCTACCTGTTCTAAGGAAAGTGCTTACTGATTTTCCTCATAGTCAGCACAGACCTGTGTTTCATGAAGTTGGAATTAAGGTACCCCTTGTAAAATCAATACCCAAACCACGGTGGAATTTCAGGAGAGCGAAATGGGATCATTTTTGCCAAGAGTTGGACAGAGAGATTGTAGAAGTTCCCTCTACCTGGAACAACTATGATAGATTTGTTGAACTGGTTCTGAGGGTGGCGAAAAAATTATTCCAAGAGGCTACCGCAAGGAATATATCCCTGGGTGGACAAACGAATGCAACCTTCTATACAAAGAATTCATACAAACAAAAAACCAGGATGTGGCATCAGAATTGCTAAGGAAGCTGGATGAATCCCGTGCTAAGAGATGGAAATCAATGTTGGAGGAGACTGATTTCAGACACTCAAGCAGGAAAGCATGGAACTTATTACGAAGGCTTGGTGCTGCTCCTAGCATTCAGAGTACAAATCCAGGAATTGACCCAAATAAGATTGCTAGCAGAATAGTCTTTCTTTCCAAAGTACCAGCACATAAAGACCATACAAGAGAGGTTCAGCGGAATCTGAAAGAGATAGTGAAGCAAACCCAGCCCTCTTCTGCCTTATCAGCACGTTTCACAGTTGATGAAATCAATATAGCTTTATCTAAGACCAAAACAGGGAAAGCAGCTGGACTAGATGGCATGTTCCCAGAGTTTCTGAGAGGGTGTGGAATTGAAGTAAGGAAGTGGCTTGCAGATTTCTTTTCAAATATTCTTGAAACTGGGATATTACCAACTGTTTTTAAGAAAACAAAAATTGTTGCCATATTGAAGCCTGGTAAAGATCCAAATGATGCTAGCAGTTACAGGCCAATCGCCCTCCTAAGTGTAACATATAAGGTATTGGAGAGGTTGCTGTATAACAGAATTGAGCCAACAATCACTTCAGTTATCCCCCCAGAGCAAATTGGTTTCAGACAAAAACGTAGCTGTGCAGATCAAGTCATGGCCCTAACCACAAACATAGAATGTGGTTTTCAGAAGAGTCTCAAAACATCTGCAGTTTTCATAGACCTATCATCTGCCTATGATACTGTCTGGAGAAAGGGACTCCTGTACAAATTAATCAAAACTATCCCCTGCATGAAAATCTATAACTTAGTAAGCAGCATGCTATCAGCAAGAGTATTCTCAGTGCATATGGGTGGCAAGGAGAGCAGAATGAGGCAGCTCCACAATGGTCTTCCTCAGTGATCGGTCCTCTCCCCATTGTTCTTCAATCTGTACATAAGTGACCTGCCACAGACGAATGCAAGGAAATTCATCTATGCTGATGATATTGCTTTGACTGTGCAGAGTAAGAGTATGAATGCGGCAGAGGACAAACTAACAGCTGACCTTACAGATCTGCAGGAGTACTTTCGAAAATGGAGATTGTGTCCAAACTTATCAAAGACAGAGGCCTCATGTTTCCACCTAAATAATAAGGAGGCAGGTACTGCTCTGAATATTACACTTGATGGGAGAGTACTGAGACACAATTTTACTCCTAAGTACTTAGGAATTACACTTGACAGGTCGCTCACATACAGATGCCACACTCAAAAGCTGAGAGCAAAATTGCATACAAGAAACAACATATTGCACAAACTTGTTGGCTCATCTTGGGGTGCCTCAGCAGACACAATGAGAACAGCTGGTTTGGCCCTGGTATATTCAGTTGCAGAATACTGTTCTCCAGTATGGATGAACAGTGCTCACACCAAGCAGATAGATACAGCTTTGAACTCAACTATGAGGATGATCTCAGGCACTGTCAAGTCAACTCCTAGAGAGTGGCTCCCTGTGTTGAGTAATATTCCACCACCACAACTGAGACGTCATAAAGCTCTTAAAAGCTTGTTTGCTGAAATAAATAAAAATCAGACCCTACCCATCCATAAAGACCTTAAAAATATGCCAAGACAGCGGCTTAAATCCAGGAATGCTCCATGCAATTCCGTGGACTTCAACTTTGACTTATCCAATGCCTGGAGAGAACATTGGCATAATTTTGCTGAGAATGGCAGTGCCTGGAATTTGGATCCAACCATAAGACCAGCAGGATTTGAACTGCCACGAAGAACATGGACTCGGTTGAACCGAATCTGGCCATGGAAGATGTGGAGGTCTGATGTATAAATGGGGCTTTGCTGACACTGCTGTATGTGAATGTGGCGCTGAGACACAGGCAATGAATCATTTAATGTTAGAATGTCCAATTTTCAAATTTAATGGAAACCTTGACGAGGTGCATCAAGCAACACCAAATTTCATCCAATGGCTTGACGCACTGATTTTAAATGTGTTACTTTTACTTTGTAAATAAAATGATGTGATGTACTCGATCTCATACGATATAATAATAATAATAATATTTCTTTTTTATAATTTCATGTGTACAAATATTTTTCTACCTTGAAAAATAGTTGATAATATTTGAAATTCAGGCCTTGAAGGCATCAAACTGTAGAAGACAATTCAAATACATCCTATTATACCATGCATGAATAAATTCAAGCACAAAAATATCATATTCTCAAATTCTCTGTATATTCTTATTTTTGTTTAATTAATTCTCTTGTGTTATTAGTAAATACTCATCTTACTATCGATTCCTTCATTATAGTGTAGTTTCAAGAACTATCTTCTTTGAAAAAGATTTTCTGAAACCTCATGCACAGTCTATAGTATTTTTCAGGTTTGTGTTTTCCGTCTTGGACTAAATCAACCAAGAGAAAAAATAAATTATTTTGCGAACTATTTTCATCAACTTTTAATGCATTGCCTTTGTAAGATTAGAGAGAGCTATATTGAATTGAATCAGAAATTTGGCATTAATTAAAAACTTGAGTGTTGTTTGGATTATAAAACTGAAATTCAATACTATCTGATATCCGATTTGACGATTTCCAGTTATGATTTTAAGTTACATTAGCCTACTTATGCCCATTTTCTATAACTCTTATTAAATCGTTTAATGGACCGTTGAAGTTGAAGTTATATCATATTTCTAAAGCATTATTAGACCAAAGTAATGTTTATCATACCTATTTTTTATGTATTATTGAATTATATGTGATCAATTTTAAATGTTTGTATATTAACAAAATGCAATGAACGTTTTGAAGTTATCCTGTTGACAAATTAATGTTCTAATCACGTTTGTTTATTATTCTAATTTTCAATTCATTCAATTTTTTGAGTAAATACAGTTATCAATCTTTAAATACCAATTTCAGTTACAGGTTATTTAAAGAAGTAAACTTCTTAAACTTTCTCAACTAATAAATTACATTTTAAATACAACTTGAGTGTTAACTTTCTCTACTAATAAATTGCCTTTTAAATACAACTTTCGTGTTTTACTGTTAATAACAAAACGACCTTATAAAAACAGCTGTTGATTCAATGTTCATTTTTAATGGTCCGCTGTCGGCAAATCAGTTTAATAAAAGAAATTCTTATAGATGCCAATTGATGAACATTATCTTCAATGTATGTTATATCTTTAGTATAAGCGTCCTTTATAGAAAGCGGACATAACCTCAAATCGAAAATTCAAAATTATTTTATTTTTTTAAATAATCATATGTTTTATTAAATTTCAACATACATTCAAAATTGATAAATTATAAATGAATATGCTCTTGAAAATTAAAATGATTGAAATTACCTCAACGTGATAATGTTTTACAGATTCGATAGTGCTTCAACTTGATGTTCCATCCAGTTAAATAAGTTCTAGAAACCAAAAATAAATGACACAATAGAGAAACGTTGATGAATTTTCTTTAATCATTGCTTTGTCACAATAGCAATTACCTAAAACTTTTACTTTATTCCCCAATTATCTAAAATTATGTAGATACAAGGTGAAACAAATAGCTTCGAGCATGGCTAAATATCTAAAACTTATAATACCTGCGGCCTCGATACTATTGTATTGGTCAAGGTTATGAAAATGTGTGTCAAACATGAGAATTCATTGTGCAAATTCCAATGAAATCAATTATTCTATTTTTTTTTATTGTTTATAGTAGTTTTAATTATTAGAGCACATTTGATTGACATTGCAATGATGCGCCCCTTAGCATATATCATTAATGTAGTTAAACAATGATGTGTTTAAATGCTGTGATGCAATTTGTAATATGGTGACATTGATGCACTGCGTTTTAATTTGCGCTTCCTCCACCTTAGTGAGCCTACATTTATGCTATTGCTTGGCTTCGGTTTCGGTCTCAATTATATAATACCAAAAATATTTGAATTTTCAATTTGACCCAGTTTTGAATGAAAGCTCACGATCTTCCCCAGCCCTCTTAACCCCCCCCCATCCCTTCATTTGATGAATGTGTGTGATTTCTGTTTCTAGGTTCAGTGGGCCCCTATTCCCCTGCTAGTCATCGAATGCCCACTCCCAGTCCTGTCACAAGACAAGGTGATTCATATTATTTAGCATTGTAGTCCCATTTATTTCCCACTTCTTTTTTCAATTTATTTTCACAATTACAACAATTCTTTAGTTGTATTTTTCTTTTCCATTATGTAGTAGTCTTCTTTTGGATAAGTTATATGATTTCCGTAAGATATTAGTCTAAACCTTGTATGAAAACTTTTCAATTTACTATTTTAGAAAAATCGTGATTGATTAGCAACTTTCCTTTTCGTTCTCAGGAAGCCTATTGAATGTGTAGATTCCTAACAAATATTGTATGCATGCTAATTATTATTTAAGGGACTAAATCAATCTTGACACTGAACTTTTCCTATTAGTTTTTTTTTAATGACACTAAAAATAGTTATTTGTATATCTAGAGTGAAAAGTACGACTTTTTCTCCCTGTGGGAAAAAGTTTGAAGCCCGAGGCGAAGCCGAGGGCAGCAATTTTCCTGAGGGAGAAAAAGTATTTTTCGCTCGTGATGTACACAACATTTTTCCTCCATCTACATTTTTTTATAGAAACTGCAAATAAAATCATTCTAATAACTTACGTATTGGAGACAATGATTCCTAACAACATAACCTGAATCTAAAACCTAAAAACCGGTCGTCTGATTGGCACTGCCGATTGCGCTATCTATCGGCAAAAGTTGTAACAATTATATCAGTTGAGCAGCTACCAAAAATGGCTGACTCCAGATCACGCGGTTCAGATTTGAATTGCAGATCAAAAATATTTGTTGGCTGGTATTTTGAATAGAATAAAATATTTTAAAAATTGTATAAATTTTTATCGTCTACTAATATTAAGAATATAATAATTATCATACAAACATATATTTCATGAGTTAATCAAATTTCTGGTTGTGGTATTGAATTCAGTTGACTCAATGACAGACACCTCTATTATGCTTTCTCATCTGAGCTTAGACCTTCTAACCTATTACAATGTAAGTTTCAAAATAGAGATGCTCCCCATGTTATTTAAATGGAGTCACTTTTACTCCCTAGGGAGTTTTTCTGTTTTTTACTACTGAGAGCGAAAAGTGACACTTTAGTATTAGGTTTCAGGGAGTAAAGTAAGTACTTTAGACAGTAGGTGGAGGAAAAATATATTTTTCAAAATTTGAACATAATTTCAGTGCATGTAATAATCATGTAATAATTAACATTTTTCAAATTTAAGTCTCGATTCTCAAAAGTTGACAATCAGTTGATTCTTGTAGTATAAAAATCCTATAGATCCTTCAGCTACTATTGAGGGATCTATTGTTCTATTTTAGAATGTTCTCTTCCTCCAATTTTGCGCCAAATATCTTCTCAAATAAATTCTGCCAAAATTTCTCCTCTTTAATTTCACATGTGAGAAAATACCATAAAACGAGCCATTCTTCTTCCTTCCTTTTACGCTATTTTTCATTAAATATTCCAATCAATTGTGTAATCAAAATTACCTTAATCACAGTCTCCAGAATTCAATTCTTATTGAATATTTAGCCTTTAGCGTATTTTTTTTTCGTTAATTTTTGTATATTCATTGCTTATTTGAACTAAATAATGTGTTAAGAATCTTTTAGTAGAGGTTTATTTTTTCCCTTTTGGTTTGTATGGCTTTATGGCACTTATAGGTTATAGCTACATTGAAACTTTTCTGTAACATGCACTTTTTTCTACTGTAATTGTCTATTCAGGTATTTTCTTTTGCGAGCAGTATATTTCACTTTTGCTTTTCAACCATATTACAAATTTGATTTTCCTAGAACTTTGATAATTTCTTTAACTAAGCAATTTATTGTAGAGAATATTATTTCAAATGCAAATGTAATGATCAGACACTATTTTAGAAATTGAATGGAAACATCAATGAAATCCTGTTTCTTTAAATTCAAATTATCTTGGAAATCAGGTATAGAATTCTTTGGAAGAAACATATATATATCGATTAGGTTTTCAAAATCTACTTTTCTATCAGGTAATATTGAAATATAGTTTCTTAATGGTAATGTTTTTAAAAAGGAGGTGTTGGCCATTTTCAGTTGAGTTCTTCAGTGAGCCAGATGGCAAAATATCTGATACCGGGATCTGTAATTATGACGATTTGTTGAAATTACGTTTCAAAATTACCCTTTGTGCACTCTTTTTTTAATTGTAGTCATTTAAACTCGTTTTTACTATTCTTGTACACCCTCCTAGTTCACGCTTGAATTCTTTGGAATTTTTGTTGTTGAATTTGTGTTCTCCCAGATGCTATAATTCTGTGTCGTTTTCAGATTCGTCCAACTCTGGGGGCGAGAATATGTACACAATGATGAAGTCAGTACCTGGAGGAAACATGCCAAATGTACGTAAAACTATATTTTTCTTGGGAATCTTGTGCATGATACCCACCAAAATTTTGTTTGGATTTGAGTTCTCAGTTACAAGACAAGACTGCTGTCAGGTTCAATTCATTATCGAATTTAATAAATATATATATATATATATATATATATTATATATATATATATATAATATATATATATATAATATAAATTAAAACAGGAAACACACGACATAGATAGAGATTAAAAACACTTAAAACTTACATGATTTTCGGAAATTTTCGATGGCTGTGCCATCTTCGACAACCATCTAGGGAGTGGTTGACGACACGACACTTTCCACTCCCTACATGGTTGACAAAGATGGCACAGCCGTCGAAAATTTTCGAAAATAATGTAGGTTTCTATGTGTTTTTACTTTACTTGCCCTATTACCATAGGTAAGGAAAGTATTGCTTTCCGAAAAAAATTAAGGTACCGACATTTGTAAATTTCTATACGTTTCAAGGTCCCCTGAGTCCAAAAAAGTGGTGTGTGTGTGTGTGAGTGTATGTGCGTCTGTGTACACGATATCTCATCTCCCAATTAACCGAATGACTTGAGATTTGGAACTTAAGGTCCTTACAATATAAGGATCCGACACGAACAATTTCGATCAAATTCAATTCAAGATGGCGGCTAAAATGACGAAAATGTTGTCAAAAACAGGGTTTTGCGATTTTTTTTCGAAAACTGCTCCAACGATTTAGATTAAATTTATACCTAAAATAGTCATTGATAAGCTCTATCAAATGCCACAAGTCCCATATCTGTAAAAATTTCAGGAGCTCCGCCCCATCTATGCAAAGTTTGATTTTAGATTCCCAATTATCAGGCTTCAGATACAATTTGAACAAAGTTCAAGTGGAAAAGATTCAGCATGAAAATCTCTACAATTAATGTTCAGTAACATTTTCACCTTAAATTGAAAATAAGCTCGAAATTCGAGAAAATGTGATTGCAAACTGTTGGCAACTGTTGATTCTATTAAATGATTCACTATGAAGAGATAGCAGACCTCGTATGTCTCCAGCGTTATTGTCCTGTCACCAGCTGGCTCAGATCTCTGTTTATAAGTAGACTTGAGATGCGCGTAAACACTAGCGTCAGGTGATCAATTATAAAGCAATATAGGCTGAACTGAAACAAGTAACATACTCGAGTTTAATTCAATATCAAAAAGAAAATAATTCCACAGCTCATAACCATTCAAGAGTCATTGAGGCTCACTTAACTTGTAATAAGATACTAGTCCAGGCAACGAATGCTCAAAAATATATAGAGGGAAAAGTTTGGAACCCAATTTTCGACCTCGCAGTCCTTTTAAGGATAGTGAGGGGGTAAGCATATAAAAAGTCCTCACTCCTACCACACTCAACACTAAAACTGCTATAAAAATTGATGGAAAGCATAAAATGATGAGATAATACATTAAAAATTGAGGTTTAAAGCAGTTTTGGGCGAATGCCTGTTGTTTTTACCTGGATAGTATTTTTATACGAATAAATAAATAAATTGAAGAGGATTGAATGCTTTACAAGTCACTGTCTTTTAAATACTCCTATAGTCCAGTCAATGAAAGATTATAGAGGGAAGATTTTTGAACACAGTAATCATATTTAAAAGTCCTCACTCCCACCCCCTGTGTAAAAAAATACATTTTTTGATGCATTGTTGTTGAGTAATAAGCTATTAAAGTGCAAAAAGTTGGAAGAATAACTGTCTATTCAAAGATTTTACACTTTTAAAAGTGAATATCTCAAAAACTAAAGAAGATATCACAAAACTCTACTTTACAAATCTTGTCGGAAATTTATCTAGCTTCATTTTTACTCAGTTAGCCATGTCGCTGAAATGCATTGTTTCCCAGTTACATGCGTGTCAGCCAGAAATGAAAAATGCAACTTTTAAACTACCCTCATTCCTTTAGCTCAATGAGTAGGGATGAGGACTTGTGATATGTTCACCTTCTAACTAGTTAAAATAAAGCTGCGAATTCAAATATTGTGTTCCAAAAATTCCCTCCCAATTTTCCTGACAATTGATCTATTGTCATTAAACTGAAAATTTCACACTCAAACACTATAACGGCCGCAACAATCGTTGGGAGATGCGTAAAATAATGAGACCATAGATGAAATTGAAGAGAATATAATGCTCTATGAGCCCATGATTAGCACGGATTTTTTCAATGAATCTTTGAAAAGTTAAGGCCAAAAAGATGAAAAAATCGGAGCCGGAAGGGTTTTTCTTCAAAATGTGATACCTTAGAGAGCTCATACCTAGAAAACTATGAGAGATATGGAAAAATGTAGGAAATGAATCTTGTAGGATAATTTGTGAGCATTATTATTATGATTGTGTTTGACGAAAACTTCCGAAAGGCGCATATTGTTCGAGATGTGTGCAAAAAACAAAATATGGCATTTTCAAACTACCCCACCACCTTAGCACAGGGGTTAGGAGTGAGGACTTTTGATATGTTTACCCCCTTACTACCCTTAAAAGAGCTATGGGGTCAAAAATTGAGTTCCAAAATTTTCCCTATATAATCTTTCATTGAGTCCAGTCAATACGAGTATTTAAAAGAGTGAGTGAGTAAAAACAGGCTCAAATAATGATGATTTATTGATTATATCAATGTAAAATATGGCTGAGCTTGATCAATATCAAATAGAATGATGATTTATTGATTAAATTGATGTAAAATATGAGTGGGATTGAACAATTTCAATAATTTTTAGAACAATTTTATAAATTCCCAAAATTTCTTGGCCTCGGAAATATTGCCAAATAATAAGTTCCTTCCCTCTGGGAATATTCCCGATCCACATCACTAATTATAATTTCCCTCTTTTAATGGTATAGAATAGGAAGAGCTGAGCTAGAATTTTGTATTGTCTAGCCTATTCAAGGTAGGAGCGCTCATTCTGAGTTTCTCTGCCGTGGTGTTAACATGTCTCAATAAATAAAATATATTTAAAAAAAATACAATTCGATGTTCAGAAATTAACTTATTTGGTGCCCGAACAGGGACCGAGTGACAAAAAATTCGTGAAATAGTATAATTTCAAAATCAAGTATAATTGACCGAAGCGAAGCTGAGGTCTTAGTTTCGACTCGATCGGCTTTTGTCTGTTCGTTTGTACCGCAGTTACAGTCGCAATTATTGTCTGATTTGGATGAAATTTGGTATGCAAGTTCTTTGAGACAAGGCGCAGAAACGTATGTGTAACAATTTTTGGTAAGACCTCCACTTTTTGTAATTTTCAAAAAAAACTTAGACTAACCTCAAAAGTTACTTTTTCGTATTTTTGAAGATACAGCATTCATGTTCCTACATTTTCGCATCCACTGTTACCAGGGCATGGTGTACAAGTTCGGTTTGAGCGTAGTTTCTCACACTGTGGGACCCAGATTCAAATCTCGTTCCGACCAGATTTTTGCAGACGATACTAATTGTTTTATCTTTTTCTAATAATATATCATTATAAAATCATTATTATGACTATATAGAATAATTAAATTGAATCATCTTATTAATAAATTGATTTATCAAATTGGATAAATTATTTTAAAAAAATCTTTAATATAAATGCATAAATAACTATTATTATCAGTGTTACAGATAACTCAACTATTTTAGTTGTAGACAATTTTTATAATCATAAACATTAATCAACCATTATTTTTATTTTATTTTAATGTTGATTAAACATTAATCAACAACTATTTTAGTTGTAGACAATATTTAACATCATAAACATTTCTTTAATCTCCAACTTCTTTCATTCATAACTATCAGTTATTATTTTAGTTATTTTCTAACTGAATTTTCAGTTCATCAGGTACAATAATTATTGTATTGTATGCATTTTTTGTGTATTTTTGTGTCGCTCTACAGTGTCAAGTCTTTTGTTTTCCTTCTGGTATGAGATCGGAAACCGATTTGCGAACATTAACATTCGGCATAGGCATAACAAGCCATAACATTGAATCCACTTTTCATGAAAAACATCATTAGCAACCTCCTGTCATTGTCACCAACAAACCCACCTTATTTAGAATCATTTTCCGTCTTACCATCGTCTGTGAGACGATTCATCATCTAAATTGCCTACTGCATATTCCATTTTTCCGCCAGTTGACCGATTTCTTATAATTAATTATTAAAAAAGTTGTAATTTATGTTTATATTGTAAATATGGAGACGATATAAAGGTACCTTGATAAGTCTGGTGTCCCTGCAAACAGTGTCTCTAGCACTTTCAATTGAGAAAATAATAGATGACATGGCTAAATCTTCACAATATACTGTACTTACTGTACTGGCCCTTCTCATTAGATTGAAAGTTGTGTTCATGAGCGAGGTCTCCTGTTCGCAGAACTACTAGTTTTAAATTGTTGGTGAACTTTTATTCTTCACACCCGATCCAATGAGATGTTTTTGCGAATGCAAAAGTGCTGAGTTTGTCGGATAGCTGAACTCAGTACTCAACAACCTGGCGACCAGTGGACGCTCATTACGCAGCCGCTGGGTACCAGTGTACCACCATTGCTACTTCAACATTGTCCAAATCTGAAGAAGTGGAGAACGAAGCAATGCCGAAGTCAACGCCTAAAACGGGAGCATGCAACCCACACAACAACAACTGGTAGTAGAATGCATTTCTAAACCTGTCTCCAAAGATGATACGGATTTGATCCCTGATTATAGTGCTGATACAATTTACTTTTTTGGAAGTAGTGAAAGCTTTGTTTGAATCGAATCGTGAAGAAGCAAACTCATAACATTAGAAAATGAATTGAAATCGCTGTCGTTTTGATCTTTAAAAAGAAACTTTGAAATTGAAAACTTTTTGTCAAGACAACGATTTTCTAAAAATATTGAAATAATTTACTAATTGCTGATAATCAGTAATAAGGAAATCCTATTACTAATTATTCGGTATTCTCATCTAATGGAATGAACTCAGGAAAAATTCAAGCAAACACAATAAATGTTTTGAAATTAATTATTAAAGAAAAAAATTAGCACTTCACAAAAATATAATGTACGGCACATGATAGTAACATTATTCTGAATAATTGAAGATAGGTCTATATTCCCTTGGTAGTCTTTCATAAATTTCAATAACAGGAAAATATAATTTGATCAATCACATTACCTCGGTACCGAGTTACATCGCGGAGTATTCAGTAATGAAGTTCCATAATTTCTTGAAAGAAAACACACTTGGCAATATAGTCTCCTATCCTCCATATCCTTTAAATCTGTCCTTAATGATGGGCCTGGAACCCCTTGTCTCCTAGTCATAATTTTGGATTGATTTGCCATTAACAAGGATCATTTTTCCATAGTTGTAAATTAGTTTGCCACAAACATGGACCGCTGTGAAATAAAACAGTAAATAATAATTTCTAATATTCTAACTTACTTATCTTACTAAAAGAACAATTCAATTATTATATTATTAATAGTGTGAACGATTATCTCCAAATACATCCAGACTCCTATTACACTTTACCTTTCAATTGAGTCAATAATCAAATTATAACGCTTAAGAAAGCTATTGATAATTACTTTCCCCAAGAACTATGATATAATATTAATCAGAGAAAAAAAATACTTCTATTTTATTTACATTAATTACTTTTTAAGTTGGTCAACTCTCAGAATGAACAAGAATTTAAATTCCAACTTCGCACATAAGCTATCAAACTGCTCTATCGAAAGTATCAATAATAAAAAGTATCAAGATTATAATAAAATAACATAACAAATAGTTAACCTTCAATAGCGGGTTTAAGTATATACAAATCTTCACACCATGTCGTAGTATTCAAACATTCACTTAATAAAATTCAAAGAGAGAAACTGATGTGAATAATTACATCGTGAGATTGATGTTAACCCAAGGGCTGCTTGCCTGTAACTGAATAAGGAGAAAATAATTTCTTCCCTCCATCAATACAAGCACTGTATGGGTGCTCACCCAGAGCTAGCTGAGTCATATCTGCACGTGAATAAGCAGGAATAAATAAATGCTCTGTTCGTTCTTCTCCTTTGTTTCTTCTTCCTAAATGTTTGTTTCTTCTTCCATTTATTATAAAATGAAAGGGAAATAAAATTTGATTGAAAATCAAAATTTGTTTCAGAATGCATGGTACTGCACAAGCTGTTGTTCTAAATCAGTGGTCGCCAAACAGTCAATCGCGAGCTACCGGTAGCTCTTGGGGTAGTTTTTGGTAGCTCACAGAAATGCTTGGGTTATCAACCATGCATTGAGAAACATGGCTACAACATTTTGCATTTCTCACAGATATAACTGAGAAGTTGAATGATTTAAATTTGCAGCTTCAAGGGAAAGATAAGGACATCGGTAGAATGATTTGAACTGTACAATCGTTTTCCAAGGAGATTGAAATGTGGGAAAAGAATGTCGTCTAGTTTGAATATAAACACTTTTCCAGTCTGAAGAAAATCAATGACGAGAAAAATCCTCCACAACACCTCAGCAATAACCAAGAATACGTTACAATTCAGACTTGAGTCAGCAGTTTGATCAATGATTTCAAGATTTTAAAAGCATATCGAATATGGTACAATTCGTCAACTCTCCTTTTGTAGAGATCGATGCAGAAGATTTTGCAGCATATGTTGTAAATCATTTTTGTGGAGATCAGGCTTCAGTTGAAATGGAATTTGTGGATTTTTAAAAGGATCTTGTGTCTCAGATCACTTTCTACAACTGGAAATATTTGGCCTCAACTCCTCAAAAAAATGTCCAATTATTATTGAAGTTACATTGAGGTTGAAAGCTATGCTCAGCTCTACCTACTTGTGTGAATCATCTTTTTCAAGTATGTAATTCATAAAAAATCGATATAGGAACATTTTTTGGACAACTGCATCAGAATGGCGGCTACAACGTTCACTCCAAACATCAAGAAAATACTTGATGGCCAAAAAGAGTTCCACTGCCCTCATTGAAATGTAACTTTCAATTTCAACCTTTGTTGAACTTTTTGCTATGAGATAAGTAGATTTCAACACTAGAAAAGTCTCTTTATAGGCAATAAAAGATACTTCCTTTATTCTAATATTGCTTGGTAGCTCACTAGAACATTTATAAATGCTATTCTAGCTCACAGGCTCATAAGTTTGGCGACCACTGTTCTAAATTCTACAAGTCAAGCCATAGTTGTATTCCTACTCTAAAAGACAATTTTGCTGATAAATGTAGTGTTAACTTACAATTGAACTACTTTGATATCAATTAAAAAAGCCCTCTCAATTTTATTAACACTCGAAGAGAAACGTACTACTATCATTTTCCGACTTGAGTTGGATGGAGTGAAACATGAATTTCTCGATTTTGTCAAAAAACAACTTGTGATTGGCAGGTTATCAATGTTCTTGTTGATGCATTACTTTATCGATAGCTCACTTACAAACTCTGAACGTTTCGAATTTTCAAGAAGCTAGGAAACTCTTATTAGCAAAAGTAGTGCATTGTGCACTAGGATTTACATCCTGATTCCGATCGTAATACACAACTGAGAGACATTGATAAAACAAAAAAAAAATCTTGGGTGACTTGAATATCAATCTATTGCAAAATAGTAAAACCTCAAATGAATATATCAGTTAAATGCACATAAACGGTCACAAGTCGTTCATTAACAAGTCAACAACAGTAAATGATAATTCTGAAACGTATTGATCACATTTTCTACAAAAGTCCAAAAATTGGTGAGGAAAACGTTTTAGGTTTAAAACTTCTATAAAGGATAATTTTTGTTCATTTCTATATTAATATAAAGAACCAGTATATTAATATAAAGAACCAGGCACCTGATAAACCAAACAACTTGAATCATTAAAAGGAAAAAATAAATCTTGTCAAACTCATTGATTTGTTAAAATAGGTAACATGGTCTAATGAATTTACAGAACTGGACGCTCCACTGACTTAGATGATATAGGTTGACCGTTTCGTAAATGTTATTTTCTCATATAAAATTGATTCTCATTTCCGCCTTGTAAATTCATTTTTTATGCATCCTACAAGTTCACAAGAAGTTATAAAATAAACAAATAATTTGAAAAAAAATAGTGCATCTCCTGGTTTTGATAATTTAAGTAGTGCTTGCTTAAAAAGAATAGCCAATTTTTTTGGCTATTCCCCTAAGAGCTCAGCCCTATTCTCAATTGATTTATGGAAACTGGACATTTCTCAAGTCACTCACAAATTGAAGACATTTTCACAAATCTGGGGACAAAACGTATCCAAGTAATTATCGTCTAATAAGTCTTTATTAGACTAAGTAATTTATCCAAGGTTTTTGAGAAAATAATAAAAGAACAGGTTGTCTCATATTAAAAAAAAATAATATTAAACCAATATCAATATGCCTTCCAAGAAAATGAGAGTACTGAGGATGCCTTGTCTGAACTTGTAAAAGAAATAAAATCTAATTTCAACACAAATAAACGTAAAGTGAGACTAGTCCTAAGTTAAGGAACTGGAATAACCATCCGGCTTTTTAAAAAGAATTATTTATTTCAACATATTAATACATCTAATACATGGTTATAAGCGATGTACGCTCTACGAGCACTGGCAACAGACTGACTCGAAAAATCAACTAAACTAATGGCTAGTAAATAACAATGCACAGCTACATCAGCATTATAAAGGGGGTTACCAAATGTAACTCCTCCCCCCAAGTGTGAAGCTGCCCTCAGCTTCAAAAATAAAATAGCATCAAGTACATGTTCAAAAATTAAGTATTAGTTACATGGCAATCTTGGATAAATTTGTTGGGAATCTGTATTAACAATATCGTTATCTACGCCAGAATTACAATTTTTTGATTTAGAAATGAACAGTTTCTGCCAAATTATTTCAATGCAAATGAATATCAATAAAATTATAATCAAAATAAATAATATAGTAATTACAACAATATAGATAATTCTATTGTCTCGTAGAGGTAATTCATCAATAATATCGAGTTGTTGAAATTTTATGTTAGCAGTTATGTACTTGATCAAAACTAAATTTGGAAATCTTCTTATTTTCTATAAGTTTAGTTGGTACAATAACTTCATTCTCCCAAAATATGTTTGGTCTGTAATATCCAATTAAAGTCTCTGAGTTATCAATTTTTAACAATTTAGTTTTTCCGTTTGGAAATAGAGTAACATTTTTCTTCTTGGCAGCACTGTAAATTATACATGAACTTACATTAAACAATATAAAATTATCAATTATGCTAATTTATTTAACTAAAGAAGACTCATCCTTTAAAACTAATTTATTACATCCATTTAAATCTCTATCATCTAACAATTGTTCAATAGATAAATTTTCAATACGACTTATATTACTACAATAATAATTATCATTGATAAGTTCGCAAGTTCCAAAAAATAATTTATCATTACAGAGTACAAAAGAAGGATGTACGATTGTTGTTACAAATTCATTTTCTTGAATGACAGGATACGATAATAGGAAAAATCTATCATAAATCGCCGACTGTAGTGGTACTTCAATGAAATAAGAAATGTGGTCTTTTAACATTGCACAATGGACTTTGCTGAGTTTCTATATTACACTGACATCGTTTGAAATGAAGCTAAAATTTGAATTTCGGTGTATGAGAAAAAGTCCATCGTGAGAAATAATAATCGAGTGGAGTACATTCAATTTACAAAATTCTAAGCTTGTTACAATATCGGAAATTTTATTATTTAAAAGCAAGAGAGAGTCAAATAACAATGAGGATTGCTGATTAAGTTCAATTCTATTTGATCGTATTATTTTCATTTTATTGTTAAATTCCTCCATTAATTTATGATTAACAGCAAATTGTTTTTCTAGATTATTACTAAGATCTTATTCGTGTGATTATACAGTTTGTAAAATTTTATCATATCGTTCCTTATCGTTAGCGTCCATATTACCAGTGAGCCATGAAAGTGCAGATCCTACACTGAGGCCTCGTTTTTGTCTATATAATGGATTGAATTTGATTTTATTTACTTTTTCGTATACTTTAAATTTAATTTCATGATGCTTAGACGACTCTTATCAATATCCTTATTAGCTAAAAAATCAATAAATGTCTCTATATTATTTAATTCTAATCTTAAATAGCTAGTACTTATTTTAAGAACATATGTGTATGTCGTGTTAACAATAAAGGAGCTCTGAATTTTAATGGGAGCAACACCGGAGGATTTGCTCAGGTCAATCATTTCGTAAGGTGCTGGGGCCAGCAACAGGAGAAGTAGGATTGGTATCATCGTGTCCTGTAACACATAAGTTCTTTCGTTTCTCCATTTTTTTTGGGGGCGTTTCATTCTATTAGGGTGTACTTTAAATGAATGAGCGTTCCTGTATTGCTCGAGGGTTAGCTAGTTGATCTATCATTTTTACTGTAGTTTACTTTGAAGAATTTCGGTTCAGTTTTTTTGTTAGAAGTCGTTTTAATGTAAGGCTCTTTTTCAATTTCTACATCCTTTTCACGATTGACATTCAGTTGCTCAGTGCGTGTCTGTTTTTCGGATTCAATTTTATTCTTTATCAACTTGTGAACTAAATTCATTCTTTCTAAATATTGGTGAGACTTTTGTTCTGTCACCAATCTTTCCATAACGCCGTTAACAAAAGGATTGTTTGACATGCCATAAGTTATTTCCATGGGAGTCATTTTCAGAGTTGAGTTGAGCGTATCATTTAATGCTATAACTGCTAGTTTCATGTTTGTTTCTGTTGTATTGTTTTTATTCTCCAATTGAATTGCATTTAGGATCTCGATAAGCGTAGAATGAGCTCTTTCAATCAAGCCCTGAGAGTCTGGGTGTCCAGGAGTGACGTAGTATGCTTCAACACCGTACAATCTCAGAAAGTCGCGTAAACCTGCATTGTCGACGTACAATTTCAGGAAGTCGCGTAAACCTGCATTGTCGAACTCACGGCCGTTGTCCATTTGTATAATTTTGGGTAGGGGAAAAGATGAAAAATAATCATTCAGGCGTTCTTGAATATCGATTTGGTTTAAACTTTTAAGGGGATGGACCGTTAATCGTTTGGAAAAACAATCAATCATTGTCAAAAACTTTATTTTATCGTATTGGAAACAGCCAATTTGTAGTTTTTCAAATGGTTTATCTGGAGTTGGAGTGACTTTATATGCGACTCTAACAGGTTGTCTATCATACTTTGATTATACAGTATACCATTTTTTGGTAGAGAGTTAGTGGGGAGGATATTTTTATTATTCTTCCCAAAGAATGGACATTGATATGTCCAAAGCTCCGCCAATTTATGTAGATGCATAACAATATGATTATTATCTATAGTTATTATATTACAAATTGCTTTTTCATATCATATACAGTTCTATAGTTATTTTCCTAGTCTATATTATGTAAATTCATCTATAATTTTGCTGTATTGTAAGCTATTGTATATAAGTGTATAAGCCAGTATATATTGTAATCTACATAAATAAAGTACTCAATCAATCAATCAATACTTTACTTTCAGGTATACAGCACATTTGTTAATGTAATCTGTTACGTCTCTTAGCATTGATGGCCAGTTATATCTTCTCCTTATCTGATTATACGTTTCATTGATACCTCTGTGGTACGTCTTTCCTTCATGTTGATTAGAAATTATCTGTTTTTGTTCATCAGTATCCACTATATCTAAATTCATTTTCTTAAACCTTTTCAGTTTTATGGAATCAAACGTTTCTAATAACACACTTTTAAAATTGTTGAAAATTTGCTCGTACTCATCATACAAAACACCTTCTCGCGAACAGAAAACTCCATACATTTATTTATCATGTCATCATAATCATTAGCGTTCCCAAAATAAATGGTCAATCGTCTTTTATCAAAAACTTTTCTCAATTGAGGGGCTTGGTTACCTCTTTGAAGAATAAGTTGGTTATGCTCAATATTAAGCAACTTATCATCATCAGCTACCTGTTCATTCGAGCTTTCTTGCGAGTGTATCGTAGCTAAGCTGCGATTATAGTTCTCGGCTTCTTGTTCGTCATCATTACTCACGATAATCTCACGATCAATGTCATCAAAAGCATTATCATTTACAACGTTTCCTTCATTAGCATTAGTTACTAAGTTATCATTACCAGTATTATCATTCCGCTCGCCTAATGTACCTATTCGTTGAAAAAAATCTTCGTAAGTACTACTATCTATCGAGGGTACGTCAGTGTTAGTATTGAACCTTATCAACTCGTCTATAGTTACATCATCAAATTCGTGGGGGTCATCACTAGTATTTTCCAAACCTTGAAAATTATTCGCAAAACCTCGAAAACCATCCTCGAAACCTCGAAAACCATTCTTTTCATTTTCCATCATAGTGACGTCATAAGGACGGGACAAAGCATCCGCTACAAAGTTGGTTTTCCCTTTTATATAGGTAATGTCAAAATCGATTCTTCTAACAAAAGTTTCCATCTTATCAATTTGGAATTTGGTTCTTTGATACTATGAAGCCACTGGAGAGGTTTGTGGTCAGTCTGATTAGAAATTTACGTCCATATAAGTAGGGCCTGAAATATTTACAACACCCTACAATAGCCAACAGTTCTTTTTCTATGGTTGAAAGATTGATCTCATTTTTGTTCAATGTCCTTGAAGCATAGGCAACAGGTAGATCTTTACCATTGAAAATCTGTGAAACCACTCCTCCAATAGCGAAATTGCTAGCGTCAGTAGTAACTATGAATTGTTTTACAAATCGGGTAATTGTAATATTGGACTGTTTTGTAGCATTGTTTTCAGTTTTTCAAATGCATTAACGTACTCCCTATCGGAAATGTAAACCTTGACATCTTTTTTTAAAGCTTGAGTTAGAGGCTTAGCGATTTTTGCATAGTTCTTTATCATTTTTCTCTAGTAACCAGTTAATACTAAAAATTGTTTTATTTGTTACTCGGTTTTGGGAATCGGGAAGTCTTTGATTGCTTTAAATTTGGCGGGATTCGGTTGAATTCCTTCCTCTGAGATTACATGTCCTAGGTACAACAATTCTCTTTTGAAAAATTCAGTTTTATCGAGCTGTATTTTCAGATTGTGTTCTTTCAATTTTTTGAAAACGGATCTCAAATGTTTCAAATGCTCCTCTGAATTGTCAGAGAATACAATGATGTCCATATACACTAAAACATTCGGCATTCTAGCAAATAGTATGTTCATATTGCGCTGAAAAAATGGGGGTGCATTTTTCAATCCAAACGGAAGCCTTAGGAATTCGAAGTGGCCGTCTTCTGTTGAAAAGGCTGTTTTTGGTCCATTACAATCTGATGGAAACCAGGATAATATAAATCTATCGTCGTCGAGAAATACGTAGCTCGTCCGATTTTTCCAAATAGATCTTCAATATTTGGTTGAGGATATTTGTCAGCTATAGTTTTTTCATTGAGTTTTCTGTAATCGATTATTATTCTAATTTTCTTTTGACCAGAAGCATCCATTTTCTTGGGAACTACCCATATTGGAGAGTTGTTTGGGGAGTTTGAGGGTTGAATTATTTTGTTCTTTAGCAACTTTTCTATCTCAAATTGAACGTCTTTATTGAAAATTTGAGGGTACCTATAATTTCTTGTGTAAACAGGATTGTCATCAACTGTGTTGATTTTGTGTTTGAGTAAGTTCGTCGACCCTAGAGGGATATTTTCAAGTTTGATTATTTCGGGAAATTTAATTACTAAATCAATATCTCCCTTTTTCTCTTCATCATTCATATGATCTGTGCGCAAAGTTTCAAAAATCAAGTTCTTCACTAATGCAAAATTTTCGGGACTCTCGGTCACTGATTCATTTGTTGGCTCATGAATATTTTCTATCTCATCTATTTCCATGGGTTCAGGACTGATGGTCATGAGTTCATGAGAAAACGCTAGACATGTACATAATACAGGCTCAGCCTAGTTTTTCCTCTCCAATGTCATATTTATATTATGATTATAGTGTTTTATACAAGAAATGAATAAATGAATGAATGAATGAATGTATACCTTCGTCAATACTAAAATTATCATTTGTTACAGCTTTAAGCAATCCTCGTCCTACATTGGGAATAGATGTAACTGGGACAGTTATCACATTAAAATCTCGTTTCAATTCAATGTCGTTACTACTAGAATTCATTACAAATAATAATTTTTCGATCCATTACGATAATCTAAGGTCTTATCCTTGAAAATAAAATTAGCATTGAGTGCACTTAGTTTCATGTCCTAATAAAATGTCATACTTCTTAGAAAATTCAAATAAATACATCTTGATTCTAACACACATTGGAAACACTTGTGACGAGTTCATAAAAATATACTCATCACCTTTTCTTTCACCAGCAGGTGGCTTCACGATAAATTCTTCCTTAAATCTAGTCACACAGGTGGTACAATAGCGGGATTTATATAGTTCTTCACTGATCCAGTGTCAACAAGCCATTTTAGATTGGAATCATCGACAAAGTACGGGAGTGATTTGTTGATAATCTTCAACTCGAACTGATTGGCGGGTCCCCCGAAGGAGCTGGACCTAATCCTAAAAAACGGTCTGCCAATTCATTCACAGCTGAAGTGAGAGAATCGATTTGAGTTTGCATAGATTGAACGAAATACATTTCATCAAGTTGAGTGACATTTACGTTAGATTCGTCAATGCAATTTCCTTCCAGATAATGAACATCGTGAAACGAATTGTTCCGTTCAGAGTTGTTACTACGATTGGTTGAAACAGTATTTTGAGAATTCCAATTTGGAGACTGTAGAACGTTATGTGCACCGCCTTGGAAATTACGAAAGCTACTGTTGAAGGATTTTGGTTGGACATTTTGAAATTGAGACTTCTGAAATCTTGCGTTAAATGGTACTAGATTCTGTTGAGATTGGATTTGTGGAGTTTGTTGGAATTGGTTGTGTTGAAACCTATGTTGGTTAAAAGGGACAAAAGTTTGCTTGAAGGGTTGTTGATGAAAACTTCGAGGTGAATACTGCCTGAATTGGGGAAACACTGATCGCGGTTGAAAGAAGTTACGCTGCCGAAACTGAGGATTGATAACTGCACTATCAGACACAGATTCCATAATTTTCAATTGATTTAGCACAATACTGCAATCACTACGAAGAGTGTCACGGGCTTCGTCCAAGTTCTTAAGCTTGTAAACTTGGAGATGAGCACCGAGTGTTGGATGAACACTGTGAATAAGTGTCCTTACAAGTGTCATGTCAAGTTGTTCAAGAAGGTTTTTGAGTAAGTCACCGGATACACCGTCTAATTTGTAGCGAGTAACTACCCTGGTTCGCTTCTCGTTTAGTCTGTCAAGAAAGTCAAGGGGATGCTCATGTTGAAAAGTTTTCATAATAGCAATCTGCTATGAGGTCTGGAACAGTGCGTTTATCGGAAAAGTGTTTCTTTATGAGTTGAATAAGTTCGATTACATTAGAGCACTCACTATTTTGAACTTCGCTATCAGCTGTGCCTTCTAAGTTGTGAAGTGCAGTGGTATACAAAAGTCAGTGGTTCTGGTCACGTTGAGTTTTTTCGATAGTATCATTACAGTAAAGTCCGAAAAGTTCTTCAATGGATCTGAGAAATTTGGGAATTTTATTGGGTGTCCCATCGAACTTGGGGATAAAGTCCAACAGATGTTCGGGGATAGTTGTTATAGTGGAAGAGTCTAATTTGGAGGGCTTGATGAGTGGATTTGAAGCAGAAGAAAGTGAAGCTGAGGTAGAAGAATACATTCGTTACTTACAGTAGCAGCAATGGTAAGAACTGGATTTACTTCCGGTTGTTGGATGAAAGCGTTTCGGAAGGAGTCTGCCAGTGTGGTTGCCAGGATGAAAGAAGTCCGGTGGCGTGATTATCCCGTGTAGAAGTTCCGTTGAAGTTGAAGGTTCACCTCACTTAGTCCTCCGATAGTTTCCTTTTTAAAGTCGAATAAGCGATCGTGACATGAATCTGAAAACTAATATTGTCAAACGAACAACATTGGAAAACTGCGCGAGGGTGGTTCGGGCGCCAGTTAAGGAACTGGAATAACCAACCGGCTTTTTAAAAAGAATTATTTATTTCAACATACTAATACATCTAATACATGGTTATAAGCGATGTACGCTCTACGAGCTCTGACAACAGACTGACTCGAAAAAGCAACTAAACTAATAGCTAGTAAATAACAATGCATAGCTACATCAGCATTATAAAGGGTGTTACCAAATGTAACTCTATATTTCAGAAAACTGATGAAAAAAACCCAAATCTGACCGCTACCCTCTTCCGAACATCGAAGAGTTATTTTCCAAAATGAGTAGAGTAACCCACTTTTCGACTATGGACTTAGTTTCAGGGTTTCATCGAATCGAACTTTCCGGCATCAATTCCTAAAAAAGAATTCTGGTGAAAATGGTGATTCTGAATTTGTCAGAATTTGCCATTTGGTTTGCAAAATGCTCCTAGCAATTTTCAAAAAGCTATGAAATTATAATTTTTTCTGATTCGTCAGTAGAACATATGAAACACTTGAAAATCGTATTTGAAAACCTAAAACAATATCAACTGGACAAAACCGAATTTCTCTAACAAGAACTCATGTATCTGGGACACATCAATTCAGAAAAATATATCCAGCCTAACCTAGAAAAATTGAAAGTAATAAGAGAATTTCCAATTCCACAGACCACAAAACAGATGAAACAATTTCTTGGTTTAGCAAGATATCGAAAAATGATTCAAGGATTTGCAAAAATTACGAAAAACATCAACCATCAAACCAAAAGGTTCAATATTTATCTAATCAGTAAATCTATTGAAAGAAGCTATTACAACTTTCTAAATTGAATAAAAAATTAAGTTTGATTACGGATGCATCAAATCCCGCCCTTGGTTCCGTACTTCCTCAGATAACTGATAGAAAAGACACTCCAATTTAATTTGCGTCACGTACCCTTAATTCAGCAGACCAAAATCTTTCAAAAATAGAAAAAGAAATGCTTGCGATTAATTGGGCAGTTAAACACTTTCGACCTTATTTGAACGGAAATCATTTCATTCGAAGAACCGATCGTAAGCCACTTCATTCACTAAAAGAGCCGAATACAAAATTGATGCGTTGGAAACTTTTGATGAAGGAATATGACTGTACCGTGCAATATATAAAAGAACGATCAAATCATGTAGTTGTTGCTCTTTCTAAACTGTCCAATGTAAATATGATGGAAAACGATGGCAATGACTTTTTAGGATTTGACGAGTACCCAGGCTTTCCCGCCGAAACTAATGCGACTAACAACAATGACAATATTGATGAGTGTAATGGCATTGATATTGATGATCTCACAATCAATAACAATGAAGCTCCTCCGTTGAATGAAGCATATTGAATGACCTCGATGAGCAAATAGGGGACAGTACGATCGGCAATGTGAATGTTGATAATAATAATGAGCATAAAGTATAAATTGGCAACGAAAACCGTATACTACGGATAAGGATAATGGCAACGACTCAGCATTCACAGGAAATTTCTTACGATAGAATTTGCATATGAACGATAATTGTATTATAAATACCGAAAACGACCAAATATTCACTTTCAAATATTGAGACTCCTTAGATATCATAAACATACAATGTAGAAGAAATTAAAGGATATTTGAAACCTGATTCTGTATATGGTATAGTATTTTCGAGCAAGAGTCCATTTTTTCGAAAATTGACTGCATTTTCATTAGTCCATTTTCAGTTTCAGTCCATCCAGTCCTTTTTAGTCCATTTTCAGTTTCAGTCCATCCAGTCCTTTTTAGTCCATCCAGTTTCATAGTCCATTTTTTGAAAATATAAATTCCAAGTGCAATGACAGAAGAAATAGTGAAACTAATTCCTTCAGTTAAATTTCTAATATATAAAATCGTGAACGCCGACGTAACCAATAAGGATGAACAACATATGATAATAGCCCGATGTCATGAGGACAAGAACTTCTATAGAGGAATCAATGAAAATTATAAACAAATCCGTGAAAACTATTATTGGCCAGCAATGGCCAAAGATGTAACAGAATTTGTAAATAAATAATGTGAGACTTGTTTGAAGACCAAGTACGAAGAAAATATAATTTAAAAAAAATCATAATAACTCCCAAGCCTATAAAGCCTTTCGGAAAAATTCAAATGGACACATTCACTTACGATAACATCAAAATCCTCACAGTTGTAGAATGCTTTTCAAAAAGACTTCCTGCTTTTACTCTAAAAACAGCTAATGCTGTAGGCATAATTGAGAATTTATATAATTGTCTGTCAGTATTTCCTATCCTGAAATGTATTCAAACTGATAACGGGTTGGAATTCAACAAAGCTCTATGCAAACAATTTACAGCAGTCACTGGCATTGAGTTCTATTTCACTACACCATACCACCCTCAATCTCAAGGGTTAATTAAAAGACACATTCGACATAAATCGAAATTCTACAAGAACTCGAAATCAAATTTACTAAACACAGTGTCGACCAAAAACTTAGATTGGCATTGAGAATTTACAACAATTCTATAAAAGATCAATTTAATTTTACTCTAAACGAATTAACTTTTGGAATCCAAAACTATTTGTCAAAAGATCAAGATGAAGATAGTCCCACAAACATCCCATTAGAACACGCTCATCAATACTTCACAGAAATTCGAACTTTGAATGATGCTGTTTGCAAAAAAATTTTGACCAAAAAGAGCAATGAACGGAAAAGCTTACAAAATAACAAAAATAGAGAAGAACCTCATAAAATACCAATAGTATTTGAACCCAAAGTTCAGAAGTAAACTTAACTGAGAAATCATCTTTTGAATCCAGTGCAGTACTGTTTATAACAAAATGACACTAGAAAATAAACTGTTTGTTTAATATTTATAAAATCTTAATAGGACTTCTGTCGGCCCATTAGTTGAACAAATTATTTTCAATGTATATTATTATATCTATAGTTAGTGAGCGTTTTATAAAGCGGACTTAACCTCAAATCGTGAGCAAATTTTCTTTGCTTTTAATATAATTATTCATTTCATCAATATTTAACATTCGAAATTGATTATTTATAATTCAATATGACATAAAAATACCATTTATGATAGAAATTACCTCAAATTAATACTACTGTTCTAGAGATTCGATAAAGATTCAACTTTAATTGTCCCTTAAGTTCAATTATGAGTTCCAAAACCCGAACTCTAAACTTATTGATAAACTATGTGACTTCTCAACTTATTGGATTTCAGTAAAAATAAATGCTAACCCATGCGTTGCAAGTACTGAGATTGAATAACGTAAGAGAAACGAATTATTATTATTGCATCAGCAGTATCTCGCGTTCAATGGAGTTTCTGATACATGTGTCCTCATGTTCCTGCCAACCTAACAAAGTGACAGCAACTAAGTATTGTTTGGAAAGCATCTTTATGTCATAATAATGTTTTGATGATTGAGGCAGTGTCAATTGTTTTTTAATGGAGGTTTCTAGTGATGTAAAATTCCCGGGAATTTAAGATCGAGGAAATATTACCAGGGAATTTAAGGGGAATATTCCCAAAAATCATAAATTCCCGGGAATTTATGGGAACTTTAGGAAATTTATGATTTGTTTCAAAAAAATCACCGCAAAAGACGTTTTTTGTTACACATGGTGTCAATCACCTGTTATACAACAGATTTATTCAAGAAATATAAGGATGAATAACTTATAAATGGTAGTAAGTTCAAAGAAAACAGTAATTTGAAGCTCATATACTGAAAGGATAAATGAACACTCAATAAATCATTCAATTGCACCACTATTATTATGCTACTTTCATGTCTCACAAGTTGAATAAGATTTTTTTACTTACGGTACTAATAAATGCCTGTAAATCAGGTAAACAAAGTCAACAAAGTATTGAGTGTAATTCAACTTTCATTGCATTATTTTATTCAATTTCTCCGCACAAAAATAATTGAACGACCCCCTAAATGAAGATTAGAGTAGAATATTAATCCAAAAATTAGAAATTATAAAATACAGCAAAATAGGTTTAACTAAAACAAGGAGCATACTCCAGTTTAATTCAATATTAAAAAGAAAATTATTCTACAGCTCTCAACCTTTCAAGAGTCATTGAGGCTCACTTAACTTGTAATGAGATACTAGTCCAGGCAACGAATGCTCAAAAAGAAGATATAGAGGGAAAAGTTTGGAACCCAATTTTCGACCTCGCAGTCCTTTTAAGGATAGTGAGGGGGTAAGCATATAAAAAGTCCTCAATCTTACCACACTCAACACTGAAACTGCTATAAAAATTGATGGAAAGCATAAAATGATGAAATATTACATTAAATTGAAGTGAATTCAATTCTCTACAACTCACTGTCTTTTAAATACTCCTATCAATGAAAGATAATAGAGGGAAAATTCTGGAACACAATTTTTGACCCCGTAGCTCTTCTTTTAAGGAAAGTAAGGGAGTAATCATATTAAAAGTCCTCACTCCTACTCCCTGTGTAAAAAAATTACATTTTTTCGATGCATTCTTGTTGAGTAATGAGCCCTGAAAGTGCAAAAAATTGGAAGAATAACTGTCTTTTCAAAGATTTTTACACTTTTAAAAGTGAATATCTCAAAAACTAAAGACGATATCACAAAACTCTACTGTACAAAACTTGTAGGAAATTTATCTATCTTCATTTTTACTCAGCCATGTCGCTGAAATGCATTGTTTCTCAGTTACATGCGTGTCAGCCAGAATTGAAAAAATGCAACTTTTAAACTACCCTCATCCCTCAAGGAGTAGGGATGAGGACTTCTAATATGATCACCTTCTAACTAGTTCAAACAAGGCAGCGAAGTTAAATATTGTGTTCCAAACATTCCCTCCCAATTTTCCTGACCTCACAATTGATCTATTGTTGTTAAACTGAAGATTTCACACTCAACACTATAACGGCTGCATCAATCGTTGGGAGATGCGTAAAATAATGAGACCATAGATGACATTGAAGAGAATATATTGCTCTATGAGCTCATGATTAGCATGGATTTTTTCAATAAATCGTTAAAAAGTTATAAGGCCAAAAAGATGAAAAAATCGGAGCCGGAAGGGGGTTTCTTCAAAATGTGATACCTTAGAGAGCTATCTATAAATAGAAAACTATGAGAGATATGGAAAAATGTTGGAAATGAAACTTGTAGGATAATTTTTGAGCTTTAATATTATGATTGTGTTCAACAAAAATTTCCTAAAGGCGCATATTGTTCGAGATATATGATCGATATATGCAAAAAACAATATGGCACTTTCAAACCACCCCCACCACCATAGGTGGTATGGCACAGGGGGTAGGAGTGATTAATTTTGATATGTTTACCCTCTTACTACCCTTGAAAGAGCTACGGAGTCAAAAATTGTGTTCCAAAATTTTCCCTCTATAATCTTACATTGACTGGACTATACGAGTAAAAAGACAGTGAGTGAGCGAGCAAAATGATTTATTGATTATATTGATGTAAAATATGAGTGGGATTGATCAATTTCAATTATTTTTAGAACAATTTTATAAATTCCCTCAAGTTCCCATAAATTCCATTAAATTCCCAAAATTTCTTTGCCTGGTAAATATTGCCAAATCATAAGTTCCTTCCCACTGGGAATATTCCCGATCCACATCACTAGAGGTTTCTATACATGTGTCCTCAGCCAAAGAAACCAATTATTTAAACAGCACTGTCCTGCTTGTTATTTTTACGGGTTTTTATACTAATGCATTCAAATTACTGCCAACCTCACGAAGTGACGGCAACAAAGTATTGTTTGAAAAGTATCCTTATGATCATCTTGATAATGATTTTAATTATTGAGGCAGCAGTGTCTCGCGTTAAATGGGGTTTTGATAAAAATGTGTCCTCAAGTTATTGCTAACCTAACAAAGTAACAACAACTAAGTACTGTTTGGAAAGCACCCTTATGAACATCATAATAGTGATTTAAATGATTGAGGCAGCAGTTTCTCGCGTTCAATAGGGTTTCGATAGATGTGTCCTAAAGTGACAACACCTAAATGTTGTTTGTGATGTTACAGGACTTTCCAATGGGCGGTGGGCCGGAGAGTGGAGGCATGGGAGGGCCGATGGGCCCCAACACAATGGGCGCAGTCATGAATGGAGACGGACTGGATGGCATGAAGAACTCTCCGGCCAACGGTGGACCTGGCACCCCACGTGAAGACAGCGGCAGTGGCATGGGGGACTATAACCTTGCGGGGTTCGGTGGGCCGAATGAGAATGTGAGTATGGCCACCGCCCACGGTGCATTCTTCCCAGACACAAAGCTAACCACAAAAGAAGAGTGGTGAATTGCTGAATGCCAATGCAAAATTATCTTATTCTCATTTTCATTCTGTTGCTCAACCTTGTCTGTGTTATTTGAGGTTGATTTCAAATTGCCACTATCTTTACACTAGTGAGATTATTACTTCTTAGATCTTAGATCTTCTTAGTTTCTAACCAGCCATAAATTGAAGCATCAAATGAAATTTAAACAGTGTTTTCTGCTAAATTTGGAACCAGTAATATCATTGAATTTGTAGATATAATTAGTGACCTGTATATCAGATATCATTAATCAAAACACTTATGTTAAAAAATCACAGACACTGAACCATCTCTTCCAAGAATTTCCAGTCATTAATACCAAACAACTGTACATAAAATCCTAATCTCCATTAAAAAAAAAATGTAATCTGTACATGAATTCAGCATGTTTATCCCACCAGGAACAGGTTAAACAACTTCCTGACCTTTTGTTTGGATTTATTTTGTATAGTCCTTCTATATTTGATAAAATGAGCCCTTTAAACGCCTTCAAATAATGTTCCGTTAGGATTTTTATTACTTCATTTTATTATTCAGTAAAAATGATTTATTCATTCCATAAAATTATTTTTTCACTAGATTTTCAACATATTATTCCATTGAAATGTGCATACCGTGATTCTTATTTTCTTCTGTTCAAAAGCGACTCATCCTTGCACACGGACTTATCGTCCAAGGAGATATTTATAAACAAGGAGATATTTATTCCAATATTGGTATTTTTTTATTTTGAAACTTGTGATAATGTTTATTATTTATCATGCAATGTATTTATTTCGGAGTAAAATTGAATTTTACTTAGATGAGGGATAGCGCCTCCCGAAGCTTCAAAATCATTAAATCTTTTCACTGGGGATGGAATCATTCAATGATGTATTTCAACAAAAAAAAAAAAAAATAAAAATACATCAAGTACGTTAGGCTAGGTCATATTGCAGATAAGTCATATTATCACAATAACATTTATATATTATCAACTTGAATTATTATCACTGATGCACTAAACTTGATCTTGGAAATATAAACAATAAACGGCATAATTCATACAAATACACTTAACTTTTAATCCTTAGAGATGAAATTAGTATAGCCTAAAAATGTAATGTGGGTAACTTGCAAATATAATAGATGAAGTAATCACTGTACAGATAAGCTGGCAATCATTGAATTGAGGTTGGCCTCCCTGAATTCATCCGTAGAATAGAAGGGGTTGGAGATCAACCACGACTTCAACATTCTATTGAAAGTCACAGGGGGCAGGCTTCTTATTTCGTCAGGTAGCATATTAAAAATCTAATACCAGATGAGGGAAAGCTTCTACTTGTTCGCTCCAATCTGACTCTTGACTGGAATATATTCTGATTTCTCCTTGTTACATGACCATGAATTTCATTAGCTAAAGTGAATGAATCTGGATTTTTCTCCAAAAACGTCAAGCACACATATATAGAGAGATTGTAGACTGTCATCATTTTCAACCGGATGATCAGTGGCTTACAATGATCAATCCTCCCAGCCCTCACCACAACCCTAACCGCTCGTTTCTGCAGCAACAGGACCCTATCAACACTGGCCGCATGTCCCCATAGGATCGTTCCATAGGCTATATGGCTCTGTAAAAATGCAAAGTACGCCTGGCGCACAAACCTGTCAGGCACACAATCCACAAGAACACAACCCTACTGAGCCTGATGCATAGTTGATCTATATGAGTCTTCCACGTCAACTTACTGTCCAGGGAAAACCCCAACAGTTTCACAGAATCTGGAGATTTAGACTAAAGACTGAGTCTTATAATTATTGAGGGCCAGTCTACTTGCACTAAACCTCTGGGAAGCACTATCATACAGCACTCCAACAACCAACTTGGCAGACTCAATACTATCATGTTCAGCAAAAAGAGACGTATCATCAGCAAACAGAAGAACACCACCATCCACTGAGTAATAAAGGTCATTTATTGAAATAAGAAAGAGCAATGGCCCCAGAACTGACCCTTGTGGGACTCCATAGTGTAAAGGAGCAGAGCCTGACAATTCCCCATTCCAGTCAACAAACTGGGACCTATTACCAACTCCTAAACCATACCTCTTCAGCTTTTTCAACAATAAATCATGTGGAACACAGTCAAAGGCAAGTGTCAAGTCACACAGCAAAAGTGAGTATGATTTTTACCTTCAAAAGCATCTTGGATTGACTATATAAGAGTATGAACAGCCAACACAGTGGACTTTCCCTTTCTAAAGCCAAACTGAGCAGGAACCAGTAGATTATTGGTCTCGAAATACTCATAAAGCTGGACATATATACTGTTTCAAAAATTTTGGCAAATACTGGAATAATAGAAATGAATCTATAATTATTACATACATTGTCTACAGCACCTTTTTTGTGGACAGGGACCGTTCGTGAATCCTTGAGCTCATTCGGGAAGACACCCTGATCTATGCACTTGTTAATACAAGCAAGTATTAGGTACAGAGGAACAATGATCTGTTTCAGAAAAGCAACACTCATAATATACATATATCTTTTGCCGTTGAGGTGCTAAACCCATTCACAATATTGACTGTCATCACCTGTCACATGACTCCATTCAAAATTAATTTCTATGGCTGGGATCTTTTGAAGAGCGGTGAAAGCATCACTTGGATCATTAGGTATATTGTTAACGATATCCCCCCAGATGTGACATAAAACTTATTGAACTCAGCAGTTGCAAATCCTGGATTAGTTCCTTTAGATTTGGGCTTTGGTGAATTTATAAGCTCCCAGCCAGCTTTACATGGGTTTTGAGCCTCTACAATGAACCTTGAATTGGCACTTTTCTTTGCCTCCCGCAATCTAAATCGGTATTCCTTCTTAAGTCTAGTAGCCAACTCAAATAGATAAGGCCTACTCCCAGCTAAATCACCAACCATCGAAACCATGTCTGTCATTTGGGCTAGCTCATCAATCAATCCATCACCTGTGGAGTTCCCTCTCTTTGTCACAAACCTGTCAAAAACCCTTAGCCTCAACATTATTGGAAAGAATCTTCATCATGTCTCCTATTACCCATTACGTAATCTCATATGGGTATCATATTCTGCAAATAATTATTCATTCCCTCAAACAACACAAATTGACAAAATGCACTAATAAGAAGCCAATAAAACAATTGGGACGTTACTACTAAGTAATAAAACTTATGGATGAAATTAGAAAATAGTTAATAAAAATTCTTTAATTGATTAGATTTCAATGAATTAATAAATTACGTTTTAATCAA
Organism: Nilaparvata lugens; assembly: GCF_014356525.2. Lineage (NCBI taxonomy): Eukaryota > Metazoa > Arthropoda > Insecta > Hemiptera > Delphacidae > Nilaparvata > Nilaparvata lugens. Next base: position 40,801,386 of record NC_052518.1, on the reverse strand, counting down.
CTAAAATTAAAATTGAATTATCTATCCATTAAAATTAAAACGAAATAAGATGTTGAATACAGAAAATCTTATATTTGAAATGACTGCAAGTGGGCATTTGAAGGGAATAAGGTATGATCAATTAACTTTAAACCATGAAAAGTACAAAATAATTGAACAATTTAATTTGAGATTATATAAAATATAAAATGATGGCCAACTTCACCTAACATTCTACATCTTGATACTATGTTTATTTCCCTTTTCATACAAATCCATGTATCATTTTCACCCTTGCTTTTATCTGTGTTATCAAAACAACTATAATTCAACTATTCCATATTCTTATTTCTGTTGCAATTTCTCTTTGACAATAATAATCTCATAGATTATTTGAAAACCTATCTAAAAAATTGAAATTTACCATGGGATGACTGCTAAAGGTGAAGCGCCAACTTCACTGACGTTTCTTGCCTCTTCCTGTTTAGAGATAATAGCACTAAACTTTTTGTATATTTTTATTCCTAATTATCTCGCTCATCATGCTCTATTGAAAGTTAGATTGTTGATTGTGGTTGCTTTTTATTGTTGACAACATTTCAATAATAATTACTGGTTTCTCATTTCAAGTTCATGTTTCCATTTACTGTACTTCTATTAAAAATCTTCGATGCTCCAACTTACTGTGTGTCATAATGTGAAAATTGATAGAATCTCTTGTTTTGAAGTCGTGTTTACCGTAATGGTCTCTCTTAGATTATCAAATAAATCTAATACTTTTGATCGAATTACTCTTAACGCTTCAAGAATAGATTGAAGGCCTTTTAGAATGATGTATTTATGTTAGTGAGAGTAATAATTTCACTGGTGTAGAATTAGAATTGACAACTATGTACATACAACTACATGACTGCAGTGCAGTGCAAAGCAAAGCATACTGTCCTCAAGTTGTATCTTACTGTGTGTGTAAGAAAACTATACATAATATAAAGGGAATCCAGTGTTATTGTGCATGTGTTGTTTGGTGAATCGAGTTCGATGAAAATGACCATTTTCAAGTTTTCCATATCTAGATTTTCCAAAATCAACTCACTGGAAAGGTTTTGATAGAACGAGATGTGTCAAGAAGTAGAAAACTTGTTGATTCGTAATTGAATGTTATCATCAGTCATTTAAATTATGAGCAGTCCCTCTGTTATTTGTACATATAATTTACAACTCCTATCGTAATATTGTAGTTTTTCAATAATACTGCTTTCTCATATGGAACGTTTTTTGATGTATGGAAAATAATTTATTGAAGTAATCCTATTCGATTCTCTGTGTGTTAGAAAAATACTGATAGATGAATATTAATTAAATGGCTTTGCCTAGTTTATTATTGCGGGAGCAGATCTTTGTTACGTATCAGATAAGTGATTAATTGTAGCAAACGAACATTCTATGTATAAGTGTTGTAAATTTATCTCAAAGTTGATGTTTTAATGTTCATGAATTTTAGTCTATACGAAGTGTATATTCGAAATATACATTTTAAGTATACACGAAGTGTATATTCGAAATACCGAATTGAATTTTGAAATAAGGTTGGTATTAGAAGTAACGAAAAAAAATATATATATATTAACTTATAATAGATGTCATATTGAAAACTTGTATATTTCTTGGCACATCTATCAATTTCCTTTTACAAAATAATTATTTTTGTAAATATATTTTTCTATAACTGTTAATCAAAATTCGTCTGGGTCAATTTGTATCTAAATTGATGTGCTCAAAGTGTTTGATAATTAATTGGATTTGACGATTGGCGTCCCAACTAAGGGTGACCTTGATAAGAATATTGTGTGATATTTACGTATCCTAGAAAATGTGCTCATTTTTATTGGACATCATCGATTTTGCTATAATTTTTATTATTACCTTAGCTATTAATTTTAGGTAGTTGTTAAGATGATTTGCCAAGTTTAATAATTTATTTAAGTAGGATGTTTTAAACTTGGACTTCATTGGTTGTGCTAGTTGTAAACTTTACTTGAATCATGGTCTATATTTTTTAACATAAGCTTCAAACTTTTAACGATAAAAAACTGTAGTTGAACTACATATATGACTTTACATCACATAATTACATCACAAACTGCTATGTTACATCACTGAAGGGATTCTATTATTTTATGATTTCAAATCCAATTGATATTAATTGATATTATTTGTAATTGATATTATTTTTAGATATTTAAAGCTTGAAAGACGATGCTCACTTATTGTTGGGCATATGAAAGGCTGCCTCATGCCTCATTATTTCTTATTTATTCATTGAGCCGTCTGTCGGTTTCAATTTTATTAGTATGACTCTTGACTCTTAGATACTTTTAGCATTTATTTATAGATCGAATTAAGTGATCCTTTTTGCAATTTTACATTCGTGAATTTAAGTTGAAAATAATTATTTCAAATTCTCACCTCAATCATTTTCATTCGTCCCCGGCTATCAATTTACAGCGTATTACAGGAATAATACTCAATTTATCCTCGTTTTGTGCTTCAAAGTCACTTTAATATAGTACTGTATATCATTTAGTGTGGAGCTTTTACTGAAATCGTTTCTGGGCACAAGATTTTCGCTCCCCTAGCAAATTCCAATTTCATTAAATCAAAATTATTCAGTCAAGTCAACTTATATTCTAATAATTAATTTCACGTAACCTTATTCCCTCGATTTTCAGTTGCTTTTAAAGTAGAAAAATTTGATGTCACTAGTTCGTTGGATTAAAAATAAATTGGAAGGCTATGATTGAATGGATTACCTGTGGCATGTTTTTGCCTTTGCGCGCCAATTACCTTAAATTACTGAACGGCCATCAATGTATTATCGCACAATATAAGATTGAATTACGAATGAATGAATGAATACTTATTAAACCTAAGACTTGTTGTTTGATTGTCGATGATAATATTTCAAGTCTCTCAAATCGAGCTTTTGGTGTTTCTAATAATAGTATGCCGTCAATTACTTATGCTACAGGTTTAAAGTTTTGTCCTAGTCAAAAACTAACTTTCCCTCCTCACTGTGACTGATGTTTTATGGATAGCTATAGGTTACGAGAATTTGAGGTTATACCATTTCATATGTTGTAAATAGATGTTTAATGGATTTTAACTACTTGTTAATTTTGTTGAATTTATATGTTACGAAGAGCCAATCATATTTCTGTAAATTCTCATGTTACTGTTAAAATCGAAATTTATTCTTTGATCTTTTTGTAAGTTGAACCCAAACAATAAAAAATGAATGCAAAATATTGAGCGATTCGTTTTCTTGTATATCTGATCTGTGTCATGAATGTGTGCCGGCTGACTGAAAGACTGAATTTTCTATTTGCCAATATTTTCAGCGACTATAAGGGGAAATGCTAATTTCAGTACAAGGAAACAGAAGACTGCTGAAATTAATTATCATTGGTTTGTATGCACAGTCAAGCTAAGACTACTTCGAAAACCTAATATTGGATATTAAACAAACGATTAGAAGAGTATAACTTGAATTCAGTTATAGGCTACACAATGAGACATCCTTCCCCACTTAGAAACAGATTGAAAGGCGAATCATGTCATTAAGTCACTCTGGATCGCTCAATAATCTACAAGTAAAAGACTGATGATGGGCTACTGCATTCACATTCGTTTATTGTTCTTTACAAGGTGCTGTTATAAATAACTTAGTGTCTGTGCTATCTCTTCTCACACCAAGTCCTCCTCTTTCTTCTTTCTTATCATAGTCAACATTCACTAAGTGTTTGCTTATGCTTCGATTGATTTTATTTAATAATAGTCTAAAAATAATAATCATTAATAATAATGATAACAATGATAGGAGTGTAATAGTGTAATCCTCCTTGTTCCTCTCCACGTTCACGCTGAGAAGGGTGTATTGCATGAATATAATGTTCTTTCTTCTTGCTCACCGGATTCTGGCTTTTGTTCATACAAGTTTGGCACAAAATTATTTTTATTTACTTGTAAGAATATATTCTTTAATTTTTCAATAATTTCTCTTTTCGGTTCAGCTACTAGTAGCTAAACACTCTTCTCATGAGAGTGACGTGAATGGTTTAAATTAAATTTGAATTGAACTTAGTGAGAGAGAAAGACACAAACACGAATTTATCTTGCTTGCAGGACCAAACCGAATCAGCTGCCATTCTCAAAATAAAGGAAAGCATGCAAGAAGAAGCGAAGAGGTTCGAAAAAGACTCCGACCATCCGGATTATTTCATGCAATAACACCCCCCCTCATCATCCCTACCACCCCTCCTCTCCTCTTCAACCTCCTCATCCTCAACATCATCATCATCCTCCTCCTCTTCCTCCTCCTCCTCATCCTCTTCAGCATCTCGGCTTGCGATCTGATCACTATAATAATATTATTTATTTTAGTCATTATAACACAAAAACTTTATATTAAAACACAAACCTGTAGGTTACGTTTGACTTTTAACCCTTTGACTAGTTTCTTGGCTAATGTTACCGCAATAAACAAGCAGAACAATGTCGATTAAATTTTGCTTCCAATATCTAAACAAATTTCTAAACTTGATAATATTTTACGCTATTATAATTATACCTTTTTATGTAACTAATAAATTATTCCAACACTAATAGCGAGTTGAATTTCAATAATATAATTATAAAATATATCTAATTTATTTTGTAATTATTTGAAATAATGAATTTTACCAAAAAACACAGTTTAAAACATTGTTCTAACGTTGACAGCTCCAGGTTAGACCAGGTTGTTTTATCTCTATTTTAACTTTTATTTTAAATTAGGAACTTTTTAATTATTTTTTTTGAATTTGAGGGAATGCTATTCTGAACATCATAATCCCATTTCAATAGTCTTAGCTTTTCATCCTCTTATAAGAACTATTTATGTTCCTCGCTTTTAGAAAGTATTTTTGTATTTGAGTGATAGCCCCTTCGATATTATTTTACAAAATTATATGTAGATCATACCACTGTTTCAGTCTATACTAATGAGATATTGTTACGATTAAGCATTATGTATATTTAGTATCTATCCGATGTTGAGTATCTGTGATTTTTTTATAGTATTATTGAGGTCATACAATCACAAGTATTAGATTTTAATATTGTTCTACTATTTCCATCCCATAGAAAAGTTACCTAGGAACATTATCTTATGATATTATTTATAAAAAAACACGAATTATTACTCTAAATAAAAATACATTCAGGCGATGATAACTCATTGAAGATTTTAATTATTATTAATTTATTAGTGTTGTCTATTTTTTGTTGAACAAAAACAACATTCGAAAATAGTATGAAAATTTGCGCACATATCTCAATTGAAAATATTGTCCCTAACTCACGAAATTCCTTCCCAATAAATTACCTATTATTATTATTATTATCGTTGAAATTTTCACATAATATTTTGTTACTAGGTTGTTTACGAGTCATTAGTTAGATTCTTGCAATTCCTTTCAACTGTAAATGGAGAACTAACTACTTTTATTCTCATTTCTTCCAATTGTTATCGCGATTACAAACTGTCAGTTGAGCATTTCAAGCTGCACAATCAATCCATCATAAATTTCCAAAAACCTTTTTTATGTCTTGAACAAACTGTGAATTCGCCAATCTAGTTGCATGTATTATTACCTTGAGAAAATATAATTATTATGATATTATAATTATATGTATGATATTATATGCCTTGTTTACTGATATTTTTATTGATAGGTCATAATGAGATTGTTGTCAGTATCGTCTCTAGTGTTAATTGTGACCATGTATTATTGATAATGTATGTTTTAAGATGAGATATGTAAACTCATGAAAACTATTATATTATAATAGAACATCACAATATTATTAGATTACCTCCACATTCTAAATGCAGTGTCCTTACGTTTGCAAACGATTCTTTCAAATACTCATAAAATGACTATTATTTTATTTATTTAATGTTTTTGTGTCAGTGTCAGAAGTCCCAAAGAAATTTGCTGGTGTCTCATACATGTCATATTTATTAATGTGTAACTGTAACTGAATTCGTATGTACTATTCTCTATGTATCACTCAGTTAAATTACTGTATAAATATAGATATAATGAATATACATCACTTGAATTTATATTACTAGTCAAAGGGTTAATTATTGAGATTAATAAGGAAGTGAGCTGCCGACTAGGCAGCTAGATAAATTTTACTGTATTAAGCGGAAGCAAGTGGTGCAATGCAATAAGCAATAATGTTCACTGTATCACCTACTATTTCGTTTGTAAGACTATCTAATTTTGTTACACGTCTTCTTCACTAAGATATCGTTTTCATTATAGTTCCTATTATCAACTTTCAACCCTTTACTACTCATCTATCTTGAATCTATTAATATTTTGTTCTTATTTACAATTTGTGTTGAATGATTCAATCAATGTTCCTCAACTGATGCAATAATATTTGCATCTCTCAACCCATTGTACTGGTAACATCATTCCACTCTACTTGGCAAATAAAAGCACTGTTATCTTGTATTAAGGTAATATGCTTATTTAGGCAACATCTGGGATTTCAATTTTCTATTGAAAATGGCATCTACAATTTGTATGTACATAAAAGTAAATTCACCAAATCTAAAAATAAACCCATTCACCCTTCTCTCTAAGTGTGAACCGTGTTTGTCTCATTCAATTGTTTTTTTTTCGCTTTTGTTGTTGAACTATTCATGGAAATCGAAGGCTACTAAACAAGGGCACTCATCAAAAAAACAACTTAGGCCTATAGTTAGTTCTAATGTAATTGATAATATTAAAAAATGAACTAAAAACAACTGTTTATTGTTTTCATTCAAGAAAAGGTTAGATTCATTAATTTCATCTTTGATTATTTTAATGAAGCGGTTACCCAGCTGAGAAAAATCAAGGGACCAAAAAGGATACTGTAGTTTATGAGGCAAATCATTCAGTTCCAGTGCACTTGGAATTGCATAGACTCAACTCGTTTCTCATCTAATACTCACACTTTTCATTGATTAATAGTTAAATCTCATGCTATGTATGGTAAAAACGTGGACTATTTTTTAAGTGGCGTAAATTCGAAATCAAAACAAATACAAAACGATGAATATTCTCTCAAGTCCTCCTTTTTAAAAATCCTTAAATAGGCATATTTCATTTTTTTAGAGCTCTACCATTTGAATTGATTGAATCATTCCTTATCTGTACTTGTGTATTGTTTGCTTTTTGTACGATTTATCTTTTCAACAAAATATCACTTTGAAATTTTAATATGAAAATTCAGTTTCCCTATTGACTAGGCCTATCATGTAATTAGTAGCCTATAATGTCATGATTTAGTAATTTTTGTTCGATAGCAAGATAATATCCTTCTATTTGCACGTGTTAATATGATGAATTTGATGATTAATTTATCTATAGCATTGAATAGTTACATCACATTCGTATTGGGAAGAGCAAATTCTAATGTATAGGTCGGAGGAATTGCTGTATATTATTGATGCGACTATGTCTCCATGATTAGCTTTGTGATGTCTTGCACTGGAAATGTTGAGTTAGAATTAAACTGCGTGATATAACTGTGAATGTTATTCCTCACATTTGTCAGAAACATTCCATTAATGGTTATCAAAATTTTTTCACATTTGCTGGAAGATTTAAACTTGTCTAACGATATTCAATAGAAATTTTGAAATTTCTAAATGTTGATAACCGGAAACATAATATAAATGAGATAGTTCAAGAAATACTCCCTTTGGTAATTGGAAACAATTTTAGAATAATTTTATTCAAATTGTTTTACCATCAAAATTCAGATTGAATACTTTCAATAGCCTATGGCGTACCTAAACTGAGTGTACATTTTTACATTAGGGAGGCACCATAATTATTGTAAATTCAATCAATGACCACCAATGTTGGCAATCGCCGATTTCAGTATTATATTTCCGTAATAATCAAGCACAAAGTTGACAACTATGAATTTTGCAAGACTGATGTATTCAATGTCTACAGTGTTTGATAATTTATGTGCTGATTACTTTATTTCGTTGAAATAAACCAATGTTTCTTCGCTATAATAGAAATAATTATTGTAAAAACTCCACAATAAAGTTGATGATGTATTAAAAATATGAGTAAAATTACAAATTTATTGAACTCTTCTGTCATTTCTTCTTGACTAGGTTTCTAATTATCAAGTCGATAAAGCACCTAGTGACGCAAGTACTGCAAGAGGTGATACAAATTCTGCAAATATCTTTATATTTTGTATGAAGATTTTGGTTTGAGAAGAATAGCATGCGTAGGTATGAATTAATATTTTCTGATTTTGAAGTTTATTTTTATTCTTTCGATTTTAAAGTTCATTCTATTGGCACCATTTATCGGAGTTTCTATTGTGTAGGCTTTAGACTTATTTAGAACGGTATTTGGGCACCTATCGAATAAGCTTTAGTGTTGACAATTTTTAACCTACTGCTGTCCAATATTTTTTTTGACAAAGAAAGCAAAACAAAATTTTGTTTTTCTTACATAAAATTCACGCCAATAACTGACTCGATATCTCACACTGACCTCTTGCACCAAAACTAGATTACAAATTGATTTAATTATAGTAATTACTTTTATTTACAAATGGTCTCATATATTTTTATTTCACTTCAACGCAACATGAGACTTGAGTGGTACTTCGAGACCATCTGTAATTGAGGGTTTCCTTGCCTCAAGTTGCGTTCAAAAACACTGGGTAGCCTTCGTAGCGGTTGATTCCTATCACTCAAGCTTTGTGACATGTACTCTCTTCAAGTGTGAGACGAAGTGACTCACAGGGAATTACGGCGCTTTATTACGGACATTAAATCTCTGACACTAATGGTGTCTGAAAATCAACGGAGATCATTGAATCAAAAATGTTGTTAATTTCTATTATGGCGTTAATTAGCATGATTAGAGTGTTTGAAGTTTTTGATTAAATATTCAAAAATAAATTGAAAATTTATAAATATTTTAAATTTATTTCTATAGTACTATTTGAACCTTTTTTTACATGGAATTAATAATATTCTTTTTTGGGTCTTGACAAGTTTCAGGTATTTATCCTATTATCTAGTCAAAATGAATTTATTATTTTAAAGTAAAAAATATTAACTTCATAGTTGATTGCTTATTTCATATTTTCGATACTTATACGAAATCATAACACAATATTTAAAATAAAAAATATGAAATTGGCCAGCGGCTAAGAACTTTAATATTTGCTTACTTCAATATAATAATTCATTTTGACACTTGATAATGGATAAATACCTGAAACTAGTCGTGTCTCAAAAGATAAATAAAATGAAAAGGTTACAAGTAATCCAATGCTAATAAATATTCATTGATTCATTCATGAATCACAATGCACTTGAAGAGCATGCAATGTTATACATTTTCATAACATGAATGAAATGTTAATTATTCATTGCATGGTTTCTATTCTATTCTTCTAAAGCAATATCATCGTACAATATAGTTGATTATAATACCTACTTATAACATTGGAACTGTAATAAACACCTCATAGACACTGCAGACTGATGTTATTATAAGTAGGTGCTACTTAGCATCTATTTTGGGCTTAAGAATGTCATTCTAATCTATGTAATTGCCAAAGTTGCCGTAGCAATACATGCATAAAATTAGGGTTTCTAAGCTTCAGCCACAGGCCTAGATCTCAAAGTGTGCTCTTAGAGACTCACTTTGTTGTATCTAAAAACTGTTTTTTGCATTAGTTATTTATTCATTTTTCATAAATATTTTCCAAATCTATTTACAATCTATCTCATCTACACATAAATAACTTCGATAGGTTGAAAAGGAAAATTCCAATGAAAGAGAAGCTAGAACAGATCTCAGGTGTAAACCAAGATACCCTAGGCATGGCGGTAACAGCCGAACAGCTTGATCTACGCAATGCTTGAGACCGTTTAATTGAAAAAAACCTACTTTTCTGTTGCATCAAAATTAAAAAATGAAAATCTGAAAAAATATACTATCAAATTTCAAATTTTTAAGTGTTTATGAATACTTTAAATAACGTATCTATTCACATATTTCACACCTTGAACATAGAAGTTTTTTAATGTAGGCTATTCAATTTTTGTTTGATTTATTAGTAGTATTTTAAAAAAATGTAAATAACTTTGAAGTGGTTTGAGATAGTGATGTAGTCCAACGGTTTCTGCCATTAATTTTCTCTTGAAATTCTGTATTGAAATCATGTATCATATTCATTGATACATATGTATCGTATGATTTATCATATACCTACTGGAATATGATAAGATACTCGTTTGAAGAGCTAGATCATTCATTAGTTGAATGCAATGAGTGCTCTGATATCAATAATTTTAATTCAGTATTTATTGTAGATACTGCAGGAAGCTGCGGGGCATCTGGTTTCTCAGTCATCCACCAGAAAATACGTAGCTACAGGAGGAATTTTGATGACTTTTCAATAGTTTTTTCATGGTTTAGGGCATAAATTCAATTGCGTGATCTTAACCGAGGCATGGCTCAATTACCTTCTCATTAAAAGAAAAAAGAAGTTGAATTCAATAAAAGGGGCCAAAATTTTGAAGCGATAGTGCGATAGAATAGTATATTTCGCACCTAGAGCAGAAAATGAGATTTTTCCGGCTCAAAATCGGTTTCCAAGGCCGTAGGCCGAGGACTAGAAAAGATTGAGAGCCGGAAAAACATTTTTGCCCGTGGTGCGAACAATATTTTTTGCCACACTACAGGTATTGCTGACAAAATAAATAAAGAATACAAAAAAAAAAATACTTGTTATCATACCTATCTCTTGATTTTAGTGGTAGAAGATTTGCAGTCAGGATTTCAGATTCTTTCAAAATTTCACTTGGAATATCACAGGCGTCGTCATCATCAAGCATTTTTGAAAATTTGGAATGTGCTAATCAACAATAAATAATTGAATAAAACTGGTTGCGAAGCGAAATAGTTTGATTCGAAACTCGAACTGAAATCATGGCGACTTCAGCTGATGAAGAAAGTGGACACTCGCCCGATCTAGCGGATGACTTATTAACTACAGACTTCCATGAGCGGCTGGAAAGAGACAACTTTCTGGCCTAGACCGGAGAAGAAACCCTTTTCTGACGTCAAACGAGAGTCGTCTGCAGACAAGGTCTTTCAGATCTACATAGGGACTGGAAAACAGCTGCTTTTTGTGCAGTGTGGCGAAAAAGTATTTTTTGTTAATTCGAATAGGATCCCTAATGAAACCCACTGTGAAATTATCCTGGTAAAAGAAATATTAAACTGGTTGCATAACTTTCACCAACTCTATAGAATAGATATTTGGCCATATGAATAAAGTTGAGCATTTGCTTCATTTTCTATGAATAAACGCGAGCAAAACATTTTGCTAATGCTCATCAAAAAAATAGTTTGAGCATTTACTCAAAAGTAAAAGCTTATACTCAAAATTGTATTAATAAAGTAGAGCATTTGCTCAACTTTTGGAGCAAATGCTTCAAAAAAGGTGAGTCTAGTCTAGAGCAGTTTTTCACCTTCTGCTCATAGTAAAAACTAATTCGTATGATGAAGAGGAAACTATACCAGATACGATCAAAACCAATAGTTGAGAACTGTATAACTCATTTAGATTCTATCATGATATATCACCATTATTCCTACAAAAGAATAAATACAAAAGATACCTGATATAAAGATAAGATCAGAAAATAGGAAATAGGCATTTAAGAAGATGAGAGTGTAGACGATTATAAGAAGGCTATTGATATTATAAGAATATGCTGAAGGTTATTATAGAGATGACATTTTTTCACGCTTTTATTTCAAAATTCTAAACTCAATTAACCTAAAACTCAATTCATAAATAGAAAACAGAGCAGATGATGCGCAAACACAAGCGGTGTCTCCTACTTGCATATTTAGCGCTTACGTGAGCTATAAAAACAAAGTAAGGTCACAAAGGCCATTCAGCTGATGAAAAATCTTTAAAATACGTGAACATTTGCTTCAGAGTTCAGGAGCATAAGGTAAGAGTATAAGGTAAAGATTATTCATATAAAAATGAGCAAATGCTTATGCTTCTTGGAATCACTCAACCTTCCGTCTATGCAACTGATATTGTATCATAAACCCCAAAATTACATCCAGGGAGCACTCGAGGGGGGCTGTGTGATTTTTGGCAATTTTGAAAAATCTGCAGTTACACTGGACAGTATAATGATGTTTAAATATGTTAAAAAGTCATTGAAAGTGATCTTAATGAAAGAGAAAAATAACATATATGAGAGATTCTACTTGGGGGGCTACCCAGGCCCCCCTCAATTTTTCCACCTTTTCAATGGTTAATTTTATAGCAAAGTCAAGAGGAACAATCTTATTCAGCACATTAAAATGAGGCTATTCATCATATGATACGGTATAATGATGTTTTTTTTTTTTTTTTTTTTTTTTTTTTTTTTTTTTTTTTTTTTTTTTTTTTTTTTTTTTTTTTTTTTTTTTTTTTTTTTTTTTTTTTTTTTTTTTTTTTTTTTTTTTTTTTTTTTTTTTTTTTTTTTTTTTTTTTTTTTTTTTTTTTTTTTTTTTTTTTTTTTTTTTTTTTTTTTTTTTTTTTTTTTTTTTTTTTTTTTTTTTTTTTTTTTTTTTTTTTTTTTTTTTTTTTTTTTTTTTTTTTTTTTTTTTTTTTTTTTTTTTTTTTTTTTTTTTTTTTTTTTTTTTTTTTTTTTTTTTTTTTTTTTTTTTTTTTTTTTTTTTTTTTTTTTTTTTTTTTTTTTTTTTTTTTTTTTTTTTTTTTTTTTTTTTTTTTTTTTTTTTTTTTTTTTTTTTTTTTTTTTTTTTTTTTTTTTTTTTTTTTTTTTTTTTTTTTTTTTTTTTTTTTTTTTTTTTTTTTTTTTTTTTTTTTTTTTTTTTTTTTTTTTTTTTTTTTTTTTTTTTTTTTTTTTTTTTTTTTTTTTTTTTTTTTTTTTTTTTTTTTTTTTTTTTTTTTTTTTTTTTTTTTTTTTTTTTTTTTTTTTTTTTTTTTTTTTTTTTTTTTTTTTTTTTTTTTTTTTTTTTTTTTTTTTTTTTTTTTTTTTTTTTTTTTTTTTTTTTTTTTTTTTTTTTTTTTTTTTTTTTTTTTTTTTTTTTTTTTTTTTTTTTTTTTTTTTTTTTTTTTTTTTTTTTTTTTTTTTTTTTTTTTTTTTTTTTTTTTTTTTTTTTTTTTTTTTTTTTTTTTTTTTTTTTTTTTTTTTTTTTTTTTTTTTTTTTTTTTTTTTTTTTTTTTTTTTTTTTTTTTTTTTTTTTTTTTTTTTTTTTTTTTTTTTTTTTTTTTTTTTTTTTTTTTTTTTTTTTTTTTTTTTTTTTTTTTTTTTTTTTTTTTTTTTTTTTTTTTTTTTTTTTTTTTTTTTTTTTTTTTTTTTTTTTTTTTTTTTTTTTTTTTTTTTTTTTTTTTTTTTTTTTTTTTTTTTTTTTTTTTTTTTTTTTTTTTTTTTTTTTTTTTTTTTTTTTTTTTTTTTTTTTTTTTTTTTTTTTTTTTTTTTTTTTTTTTTTTTTTTTTTTTTTTTTTTTTTTTTTTTTTTTTTTTTTTTTTTTTTTTTTTTTTTTTTTTTTTTTTTTTTTTTTTTTTTTTTTTTTTTTTTTTTTTTTTTTTTTTTTTTTTTTTTTTTTTTTTTTTTTTTTTTTTTTTTTTTTTTTTTTTTTTTTTTTTTTTTTTTTTTTTTTTTTTTTTTTTTTTTTTTTTTTTTTTTTTTTTTTTTTTTTTTTTTTTTTTTTTTTTTTTTTTTTTTTTTTTTTTTTTTTTTTTTTTTTTTTTTTTTATATATTCCTTTCTTCTTCTAGAAGAACAAGAGGCGATTTACCTTCTCGTTGTACACACTTCAGATAGAGTTTTTGTTTGTTGAAATCCTCAAGTGTTTGAAGATTCAATACACTCAGAAATTTCTCAGGTAAGTAAACTTCGCAATAATAGTGGGGTTTTGAGAGAGCTGCCTATCCAATAGAAATCGAGGGGTGTGGCCTCCCCCCTCCACCCCCCCAGCCCCAGTCGGCCATTTTGGCCCCGCCCCCAGCCAATAGGAATCAAGGGGCGTGGCCACGCCCCCCTCCACCCCCCCTGCCCTAGTCAGCCATTCCCCCTCCACCCCCCCTGCCCTAGTCAGCCATTTTGCTCCACCCCCCCAGCCCCAGTCGGCCATTTTGTCCCCGCCCCCAGCCAATAGGAAGCAAGGGGCGTGTTCAAAATGGCGTCGTGCCCCCACCACCCCAACCAATAGGAAGAGGCCATTGTAGCAGGTGTCCATCTCCCCTACCCAGCATGGGTGTGTTCAAAATGGCGTCCCCCTTCCCTAGTGCCCCCACCACCCCAACCAATAGGAAGTGTAGCAGGTGTCCCCAACGGTTCCCCAGCGGCGGCGGCCATCTTTGTTGTAGCAGGTGTTAACTGACATCTGCTGCCCCAGTTAACACCTGCTTAATTTGCATATTAAAAATATCCCCACATTTAAAATCTTTAAAATCTTTAAAATCTTTAAAATCACAGATATCTAAACTCTCAAACCACACTACTAGCGTTTGGTACAAATTAAACTATGTTCCTTGTTTTCCTCCACCACAGGAAGAATGAAAAAAATTACATTTCATATTTGTTCACGTATGAGATGTTATTTTTCCCACACTATGCTGTAAAAGGAATGGTGGCGCTTTTTTTAATGTGCTATCCCCATATTGAGAAAACTCTAATTGAATGTCACTCAGTTATTCAATACAAAGTATTAATCAACATTAGGCCTATTGCACGGGTCTGTAATAAGCTAAGTAATCACTGATATCGTTAATATTAACTGTATTTAGAAATATTGCTTTCAATTGTCTAGCAATAGTACTGTTTTTTGTCTCTATTGCTTTTTGACACAAATCATACCATTCAATGTAGTTTTGTAATTTAATTTCTAAACATTCTGGCGCATAAGACCAATTTTGCGGATTCATTATAGCTCTTCAATCTGCTGCTGCTGCTACCGAGGGTACACTAAATGAGTGGTACTAGAACAGTGAAATTTATTGCTTTTCGCTTCTCCCTTCCACCGCTACAGGTCAGACTGCATACTCTCGCTTTATGCGAAATCAAATCAAATCCACAATAAACACATAGTATGCTTTCCCCATCAAAATAAAAACCTTGTCGGGCATAGTTGCGTTTTCGTTGTTTAGTTAACAGCTTACAATGTTTCATACTTTCCATTCTATTATTTTCGCATGTATAATCGATATCAGCAGCAGCATTACGATTCAATGAACTCATATTTTTTGTAGGCATTGAAGCAGCACTATTCTCCTTTGTTTGCTTGTTACACATCAAGATTGTCAAATAATGATAGGCACTGAACAAAGCACAGCGGCCATTGGACGATTTGTTATGAATTTTGCATACACTAAAACACCAAGAATTTTCAAACATTGTATAGTCTGGTTTTTGAATATCCTCCGGCATAGTAAGCACATTGTCGTGTAACCTTTTCAAAAACTGTGTTTTTTCTCTTCCCTTTGTATAGATTGTGGTATAATTTTGCAAATATGAAGCAAGCAGCGCATCAGTGTAAATTAAGTCGCCTTGGTCCCATCTAATTTTATGATAGTTATGTTCAAGCCAGCTGACATCACGGTACATTTTTCTACTCAGTAATGTTTTCGGAAATGGTGATTTAAAGTGTAGCACAACATGACGTAGTTTGTAATCGATTATGGCTACCTCTTTAATAATGATAAAATTATCATCACTTTTGAAAAAATGAAACTCGACTACAGCAAAATCAATGTCATCATTTTTCCTGTCGCATTCTTCTTTACTCTTCTCCTCCTCCTTAATTCTTGCTGCCTCCTTCTCCAATTCTTCTTCTTTATCCAAGTCGCATTGTATGCCAAAGTCTCGAAATTTTGTTGATACTTGCTCATCATCGTCCATTTTCTGTTGTCCGTCGGTGCATGCACACATTCTATGTACAAATGCATCAAATTTTGCTTTTGTCAATGATGACAATGATGATGATGATAATGATGACAACGACGATGACGACGACTGAGGAATGTTATTATTCAAGCTATTAGAACACATTACAACTGAACACTGTATTGTTCATACACGCACTTTTATATAGCCCCCTCCTCCTTCGTCATGCATAGCTCGCTCTTGCGTCAAATTACTGTACTTCACGAACTAATGCGCTCAATGGTTTGTATTCTACTAATGTGTCACTTATCAAAATACAATATGCAGTCGTTAAATTTGGCACATTTTCTGTAAACTCCATTTCCAATCGAATGTCTGTTGACGATGTTAAATGATCAGCTTGATGTGAACAATCTAGTACAATTATTGGACAGTTATCAGTAAAAGTTTTATAATCTACAACTGTACCATAATCAGTATGAAGTCCTAAATTATAATAGCTGGGCGCAAATTCAATAAACATTTTGTACAAAATTTGTTTGTTTCCATTTATACGATCATACGGCAGATATTCACTATTCAGGAAAAGTTTAACATCGTGCAATTTGCACATATCAAATTTCGACATTGACTTTCCCATTACATTTTTCCTGTTTGTCTGAAATGCTAATATTACAAATCGCGGTGTATCAGCTTTTGAAGCCGTCTTTATAGTCCAAATCGTGCTAACACTGTTCGGCAGCTGAGGATATTCGTGGATATCCCATTTTCTGAATGCAATTTTCAATGGCCTATCCTGATCGACAATTTTCAGAAATTTCAATCTTAAATGATCATCTACATGAATATAGGGCACTTTCCAAAGCAATTTTGTTATTTCCAATGACATTGATGTTGCTTGCGGCGACTGAATACAATTAATATCTGTTGCGGATCTCAAAAGCACAAGCTCTTGTCTCATATTCAAAATTACATGTTGAAAATCTTCGAAAAATGGCAGAAGTAATTTTAACGGTACGCAATAAGCAAAAGTATTATTAGTTAGTGTTGATGCACTATCAGTGAAACCTGCTAAATCGTATGTATTTTTATCGTTTAGTTGTTTCACTAAATATGATTTAATAGTAGAAGTAATACCTACTAGTCGACTCTTTGCAACGACTGTACCTGCCAACTCAAATCGTATCTCATCAAACATATGTGCTACTGCATTTGAACTGAGCGTATATGCAGCCTCCGCCGGCGGATCATCAGGTTTGTCTTTTGCCGGCGGTTTTGTACATGTAATTTTCCCTCAACAATAAGAAAAGATTTTGCAACTAATGAAATAAGGTCATGAGACGATTTCGACAAACGTATTTCATCATTGTTATTAAATTTCAAATTACCATACGGCGCATGCGTATGATAATCAAATTTTGTTATATCTGAATAATAGTGTATGTCTTGTTCAACATTTAGTATGTCACTAATTGCTGCTGCCGCGTGTTTTGACGACATATTTCCAATTCACTTTAAAACCAAGCTTTTCTAAAAACCTTGCTCGATTATGTGTTATCAGTTTCACGGACTGATAAGTACTAACCGGTTGCTGCTGCATGCTAAAAGCAGACCTACCGCCACCGCCACCACTCCGCACCCTCCTTGCGCCTAGGTTGTTATACACAACAAAACCCATTCTGTAGCGCTTCTCTCGCTTGTGTTGTTTGCGTGACTAATGCTCACATCATTCTAACACAATCCATCACCGCCTCTCTCTCTCTCTATTCCTTCTTTCTAATGTGTACTCTTATTGTTATACTATCGCCGCGGAAATCAACTAGTTTACCATTCTGATCAACTACTTGAATTACAATAGATTGAATTCTGTGCGTGTTTAATGGAAAGTAAATAATTGGCGATGGTGATTCATTTATTAGAAAACCAGGTGCAACCTTTGGTAGGAATTCGAAAATTGTATGAACCTCTTGCCCATTTCGATAACTGCCGCATGCAATATTACAAGTAACCTGGAACGATGTTATATTTGTAATGGATACTAAACGTTTAGAATAATGCCATTTATTTGCTGCAAGAATTTCTCTATCAAAACCGAGTATATCGGCTAGTGATGTGTTCATTGTTAAATCAACATCTTTATCCGCTTTTAATTCACATAGCATTGTTGTATTATTTCCTTGTATAATTAGATTTGAACTATCAACGTTCAATTTTCTCTTTATTTCATTTATTATACGATCAATTTCGTAGGAGCCTGTATCCAAATCAATCAAGCTATCACCATACTTAAAAGATGAGTTGACATTTTTAATTATATTCGGTACACTATTGTATGTCCATAAATTAATCAAACCAATTTCATATTGATAGCGTGCGTCTAGCTCTAGTACAGTGGGAAGTACTTCAATTAAACAACTGCTGCTGTCTTTGTCTTTAGATGATAATGTTATTACAACCATTGCTAAAGTTTTACCACCCACCACCTTCTTTCATACACATCTACAAGTGAACTGACTGCTATAACGCATCTGCAAGAAATAAAAGACAAAAATGACCGCATACATTACTATTTAGTGTTTGTAATTGATCATAATTGAAATAAATTTCAACATTTGGTTGTTGTTTGAAATAGTTTATCAATTGTATGGGCGGCTGTAAATTACCAATTGGATCGAAATAATATACTTTTTGTGCATGTTTTTTGTATGCCACCCAGTGTGTACCACTGTTCATGATCGAGTCTAAATTTATGATCGATTTTTCATTTAAATTAATTCTTTTCGGCAATGTATCAATCATATAAATACCACGCAATTAATATCTAAAATATCAGCCCAATCTTGTAGATCATAATTTGACAGCGGTCCTTGTATATTAATCTTCATTTTTTCTTTGGCGCTCTCCTCCTCTTCTTCTTTGTTGTCCTTCTTCTTCTTTGTGAAGGTGTTTCAATGATTCTACCGCCTTTATACAAGGGTGCATACGGTCTTAAATAAAAACCTTGACCAGCTATGTGCTTACTTAAATGTTTAATTGCTTTTTGTCGTAAATGTGCACTTCTTTGTTCTTGTAGTGATGAATTATTTTTCCAACCTTCTCTCCGCCGCCGGCGCCGCCGTTGTACTCTACCCCCGCCAAAGGCAGCTTTAGCTTTGATCAAATTTGTAACTAAGTATGCGGCTGCTTTTTCAGTTAAACCTGTGTTTGGATTTTTAAAAACAGACCATGCTTTATCAGCCAAACGACGATCGGCCACATTTCGCGACGAATTATCACTATTCTGCGCATACGCTATATCATGCTCTTTACATGCTTCATCCAGACTATTTATTCCTTTATCCCCCCTCCTTAATCTTTTATCTAATTTGGTGCCGGGCCCGCAAAAGCGGTAGGAGGGGATATGCAACTCTAGGGGTAATGTATCGACAATTTTATTAAGGGCGGTTGATGCAAATCCGCTAAGTTTCGATAAAATACCAGTACCAATTTTACGTCGCACTCGTCGACGACAAGTCTTTTTTGCTACCATCCTTTCAATAGCAATGTTGAAACCTGACTAAATAGAAATTAGTTAATCCCCTTAAGACCTGCTGTCGGCTCCGGCTCACTATCAAAAATATTACAAAGTTGTAATGTTGTTATTAGTAGAAAATTTGAAATACTATCACCAGACGATGGGTTTATGTTTATACAACTGTTCAATGCTGTATAATTGTTAAAAAAATTACAAATAACCTTACGTTGATCATTCATATAAGCATACCATTTGTCTAGTCCATCATCAAATAATTTCGATGTTTTATAATTCATTTGAGATTGAACACATAGTTTTATATAAGATAATATATGTGCTTTATTATAAGCTTTTACGCTTAAATTGGCAGTACTGCTGCTGCTGCTGCTGTCTTTTACAGTTTGGTTTAATGATGAAAAATTTAACACATTTTCAACTCTAATATTGTGCAATGTACAAGTACTCAGTGTATAGTATAAGAGTAATATCATACTAATTGTGTATATTATGAATGTAACAAATAGTATGATTATTTTCATTTCTTGTCCTATTGACTTGACTCCCATCGTGTCTGCCGGCAAACTAAGTTTGCAGTGACATGCAACTGAACGCATGACGCATGTGTGCAGCTATGCATGACCAGACATGTCTGAACATGTCCATGAGTCATCAACCTTTGACTATAAATAGTCATGCAGAACAATGTTTGTACATCAGTTGTGCACAGTTGTTGATCACACACAAGGTAAGTTAAATGAAGTGCAATAATCAACATATATATATATAATTTATTATATTTGAACAAGAAGAAACCTTTAATTCAAATTGAAATGAAGTGCACATATATATATAATTTATTATATTTGAACAAGAAGAAACCTAATCCTTTAATTCAAATTGCCACAATTTAAAAAAAAAAAAAAAAAAAAAATTTAAAATTTTAAATATTATTAATTTAAAAATGTTCCTCTGATCAGCTGAATCTACGGCCGCTGTCGCGACCGTCGATTCAGCCTTATATCAGAGGGACGACCTTCGCTGTGTACAACCTGCATTATTAAATTGTGGCAACCTGAATTAAATGACTGTACATTCGCACGCGTAATCTTAGCAGTAAATCTATGCGGCATGAATGTTTCAATTTCGGCATCTTCGTTGCCCCGACGTCCTACATTTGCTACCCTAATGATAACAGCATCCTTGTTGAAGGAGCGCACAATACGCGCACCTAAAACAGGATACTGAAATGCATCGGATAAATGTTTTAACGCAATTGTACGACGTCGGGATGGGTCTGAAAATCTTATCAGCCCATCGAAATCGAATTCATGACGTATAGAGTTAGATGCTAAGATTGCGCGTGGACGACTATAAGGATGAGCTTGCTGGTGTGATGTGAAGGCGGGGGGGATTGTGGTGGTGGCGGGGGGTATCCGTGATGTGAAGGCGGGTGAGATTCTTGTTGTGGGGGCGGGGGGTATCCGGACTTGTGATGTGACGGCGGGGGAGATTCTTGTTGTGGGGGGTATCCGTTGGTGTGATGCGAAGGCGGGGGCATCGCAGCAGCTCGGGTGGCGGGTGGTGGCGACGTGTATACCACAAGCTGCTGGCAATGCGGCGATGAAGGGGGAGGCTGATCGGCGCTGGAAACCTGTTGCTGACCCGTTTGATGAAGTGGATACTGCCAGAGGTTTTGCTGCTTTAGTTGTCTTTCAGCTCTGGTCAACAGATCCAATAATGATCATCATCTTCGTCAAACAGGTTGGCAGGTGCGGTGTCGCTTCGCAATAGTTCAGCCTCCAGCATAGCCATTGCCCCGTCCTCGGTCCACAACTCGTTAGTGTAAATGTCCTGTAAATCAAGCAAAAATATATAGTTTTTTTTTTTTTTCAGTTGGTGATTGAAAATGTTGCCGCGAGCAAGAAAGCGTTGCATTCATTGTTCCAACAACAACAGTGACGTCATCAACAGTGACGATAGTGATGAGAAGAAAGCGGTAAATTACTTTAAAGAAATCGATAGGCTTGACTCATTTTTTAAAGGTAATAAAACTATTTGGCCGCATCAATATCCAAAACCGAATCATTTAGCAGAGGCTGGCTTCTACTTTTTAAAAGTTTTCGATAGAACAAAATGTGTTTTTTGCAATGTAGTTTTGGAAAATTGGGAAGTGAGTGATTATGCTATTCTTGAACATAAAAAATGGTCGCCAAAGTGTGGCTTCATAAACAATTATCTTGTTGGTAATATTCGTACAACTTCAACTTTTCAGAAAAACCCTGACTACAATGAACAATACGAACGTGAAAATTCATTTATGAAAATGGAATGTTTGCCGAAAAATTTCAAACAGTTAGCAAGTGAGGGATTTTATTACGGTATTGATTTTTCAAATTCGAATGGATTTGGTCTTATTTGCAGTGGTTGTCGTATGTGGGCAGACACATCGATCAATAAATACCAATTGAGGGATTTACACATACAATCATCGCCAAATTGTGATTTTGTTAAAAAAAGTTGTGAAGAAGAAGAAGAAGAAGAAGAAGAAGAAGATAAAGACATAACCTATTAGCAGTGTGTGCGATAAGTATTCCAGTTTTAATTAGCAGTTAAGTGTGAAGAACAATAAAGAGTGGGCTAATCAGTTTTTGCGGTACATTAGAAGAACATTATTTAGAAGTATTCAGTTGAAAAAACTAACAGTGAAGTGTGAACAACACAACAACAACAAAGACAATAAAGTGTGAGCTAATCAGTTTTAGGAGCACATTAGTAGTATTCAAAAGACTGATAACATTAGTTTGTATGAGAAGAAAACTGACAACAAACAGAAAACTACTGTTGGATTAGAAGAATGTATTTCAAGTGAGTTGAGTAAATGGAAAATAAACTTACATTGGTTCCGCTGTTGTTTGGCGCTGCCATAGCCGAGGATTGATCTGATGACATCGTTGGAGTTTCAAACTGATACTAACAGAAGGACACAGTTTTTCGTCATTATATATTATCAACTTGATGAATATAGATGGTAAGAAGTTGAAAGAAAGTATATCTGTTTTGTGCATATGTTGTATGCGAAATTTAGTGCAGATGTGCGGAACACTGATAAGGAAACGTTTGCAAATTTCTTAAGGAACGGTCAAAATGTGTGTGCGCACCTTGCATGACTCTGTAACGGACCTAACATCTGCTAGCCGAGTGAAAGATATTAATTTATTCATTGTGCAGTGCACATGCATACTTATATAATTATTGCAACCCCCACATGTTCTGCGTGATAACAAACTGACAGTTGATGGTACCGAGCGGCGCAAAATTATAAAAGCATCGAGCGACATGATATTGCTTGCATTCGATTATAGTGCGACGTTTCATGCACAGTGCAAATGGACAAGCAACAATCCGATAAAGCAGAGGCTGTGCCAACAAGCGAAGAAGCAGTCACACCATCAAACAACACGTAAGTATAATAACTTTTTAAATTAATTATAAACTGTAAAAAATTAACAACAAGTTTTGCAAGTGTTTTCATCGACTGATTGAAAAACAAATATGATTAAAATGTTATACTCTAACAATCAAACTGAAAAAAGCGACAGTAATCAATTTGACTACTTTGAAAACAATTGACTAACAACTGCAAACGTCGACTGTGGAGGTAATAATAATTGTGCTTGAAGTAAACTGGAAAATATCTGATTTATGATCGTTTGCAATTAAAGATCAATCGCAACAAGAAGAAATCGTTGAAACTATGACAAACGCATCGTTTTACAGTTATACGTCATTGTTAATTAATGTTGATGAACAATTAGATATTTTGCAAGACCAATTTATTAGTGGTGTAGAGAAAATTGAATCAACGCTTGATAAATTTATTAGGTACGGGAGTGGTTGGACTGTAGTTAGAATCATTTCATTTGATTTGAATATTACTCGTTACAATCCTTTAGCTGGCGGAAATAGTACATACATTGAAACACCTGCTTTTATAAAAGCAAAAAGAGCCGTTATAAATGTAAAAAACACAAATGATAGTAAATGTTTTGTATGGAGTGTACTTAGCTATTTTCATTACAGACGTAGAAATATGAATGTTGACTATCTGATGCAATTTGAAAATAATCTAAATTTGACCGGTATTAAGTTTCCTACTACAGTGCATGACATTAAAAAATTTGAAGTGCAAAATTTAAACATTTCTATAACAGTGATTGCTTATGATGCTGCTAAAAAAAAGTTTTTCCCGTACCGTTGTTCAATTTATAGACAACGCGAACATAAAATCAATCTTCTACTATTGTCAAATGATACAACGCCGAAAAAATGGCATTATGTTCTGATAAACACGCGTCAAGGGTATAACGGATTGTCACGGCTACTGAGTCATCACTTGTCTTTGCATAATGGTCAAGTGTTCATTTGTCCATATTGTTTTAGCAAATTTACAACTAACCGTCATGCCAATTGCGATGGAAAAACCAATCTAGAAAAACATATGGATTTGTGTTCAACATTTGCAATACAAAGAACAGTACTACCTAAACAGGGTGAAATGTTAAAGTTTAAAAATTTTTCGTACACACTAAAAAATAAGTACATTGCATTTGCCGATTTTGAAAGTTTTATTGTACCAACAAATAACGGTGAGGAGGAGCTCGATGACGATGACGATGAAAATGTTGATGATTTGCTCGGAACTGATATAGGAAATAGCTTTACAAGGAAAACACAAAAACATGTTGCTTGCGGCTATGCGTTTATTATTTTAGACGAATCAGGTGAAATATTCTACGGTCCACGCGTTTATAGAGCTACAAGTGTTGGCGAGAAAATTATTGAACAATTTCTTGATGAGATCATTGCCATAGCTCGAAACTGTTCCATTGATATGCAACAAGAAGTGCCCATGATTGAATTGAATGAAGAACAATTATTAGCTTTTAACAATAGTACAGTATGTTTCTTGTGCAACGATGAATTTAAAGCCAACGAAATTCGTATTAGGCACCATTCTCATACAACAGGCCATTATCTCGGTGCAACGCACAAGTCATGTAATTTAAATGCAAAAGCACCAAAACTATTAAACTGTTTTTTTCATAATTTTCGCGGATATGATAGTCATTTCATTGTTAAGGCATTAGCAGGACGAAAGGAGAAAATTGATTGTATTGCAAACTCATCGGAAAAATTCCTCACAATTACAATAGATCGTGTTGTACGTTTCCTTGACAGTTTTCAATTTTAAGCTCAAGTCTACAGTCACTTGTTGCCAATCTTGCAAGTGATACAGAAAACATTGATTCTAATTTCAAAGTAATGTGTAAAATATTCAACGATAAAAATCAACAAAAACTTTTACTACGTAAAGGCGTGTACCCGTATCAGTACATAACAGATGCTGAAAAATTTGAAGAACAGCAATTGCCGACAATTGACTCATTTTACAGTACACTTAATAATACAGCATTGCAAGTAGACGATTATGAGCATGCGCAGAAAGTTTGGCGCGAATTTAACATAAACTCATTGGGTGAATATCATGATCTCTACCTTTTGACAGATTGCTTACTGCTGGCAGATATTTTTCAAAATTTTAGGACTGTATTTTTTACAATTTACAAACTGGATGTATCACACTTTGTATCGTTACCGCATTTTTCGTTGAATGCAATGTTATATTTGACTAAAGTACGTTTAGAATTAATTAGCAATGCTGATATGAACTTGCTCATAGAATCTGGTTTACGCGGTGGTCTATCAGTTATTCCCCACCGTCATGCAGTCGCAAACAATAAATATATGGGTGTAAATTATAACCCGGCTATTGAAAATAGTTTTTTGCTCTATCTTGATTGTACAAGCTTATACGCACATACAATGATTGCCTACAAGCTACCTGAATCAAATTTCAGATTTTTATCACAAAATGAAATTATGGCTTTAGGCGATTTTACAAGCATACACGATGAAGCCGAGACTGGCTATATAATTGAAGCAGACCTGTCCTATCCAGTTAATTTACACCAATTACATAACAGCTTCCCCTTGGCTCCATTAAAAGATCAGCCGCCTTACAACCTGTTCTCTCCATATCAAACAGACAACACTGTTGCTCTGCGCAGAGAAGCGGCCGCGCGCCGCCCGTCTCCCGCCTCCGCCTCCGCCGCCGCCGCCGCGTCATCACGTCTTTTAGCCACCCTTTATAATCGTAAACGATATGTACTCCACTATAGAAATTTGAAACTTTATTTAAGCTTGGGCATGAAATTGACTGCTGTACATAGAGTAATCGCTTTTCATCAGTCGTACTGGCTTAAACCGTTTATTGATTTGAATGCACAACTGAGAAAGGAAGCAAAAAATTCATTTGAACGTACCCTCTTTAAATTTCTTTCAAATAGTCTGTTCGGAAAGTTGATGGAGAATAATAGGAAAAGAATAGATTTTAGGCTAATCACTTGTCAGAAAAAATTGGAAAGTTTGATTGCAAAACCAAGCTGTAAACGATGGATTGTGTTTGACAAAGACATTGTCGCTGTACAAATGTGTAAAACAGAAATAAAATTAGATCGTCCAATTTATGCCGGTTTTTCAATTCTTGATTTGAGTAAATTTACAATGTTCAATTTCCACTACAACATTTTCTTGAAAATGTTCGATCCAAGCTGTGTTAAATTGTGCATGAGCGATACAGACTCATTGCTATACCATATAAAATCGGACGATATCTATGCAGTTATCAAACAAAATCTTCAACATTTTGACACAAGTGCTTATCCTGTCACACATTGTTGTTATAGTCAATTGAACCATGGTGTGCCTGGCACATTTAAAGATGAATTAAAATCGGGAATTATTACGGCTTTTTGTGGACTTCGTGCGAAACTTTACAGTTTTGAATATGTACTAAGCAGTAGTGCTAGTGACAGTAGTAATAGTAATAGTAATAATAGTAGTAGTATTAAGGTTAGTTCTTATGAAAAGTTTAGCAAGCACGCAGCTAAAGGCGTAGCAAGAACAATTATAAACAATAAACTAAGATATGACATGTACATGAAATGTCTGACAGATAGATTAGTTCAACGTGAATGCTTTTCACAATTACGCAGTTATTCGCATGATATTTATCAAATATCGTGTGCCAAAGTTGCATTATCACCATTTGACACAAAAAGATACATTGAATCAAACGGTATAGATACGAAAGCGTGGGGTCATTATTTAATAGAAGAAGAGAGAAGAAGAGAAGATATTGATAGCAGCAACGCGGCTAGCGGCGCGACTGCTGTTACGTCAGATTGATCGCAGCAGTGAGAGTGAAAGAGAGAGAGAGAGCGAGGAGCAAGAAGCTATTAATGAAACCAGTTCAACAAGCGTCGCTCAGCTCAGTGTCGAACACGAAGAAGAAGAAGAAGGCGGCAGAAACAACATCTGTCTAAAGAAGAAGAAGAAAGATCGCTGTCTGGAGCAGTAGTGCTGCAGGTGTGACTGAACTCTAGCAAAAACAATCACACGCGCACATTCGCGTAGGGGGGAGATCGAAACCGCAAATATGTCAGATTTGCAACAGAAAATTGCACAGGAATTGCACCGTCCAGCGCGAAGAAAATTCAACAGACGTAAATATATATTAAAAGGAATAAAAGACCTCATTCAAATTGATTTAATTGAATTGCCAGAATTTGCTAGAGCAAACAACGGCTATCGTTATATTTTGATTGCAATTAATTGTTTTTCACGTTATGCTTTTGCTGAACCATTAAAAACTAAAACGGGAAAAGAAGTTGAACGAAAATTAGCGCGAATATTAGTATTAAATAAGGGTATAAAAAATGTGCAAAGCGATTTAGGTCGCGAATTTTACAATAAGGATGTTAAACAACTATTCGATAGGTTGAACATTAATCATTACAGTGTATTTTCTGAAATTAAGGCAGCTTTTGTTGAAAGATTGAACCGAACACTGAAATCACGTTTGTATGAACGACTAACTGCTAACGGTACGCAAAAATGGTTAAACATTTTGCCGGACATTGTTTATCAATATAATAACACTATTCATTCAGCGATTGGCATGACACCGGCCAGTGTTAGACGACGTCATGAAAAGCATTTGATCATGTTACAGTTGAAGAAAAAGTCAAAACAGTCGCCGCCGCCGCGTACAGTTTATCGACCAAAGTTTGCAATAGGCGACGTAGTGCGAATAAGTAAGTTTCGACAGGTTTTTGATAAAAGTTTTAGATTAAATTGGTCGCCAGAACTGTTTATAATTCACGGTGTTTTTCCCACACAACCGCCAACCTATGTAATTCGCGATCTTAACAATGAAATCATACAAGGTAGATTTTATAGTGAACAATTGATGAAAACAAACTTAACACCGTCCGAACAAAATACATATTTAGTTGAACGAATAATACGAAAATCAAACAATAAATATCTTGTTAAATGGTTAGGCTTTGATAAAACTAGCTGGATAGATAAGAGTGATATTATTACTCCGTCTGTAAAACAGAAGAAGAATCTGCGTGCAACACGCAAAAATCATTAAATTTATTTGCATATTGTTTCAGATATGATATAAACATAATGTCAATGGCTATGGATGCGCCACTGTTGTTCTATTTGCTGAATGGTAACGATGCGTGTAGTATTATTAAAAGATTAATTGATCTTTTGTGTACGCTTAAAGCGATGTGTGTAAAACGTGTTGATATTGAAAAATGCTTTCTAGTTGGCTTATGTAAAAAAACATTTTTCAGCAATGTTGTTGTTGTTGATGATGATGATGATGATAGTAGGTTTCATTTAGCTATATGTTCATATAAAAATTTAAAAGATGCAAGCAGTGTATTTGATGTAGTAGATACTTGTATTTGTGCTCAATTTTCTATGCAACTAAACATACTTTACTCGCAAATTAAATCAATAGACTTTAATGTAGCTGATGAAGATGATGATGATAAGAAGAAAGAAAAGATATTAATTTATATTTTAGATTATTGCATGTCAATGGCTAATCTTAATTAATGCGTGCGACGCTGGTGCTATACTGTATTATGTGAAAGACACACGCATTGTAATATTAACACTGTCAACTTTGTATGTATGTATTATCACTAGATTTGTCGCCACTTACCTTACTGCAGCAGCTGTCAACTTTGTATGTATATTTTCACCATTTATGTATGCAGCTGACAACTAATGTATGTATTTTCAACTTTTTGTCAACTTTGTAAGATACGCTTGTTTTAGCTGCTGCTGCTAAATTTGTATGTATCTAGTATTTTTAATAAACTGTGAACATTGTATGTGCGTGTTTTCTTCATTCATAAACCGCTCGTAGTATACACACACACACACACACACACACACACACACACACATCGGATGTAGCGATGTTAATAGCATAGTTGAACTGTAGACACGCATGTGTAAACAGCAAGCGCGCGCAGCAAGAGTTATTATTATGACGACAGCAAAAGAGTCAATAGCAATAGTTAACTTTGATAATCTAATTGTAGATACAAAACAAGTGGGCGGCAAAAATTGTCTAGATAGAAAAAAGCATGGTGAGTTTTTGCCAAGTTCAGCTAGAATTCTAATTTGCGGTGCATCAAATTGTGGAAAGACAAATGTACTGCTGAATTTAATATTCGATAAAAATGGATTAAAATTCAAAAACCTATACTTGTTCAGTAAGTCTTTGTATCAGGAAAAATATAAACTATTGGACATTGTTTTTTCAAAACTCAAGTGTGTAAACTACTATAAATCTGACAATATTGAATGCATACCGCAACCGAATGATATCGACACTCATTCACTGATAATTTTTGACGATTTGAATGTTACACGTGTGCCGCAAATACGTAATTTTTTCACAATGGGCAGACACAAAAGCATAGATTGTGTGTACTTAATTCAAAGCTATGGCGCAATTTCAAAACATCATATCAGAGACAATGCAAATATGCTGATTATTTTCAAAATGGATATGCACAATTTAAAATTAATATATAGGGATTTTGTTGGAACTGATATGACATTTGTTGCATTCAGAAATCTATGTTCACATGTATGGCAAAGCGGAAATCATAGTTTTATTTCAATTTTCACTGAGTGTAAACCAGATGCTGGTAAATATCGTAATTGTCTTGGTAAGTATATTGATCCAAGTGTGTATAGCAGCACCAATTGACATGTGTCAATTCTCATCATTTGTTGTTGAGCCAGTGTAGGTGAAAGAACTAATTATCGTTCTACTACTAGCAATATGCGTAAAATTAAATTAAAAAGAAAAAAACAAAGAGGAGGGCGCCGGCGAAGACTAGTGCAACGTGATCATCATCGTCATACTAGTAAAGTAATTGACAGGATAAAAGGTTTGCGTAAGTCAATTATTAATAAACATAGATCATTAACTAGTATGATTAGGGAAAATGATTCGATTAGACAAAAATCATTAGAGCCAATTATCAATCCACTAAAACAATTGAAAGATACACTTGTACAACATGCACACACTAGTAGCAGCAGCAGACTTAAAGAAGAATCAGAGGACGATGAGGAGGAGGAGGAGGAGGAGGAGGAGGAGGAGGAGGAGGAGGAGAAAGATACGGCCAAGGAAATGGATGTGGATGAGGGTTTGAATAGATCTAATGTAAGTGATATTTTGAATAAAACAACAATAACAGTGGATTTTATTGATGAGTATATACGTGAATTTCATAATGAAAAAATGAATAATTGTATATCTTATGGTATATGTTATGATAGTAAAGTAAATGAATACTATATGGGTGTAAAGGATATTAGTATTGCCAATGGTTATTTAATTATCGACAATAATAATAAGTATCGTTTAACAGTTGGTTTGTGTGAACTTCTATTTAAAAAACAGCCTGACCAGAAACTGTACACAGAACGTGATTTAAGAAAATATCGTAATATATTGCAGCTTACCGCTGCTCATTTAGATAGACGCGGTTATGTAAAGAGAAATACAGGCTATAAATCACAAATTATTCAATCTTTATTTCCATCGAGTAGTAGTAGGAAAAGAAAAAGATCTAGGATTGATGATGCAGCAGCTGTTAGTGGTATGGGTTTTATAAGAAATGAATCTACTAGTCGACAGTATGTCTACTGGGATAATCCAAATGAACTGATAGACAGATTAGATATTCTGCTTTCATCACAGCAGGCAGGAAATAGATCGCATTCAGTTGAAATAGCTTCTATTATTGAAGAACTGAAAGAAAGTGGTATTATATTAGGTGGCAATGTTGCTGCTTTTAGTCGTTAGTATGTGTTTAACACTTGACAAGAATAGAGATGTCGGGCAGTAGCGCCGCCACTGCAGTGAGTAGTACAATAGATCGATTTGGTAGGACACATCATGTGTTTAATACAACAGCACCATTAAACAGTGGTTGTGAATCATCAGCAGCAGCAGCAACATCATCATCATCATTAGTGGCAGCAAGTAGAGAATATTTAGACAGTAAACTACTTGAATTATCATCAAATATATTCAATAACTTCAGTCTGATCCATTGTCACCGCTAGTTAACAGAGAATACTTGGACAGTAAATTGCTTGAAATATCATCAAATATATTCAATAACTTCAGTCTGATCCATTGTCGCCGTCGCTAGTTAACAGAGAATACTGGACAGTAAATTGCTTGAAATATCATCAAATATATTCAATAACTTCAGTCTGATCCATTGTCACCGCTAGTTAACAGAGAATACTTGGACAGTAATTGCTTGAAATATCATCAAATATATTCACTAAACTACAGTCTGATCCATTGTGGTCGCCGTCGCTAGTTAACAGAGAATATTTGGATAGTAAATTAAAGGAAGTTTCAACTAGTATTATACAAAAACTACAGACTGATCAATCATCACCGCTAGTTAACAAAGAATACTTGGACAGTAAATTGCTTGAAATATCAACAAATATATTCACTAAATTGCAAACTGAATCATCTGATTTAGTAGATAGGAAATATTTAGACAGCAAATTACTTGCAATATCAACTAGTATATTCCAAAAACTACAGTCTGATTTAATTACTAAAAAAGTGTTTGAAAGTAAATTGCATTCAATGTCTGATATATTGAAGGAGATAGCACAACAAAAACAGTATTTCGATTCACAATTGAAAACATTGTCTAAATCAATTAGTGATGATATTGAGCTAAAGTATGTTAGTAGGTCGTTGTTTGATCAGAAATCAGACGAATTGAAGACATTATGTGAACAACAAAGTAAAAACAATAGTTTAAAACATGTTGATACAGATTTGCTAGAAACTAAATTGAAAGAATTAAAAGACAATCTAATTGCACAAAATAAACTTAACTTTATTAACAGGCAAGATTATAATTTGAAAGTAGTTAATCTAGAATCAACATTCAATATTATGTTGGCTGATGTGCAAAAGAAACTTGATGAAAAAAATTCAGCTTCTCACCAAAAGCTAAAAGATGACATTATGCAGATGATTATGAAAGGTGAAGATTTTCAGAAATATTTAAATGAGCAGTTTTTCACCTTCTGCTCATAGTAAAAACTACTTCGTATGATGAAGAGGAAACTATACCAGATACGATCAAAACCAATAGTTGAGAACTGTATAACTCATTTAGATTCAATCATGATATATCATCATTATTCCTACAAAAGAATAATTACAAAAGATACCTGATATAAAGATAAGATCAGAAAATAGGAAGTAGGCATTTAAGAAGATGAGAGTGTAGACGATTATAAGAAGGCTATTGATATTATAAGAATATGCTGAAGGTTATTATAGAGATGACATTTTTTCACGCTTTTATTTCAAAATTCTAAACTCAACTAACCTAAAACTCAATTCATAAATAGAAAACAGAGCAGATGATGCGCAAACACAAGTGGTGTCTCCTACTTGCATATTTAGCGCTTACGTGAGCTATAAAAACAAAGTAAGGTCACAAAGACCATTCAGCTGATGAAAAATCTTTAAAATACGTGAGCATTTGCTACAGAGTTCAGGAGCATAAGGTAAGAGTATAAGGTAAAGATTATTCATATAAAAATGAGCAAATGCTTATGCTTCTCGGAATCACTCAACCTTCCGTCTATGCAACTGATATTGTTTCATAAACCCCAAAATCACATCCAGGGAGCACTCGACGGGGGCTGTGTGATTTTTGGCAATATTGAAAAATCTGCAGTTACACTGGACAGTATAATGATGTTTAAATATGTTAAAAACTTATTGAAAGTGATCTTAATGAAAGAGAAAAATAACATTTATGAGAGATTCTACTCGGGGGTTACCCATGATCCCCTCAATTCTCCCAGCTTTTCAATGGTTAATTATATAGCAAAGTTGAGAGGAACTTTCTTACCCAGCATATTAAAATGAGGCTATTCATCATATGATATGGTATAATGATGTTATAATATGTCAAAAGATGATCAAAAGTGATCTAAAAAAAATAAAAAAATATAACATATGAGATATTCTACTTTGGGGGCTACCCAGGCCCCCCTCAATTTTTCCACCTTTTCAATGGTTAATTTTATAGCAAAGTCAAGAGGAACAATCTTTTTCAGCACATTAAAATGAGGTCATTCATCATCTCAATCAACTCAGAAGATCCCAAAGCATTGCCTCGCACAGAAGAAACATTTATTCTTCCAATAGGGGGCCCGGCCCCCTCATTTTTTTTAGAATATTTTTTAAGAAAAAAAATGTTATTTTCTCGGCCTAGACTGGAAAAGAAACCCTTTTCTGACATCAAACGAGAGTCGTCTGCAAACAAGGTCTTTCAGATCTACGTAGGGACTGGAAAACAGCTGCTTTTTGTGCAGTGTGGCGAAAAAGTATTTTTGTGTTAATTCGAATAGGATCCCTAATGAAACCCACTGTGAAATTATCCTGGTGAAAGAAATATTAAACTGGTTCCATAACTTTCACCAACTCTATAGAATAGATATTTGGCCATATGAATAAAGTTGAGCAATTGCTTCATTTTCTATGAATAAATGCGAGCAAAACATTTTGCTAATGCTCATCACAAAAATAGTTTGATCATTTGCTCAAAAGTAAAAGCTTATACTCAAAATTGTATGAATAAAGTAGAGCATTTGCTCAACTTTTGGAGCAAATGCTTCAAAAAAGGTGAGTCTAGTCAAGAGCAGTTTTTCACCTTCTGCTCATAGTAAAAACTAATTCGTATGATGAAGAGGAAACTATACCAGATACGATCAAAACCAATAGTTGAGAACTGTATAACTCATTTAGATTCAATCATGATATATCACCATTATTCCTACAAAAGAATAATTACAATAGATACCTGATATAAAGATAAGATCAGAAAATAGGAAATAGGCATTTAAGAAGA
The DNA here is from genome assembly GCF_014356525.2 of Nilaparvata lugens. NCBI lineage: Eukaryota > Metazoa > Arthropoda > Insecta > Hemiptera > Delphacidae > Nilaparvata > Nilaparvata lugens. Next base: position 40,767,462 of record NC_052518.1, on the reverse strand, counting down.
TGAGAGTGTAGACGATTATAAGAAGGCTATTGATATTATAAGAATATGCTGAAGGTTATTATAGAGATGACATTTTTTCACGCTTTTATTTCAAAATTCTAAACTCAACTAACCTAAAACTCAATTCATAAATAGAAAACAGAGCAGATGATGCGCAAACACAAGCGGTGTCTCCTACTTGCATATTTAGCGCTTACGTGAGCTATAAAAACAAAGTAAGGTCACAAAGGCCATTGAGCTGATGAAAAATCTTTAAAATACGTGAGCATTTGCTACAGAGTTCAGGAGCATAAGGTAAGAGTATAAGGTAAAGATTATTCATATAAAAATGAGCAAATGCTTATGCTTCTCGGAATCACTCAACCTTCCGTCTATGCAACTGATATTGTATCATAAACCCCAAAATTACATCCAGGGAGCACTCGAGGGGGGCTGTGTGATTTTTGGCAATTTTGAAAAATCTGCAGTTACACTGGACAGTATAATGATGTTTAAATATGTTAAAAAATTATTGAAAGTGATCTTAATGAAAGAGAAAAATAACATATATGAGAGATTCTACTTGGGGGTTACCCATGATCCCCTCAATTCTTCCAGCTTTTCAATGGTTAATTTTATAGCAAAGTCAAGAGGAACAATCTTATTCAGCACATTAAAATGAGGCTATTCATCATATGATACGGTATAATGATGTTATGATATGTCAAAAGATGATCAAAAGTGATCTAAAAAAATAAAGAAATATAACATATGAGATATTCTACTTTGGGGGCTACCCAGGCCCCCCTCAATTTCTCCACCTTTTCAATGGTTAATTTTATAGCAAATCAAGAGGAACAATCTTATTCAGCACATTAAAATGAGGCTATTCATCATATGATATGGTATAATGATGTTATAATATGTCAAAACATGATCAAAAGTGATCTAAAAAAATAAAGAAATATAACATATGAGATATTCTACTTTGGGGGCTACCCAGGCCCCCCTCAATTTCTCCACCTTTTCAATGGTTAATTTTATAGCAAATCAAGAGGAACAATCTTATTCAGCACATTAAAATGAGGTCATTCATCATCTCAATCAACTCAGAAGATCCCAAAACATTGCCTTGCACAGAAGAAACATTGATTTTTCCAATAGGCCCCCACATTTTTTTCAGAATTTTTTTAAGAAAAAAAATGTGATTTTCCCGGCCTAGACTGGAAAAGAAACCCTTTTCTGACGTCAAACAAGAGTCATCTGCAAACAAGGTCTTTCAGATCTACGTAGGGACTGGAAAACAGCTGCTTTTTGCGCAGTGTGGCGAAAAATTATTTTTGAGTTAATTCGAATAGGATCCCTAATGAAACCCACTGTGAAATTATCCTGGTAAAAGAAATATTAAACTGGTTCCATAACTTTCACCAACTCTATAGAATAGATATTTGGCCATATGAATAAAGTTGAGCATTTGCTTCATTTTCTATGAATAAACGCGAGCAAAACATTTTGCTAATGCTCATCACAAAAATAGTTTGAGCATTTGCTCAAAAGTAAAAGCTTATACTCAAAATTGTATGAATAAAGTAGAGCATTTGCTCAACTTTTGGAGCAAATGCTTCAAAAAAGGTGAGTCTAGTCTAGAGCAGTTTTTCACCTTCTGCTCATAGTGAAAACTAATTCGTAAGATGAAGAGGAAACTATACCAGATACGATCAAAACCAATAGTTGAGAACTGTATAACTCATTTAGATTCAATCATGATATATCACCATTATTCCTACAAAAGAATAATTACAAAAGATACCTGATATAAAGATAAGATCAGAAAATAGGAAATAGGCATTGAAGAAGATGAGAGTGTAGATGATTATAAGAAGGCTATTGATATTATAAGAATATGCTGAAGGTTATTATAGAGATGACATTTTTTCACGCTTTTATTTCAAAATCCTAAACTCAACTAACCTAAAGCTCAATTCATAAATAGAAAACAGAGCAGATGATGCGCAAACACGAGCAGTGTCTCCTACTTGCATATTTAGCACTTTCGTGAGCTATAAAAACAAAGTAAGGTCACAAAGGCCATTCAGCTGATGAAAAATCTTTAAAATACGTGAGCATTTGCTACAGAGTTCAGGAGCATAAGGTAAGAGTATAAGGTAAAGATTATTCATATAAAAATGAGCAAATGCTTATGCTTCTTGGAATCACTCAACCTTCTGTCTATGCAACTGATATTGTATCATAAACCCCAAAATTACATCCAGGGAGCACTCGAGGGGGGCTGTGTGATTTTTGGCAATTTTGAAAAATCTGCAGTTACACTGGACAGTATAATGATGTTTAAATATGTTAAAAAATTATTGAAAGTGATCTTAATGAAAGAGAAAAATAACATATATGAGAGATTCTACTTGGGGGTTACCCATGATCCCCTCAATTCTTCCAGCTTTTCAATGGTTAATTATATAGCAAAGTTGAGAGGAACTATCTTACCCAGCACATTAAAATGAGGCTATTCATCATATGATACGGTATAATGATGTTATGATATGTCAAAAGATGATCAAAAGTGATCTAAAAAAAATAAAAAAATATAACATATGAGATATTCTACTTTGGGGGCTACCCAGGCCCCCCTCAATTTTTCCACCTTTTCAATTGTTAATTTTATAGCAAAGTCAAGAGGAACAATCTTATTCAGCACATTAAAATGAGGTCATTCATCATCTCAATCAACTCAGAAGATCCCAAAACATTGCCTCGCACAGAAGAAACATTGATTTTTCCAATAAGGGACCCGGCCCCCTCATTTTTTTCAGAAAATTTTTTAAGAAAAAAAATGTGATTTTCCCGGCCTAGACCGGAAAGAAACCCTTTTCTGACATCAAACGAGAGTCGTCTGCAAACAAGGTCTTCCAGATCTACGTAGGGACTGGAAAACAGCTGCTTTTTGTGCAGTGTGGCGAAAAAGTATTTTTGTGTTAATTCGAATAGGATCCCTAATGAAACCCACTGTGAAATTATCCTGGTAAAAGAAATATTAAACTGGTTCCATAACTTTCACCAACTCTATAGAATAGATATTTGGCCATATGAATAAAGTTGAGCATTTGCTTCATTTTCTATGAATAAACGCGAGCAAAACATTTTGCTAATGCTCATCAAAAATATTGTTTGATCATTTGCTCAAAAGTAAAAGCTTATACTCAAAATTGTATGAATAAAGTAGAGCATTTGCTCAACTTTTGGAGCAAATGCTTCAAAAAAGGTGAGTCTAGTCTAGAGCAGTTTTTCACCTTCTGCTCATAGTAAAAACTAATTTGTATGATGAAGAGGAAACTATACCAGATACGATCAAAACCAATAGTTGAGAACTGTATAACTCATTTAGATTCAATCATGATATATCACCATTATTCCTACAAAAGAATAATTACAAAAGATACCTGATATAAAGATAAGATCAGAAAATAGGAAATAGGCATTTAAGAAGATGAGAGTGTAGACGATTATAAGAAGGCTATTGATATTATAGGAATATGCTGAAGGTTATTATAGAGATGGCATTTTTCACGCTTTTATTTCAAAATTCTAAACTCAACTAACCTAAAACTCAATTCATAAATAGAAAACAGAGCAGATGATGCGCAAACACAAGTGGTGTCTCCTACTTGCATATTTAGCGCTTACGTGAGCTATAAAAACAAAGTAAGGTCACAAAGGCCATTGAGCTGATGAAAAATCTTTAAAATACGTGAGCATTTGCTACAGAGTTCAGGAGCATAAGGTAAGAGTATAAGGTAAAGATTATTCATATAAAAATGAGCAAATGCTTATGCTTCTTGGAATCACTCAACCTTCCATCTATGCAACTGATATTGTATCATGAACCCCAAAATTACATCCAGGTAGCACTCGAGGGGGGCTGTGTGATTTTTGGCAATTTTGAAAAATCTGCAGTTACACTGGACAGTATAATGATGTTTGAATATGTTAAAAAATTATTGAAAGTGATCTTAATGAAAGAGAAAAATAACATATATGAGAGATTCTACTTGGGGGTTACCCATGATCCCCTTAATTCTTCCAGCTTTTCAATGGTTAATTATATAGCAAAGTTTAGAGGAACTATCTTACCCAGCACATTAAAATGAGGCTATTCATCATATGATACGGTATAATGATGTTATAATATGTCAAAAGATGATCAAAAGTGATCTAAAAAAAATAAAAGGATATAACATATGAGATATTCTACTTTGGGGGCTACCCAGGCCCCCCTCAATTTTTCCACCTTTTCAATTGTAAATGGGTAGAATTATTGAGAGGAGGTGAATTAATTTAATTTTTTTTTTATTCTCATGATACGCCAATCTAAAATCATTGAACTTTGGACTCGATGGCGTGATCGGACTGAATTTTCTAATGTTCATTTTTTTCTAGACGTAAGGGTATTTCAATTTTCTCTAGTGTGAGAAATAGATTATTGCGTTTTAGAATATAAGAATTGTGCACAGTACAGCGTATTCTTCTGCCTCGTGGAGAAAAAACTGCAATCTGGTGACAGTTTTCCACGAGGAACTATCTCTTTCTCCATCCAATTTTGAGCTCTCACTCTTTCTCTGCCGTGAGAAAAAGGTGAGTTTCCCAAGCGTTTTAGGCTAGGGTAATGTCCATGGACAGCCCTCGAGTCAGTCAGCGATGGACTCCTGAGCGAACGGTTACTCTCGAACGCGAGACGCACTGCGGTGAAATAAGTTTTAATTGTTATATTTTGTTAAATTTATTTTGTGATTCGAACGATAAAAATCAAGTTCAATTGATTCGTTATATTTGTTGTAATTATTCGCGTGCTACGAGCGATAAAATTTGTCTTTAGTGTTTAGTTAATGTCGAATTAATTCGTTGTACTCGTTGTGTTATGTTGAACAATTCGTGAGATATGAACGATAGAATCTTTTTTTGTGTTTCGTTATAATATTGTTGAAATTATTCGAGCGATACGGACAATAAGGATTGGTTCCAGTTTTTCGTTATAGGCTAATTTGTTGAACTTATTCCTGAAGTATGAACGATAAAGTTCGCCTGTAGTTTTCTGATATATTTTGTGGAACTTATTCGTGTGATTATTTTCCGTGAGAACAATAAATTAATTCGCGGGAACAACGTATTCGTGTGACTCTAACCTGAATCCAGAAGCCAAGATGCGGTTTTCGATCCTAATGAAAGTGACCTTCGGAATTATTATGACGGGTGAGTGAATCTATTCTAGCCACTATAATTGATTAATATTTGACCGAACCTCCCCTTTGAAATTGTCGAGAATTATTTTTATCTTAGTCTATTTGGCGGCTGGAGTAAGAGATAGGTTGTACTGTGCTATTATTATTTAATATTATTTATTGACCAAGTTGATAATTACTCTGAATGTTATTTAATTGAAATGTTAGTGTTTTATTAGAATTTGATTTGGACGAGAGTGGCGAAGGGTTTTTATATTCCAACGTTAACAGCTAATTGGATACTCTCGCCTACTATTGAGGAACACTTATAATAAATTTGTCCATTTTATTCAATTGTACCATTATCGAGAAGACAGTTATAATTTTGTTAACAATTATCCTGACGACAGTTGCATATTTTATGATGTAGAGAGTATTTAAATGCGTGTACCTATGTTACTTTTTAAGCCGATGTCTAAGGCATTAATTTGGTGTAGTATTAAAATTCGAATTTAATGTGAGTTGAGAAGAATTTTATGTTTCAACGTTAACAACTAATTGGACATTCTTGCGAACTAGTGAGAGAGACATAATATCGATCTATTCAATTTATTTCGTAAATTAAATCTATTTCATTTCAACAGTCGTTGTTTCTCCAGTCGCCCTGTTCTCACTTAGTTAAGGCATGTTAAATAGATAAGAGGGAGAGTCGAACAGTTCTGCTGTGGTCTGCGTCTCCTGGAGGAGTTTGTGCCTCTTTCCCATTAGGGTTGAGATTTCAACCCACTTGAACTCAGAGGGCCTCTTCCAGGGTCGTATAGGCAGGATTGGGCCGACCTCCTAACTAGGTTTAAGTTTATGTCCGAACTGGTTGGGCCCGCTACCAGATCTACCCGCCAGTTCGGTTACATTATTTGGTGGCCCCAGCGGTGGGATTAGGCTGCAAAAATGCCTAATGGTCGTAGATTATTATCATACAATGTCGCCGAATTCATTGTAGAGCTTGTATCAATCATAGTTGACCTTATGCCAAGTTTCAACCATTACGCACACAATGTGTTCTCAATGCTAATTGAAATGATCGATGCACTGTTAGGAATTTTTGACTATTTGAGTGATTGATTGATTTAAGAGAATTAATTTGAGTTAATTAACTCTGATTCAATTCAAGTGACCCTTCAAATTCACCCTTCAATTCGGAGTAGATAGATATAGAGAATAGTTACCACCTATCCACAATCATGTCAGATGCGGAAGATCAGAACGAGACGACCACGGAGAGGGAGGAGCTAGCAAGATTAAGACAACAGAACAGGGAATTGACAGAACAAATCAACCGGGACGCTGCCGGAAATCAGGCTTCTGGAAGTAGCAGTAACACTAGGCAGGTGGCGAAGCGAAAAGATTTAGGATTACAATCACTCATTAAAAATTTCTCAGGTGAATCAAGCACCCAAAATGTACGTGAGTTTCTACGAAACATCGACCTTGTAGCTCAAATGGGAAGTTGGGACGATCAAGACAAAAAATTGATTTGTCGTTTGAAATCGACGGGAGCGGCTGCATCGTGTATTGAAGCCCACCCAGAGCTTACACTCGAATCAGCAACTTTTGAAGATTTTAGGAAGATACTTCTCCAAAGATTTGAAAGATCCATCGACCCCGAACGCTGGCTGTTATCACTGAGTACGGTACAGCAAAATGTAGGAGAGAGCGCACGTGCATTTGCTGATAGATGCCGAGAAATGGGATTGAAGGCGATGCCAGCTCCTAGCAACCGACAAGAGGCTGAGTGGACGCGTGCCCAGCTGCAACGCACTCTCCTGGCTGCCTTCGTACGAGGGATCAAGGGCCCAGCAGCGACCACGCTACAAGTATTCCCACCCAAGGACTTGGAGGAGGCGATCGGAATAGCAGAGCGAACGGCAGAGGCACAACCCTCAATTAACTCCAGTAATAATAGTTTCCCAATAGCAACTGAATATATGAATAATGACGTCAATGTCAATTTAATACAAGGTCGAAAAGTTGAACGTAGAGACGAGTCTACTCCGAAACGAGGCAACCAGAAAGATACCTGCTACGAGTGCGGAGGGTTCGGTCATTATGGCAGAGAGTGCGCCACAAGGAGGAAGAGAACGAATCCGAGTGAGCCGAACCGAACCTCGAGAGGTGGACGTCGAGACGGAGGACAAGCAAGGCCGAAATTTTGTTTTTCGTGCGGGGCGCCCGATCACCTCTCATTCAACTGCCCGACTCGTGGACAGGGAGCAAAAAATGATAATATCTGAAATCACCCAAATGGGAACGGCCAGGTATCAGAGGTCCAGATGCCGGCCAGACCCAAAATGGACCAGTAGATTGGATACCTTGTATTGCAGCAGGCAAGACGAACAACATCTACGTCAGACTACGCATAGAGGGAGAGACGAGAACCCTGCTAGTGGACACCGGAGCCGAGATATCCATCCTGAAGTATCCTATAGAAGGCGTGGATTTATCGAAAAAAACACTCAAGATCACGGGGAGTGACCGGCGCTACACTGGGGGTATTCGGCATACAATATTCAAATTGTCGGATAGCACACTTGAATTTTGTTCACCCTTTCTCTATAGCCGAAATCGCAATACAAGCTGACGGCATTTTAGGAGCTGATTTCCTAGACAGAGTTGAAGCAGTGATAGACGTGAAAAGAAAACGAATAACGTGTTGTGGAGTCGCACCAGAAGAAGATGAGTACAATGAAATAGGCGATAAGCGACAAGGATCGCCAGTCAGCGCAGTGCATATCGTGGAACGAAGTGGAACGGATAGAGAGAAAAAAGAGAGACCGATAGACAATGATAACAGTGACCAGGGAGTGGAGCGTACAAATGACGGAGCACAAGGAGATAGAATTGATAGCGAGAAATGAAATACCGCACAAAGCAGAGAGGCCGACAAGAAGAAGAAGGAGGAGAACAAGAAAAGAACGAGACGAGTGGTGATGAAGGAGGAGGAGGGTCAGCCTTGCGCGCGCATCCAGATTAACCAACAGCCGACATCAAATGTTCCGCAAGCTATGAAAATTTCCCACCCGCAGGGAAATTCCCAGTCACCACGGCAATGCGGCCGAGACGAAATTCCCTCTGTAGCCTGCATAGGGAGAGCTTCAAACTGTGACGTCACCGCGCGCGGTACAGTTTCAAAAAACCGTGCTTATGACGAATTCACTTATGAATTGAGGAATTCCAAATTCTTGGTGATTCCACCACAGTCGGAGTCATTGATCAAACTGTCAATTGATGGGGATTTACACGGTAATCCGATCTTAATTGAACCTCACCATCAGATACCGGGTTTGTATGTTAGCAGAGCTCTAGCCATACCTAAGAAAGGATGTGTAACCACTTCCATAGTTAACGTGACAGAGAACGCAATAAAATTACAGAAGAAGACAGTAATTGGAACCGGTGAATTATTGGATCATGAAAATATTGGACCATTTATAGCAACCATATCGCAGGATGAAAGTGATAGCCAAGAGATTCGTCAGAAGATAAAAGAAAAAGTAGCTCACCTTCCAGGAAGAGAGAGAGCAATCCTGGAGCCTGTTCTAATGAAATATTGGGCAGTGTTTGGGGAACCAGATACGGAGGGTTGTAATGTTCCTGTAGAACATAAGATTCCAACCACAGACGACAGACCCATCAGGAAAAGACCGTACAGAGTCCCCTTTCATTTAAGACCAGTAGTAGAGGAACACCTTTCGGATATGCTTAACAAGGGAGTAATCGTACCATCTATGAGTCCGTATAGTGCGCCAGTTGTTTTAGTCAAGAAAAAATCTACTGATGGAACAATAAAATACCGTTTTTGTACTGATTTTCGCGCCCTTAATGAAGTTACGAAAACAGATGCCTATCCGTTGCCTCTAATCAACGAAACTTTAGAACATCTGGGAAACTGCTGTTATTTCTCTACACTCGATTTGACTGCTGGATACCACCAGATTAAAATTGCTAAGGAAGATCAAGAAAAGACGGCGTTCACAACGGTAGGCGGGCATTTTGAATACCAACGTATGGCGTTCGGGCTATGTGGAGCACCAGCAACATTTCAGAGACTAATGGACAATATTCTTGCCTCCGTAAAAGGTACTGGATGTTTCGTATATTTAGATGACGTAGTGATAGCCAGTAGTTCAATTCAAGAGCATGCCAAACGGATAGACCAAGTACTTGGAATTTTGGAGAATGTAAACTTGAAAGCCAATTTAGAAAAATGTCATTTTGGAAAGGAGGAAGTACAATATTTGGGACATGTAGTATCAGCAGAAGGAGTGAAACCTGACCCGTCGAAAATAGAAGCAGTAGCAAAATTCCCAACTCCAAAAACCGTGAAAGAAGTAAGAGGATTTCTAGGTCTAGCTGGCTACTACAGGAGATTTGTACCAGACTTTGCGGAAATAGCACGACCAATGACTCAATTAACAAAGAAGGAAGTGAAATTCGATTGGGGAGTTATACAAGAACAGGCATTCAACAGCTTGAAACAGACCCTGTGTTCAGACCGAGTGCTAGCCTTTCCTGATTTTACAGAACCATTCACAGTAGCAACCGATGCATCAGGGGTGGCTGTTGGTGCAATACTATCACAAGACTTTGATGGAGAGGAACGACCTATCGCCTATGCAAGTAGACAATTAAATACAGCCGAAAGGAACTATTCGACAACTGAAAGAGAGCTCTTAGCCATAATATGGGCAGTAACCACCCAGTTCAGATGTTATCTCCTGGGAAGAAAGTTTACTCTGATCACTGACCATGCAGCCCTAAAATGGATGCTGAGTTTGAGAGATCCTTCTTCACGGTTGACACGATGGGCCTTAAGATTATCCGAATACGAGTACAGTGTGGTGCATCGACCTGGGAAGAAACATGTAAATTGTGATGCTCTTAGTCGAGCTGTAATGATGATTGAAAACTGTGAATTATCAGAGGAAGAAATAGTCAAAGAACAAAAAGGGGATGATTGGTGTAATAAGACTCTACAAACCGGAGAGGGTCAATGCGAAAACGGAATAATCTGGTGGACTAAAAATATAGAAGAGAACAGAAAGTGGAAATTAGCTATACCCCAATCTATGCGAATGAATATAATCGAGCTCAACCACAGCGTGCCATGGGCGGGCCATCCAGGACGAGAACGAACAAGCCGATTGATAAAACAATGTTACTATTGGCCACGTATAGACGAAGATGTAAAAAATTTCGTAATGAGATGTCATGAGTGTGCTCGAAGGAAAACACCCATCATGTTAAAAGCACCCTTACAAACTGCAGAGGAACCTGGATATCCGTTTGAACTGATAAGTGTCGATGTAGTCGGTCCATTGCCTGTAACACAAGCTGGCAATAGATACTACGTTAGTTTCATTGATCATTTCACCCGCTATGCAGAGGCCGTGCCAGTTCGCGACCAGACAGCAGAGACGATCGTACGTGTGTTTGTTACCCACGTTATCACCCGACACGGCGTAACAGGACGACTTCTTAGCGATCAAGGCCGCAACTTTCTTTCCCAACTGTTCACCGAGGTGTGTAAACTATTAGGAGTTAAGAAGTTGAGGACGACAGCATACCATCCCGAAGGAAATGGTAGATTGGAGCGCTTGCACAGGACACTGAATGAATCAATTGCACACTATGTACAGAGGGATGGAGCTGACTGGGATAAATGGCTACCGTATGTATTAGCCGCCTATAGATCTATCCCTCATGCATCGACTGGATACTCCCCTTATTATCTGCTACACGGAAGAGAGATGATATTTCCAGGGACCTGTGTAATCCCAAGGGAAGTCCAGGAGACGGCCGTGGGCGACCATCTAATCAAACTGCGGAATAAATTGTCACAAGCCTACAGAACAACCCACGAAAAATCCGTGCAATCTGCTGAAAAAAGATCTAAGATAATCAATAAGGGAGAAAGCTGAGAGAATTTTCAGTTGGAGAATCAGTCTATCTATATGACCCTGCTGTCAAACCGGGAGAGGCGACCAAATTCCACCAACCCTGGAATGGACCATTTATCATTGTTAAAAAGTTATCGATAGTGAACTATGCATTACAACTACCAGATGGGAGACAAGTCGTAGTGCACGTAAATAGGCTGAAATCTAGTAACAAGGAGAAACAAAGTACCAATGACTCAAAAGCAGAGAAGGAAGTCGAGAACGATATAATGGACAATGACGAATACATGAACGAAACAGATGGAGAAGAAGAACCTTATCAACAGCCAGATAGCGACGAAGATGAATATGTTGAGGAATCACGAAATCGCGTCGACAACAATGACGAGATGGGATCAGAAGAAGGAAACGTGGAAGTGATGGAGCCCTCTTCACCGGATAACGTTTTTGATGACGATTCACGGGACCTCACTTTTGAACCAACCGAGCGTGTAAATCTGGAGCAGAGATCACCATATCCTCTGCGATCGAGAGCACGCACAATCACCTAGAGTATAAGGAATAAGGAGAATATGACCCGAGCATGTCATAAAACTGCGTTCAAAATTAGAGTAGGCGAACGATATTTGGAAAATGAGAGAAAATTATGACCCGAGCATGTCAGAAAACTGTGTTCGAAAATTAGTGTAGGAAAACCGTATTTAAGGAAAGAGTGTTGAATGAATTCGTACGGAAAAATTTATGAATGTAACGTATTTGATGTAACGATTGAATGGAGTATAATTACGTGATAATTGGAGTAGAACGAAATAGGAAAGGAATTTCGAGTAAGAAGCTATTGTATCGAGATGAAAAAAAAAAAAAGACCATGAATAATATTAAATTTCATAATATTATTAT